>NC_069727.1:13609788-14209788 GCF_027358585.1 Pangasianodon hypophthalmus
TACTAGAATGAGTGAATTAATATAAACTTGTAGCCAGAGCTACTATCTGTGCTGTGCTGTTATAGAAAATTAATCAACATTCAACAGTGTTGGAGAATAAAAGATCATATTGGTCTGTTTGATTCTTATTGAAACTCTATAACCTGTGTGTTAATGCCACTAGAGCAACTATACATTTATTTGGATGTGTCTAGTGAGGAATAATTGTGTATGTGTGTGAATGAGAAAGAGAGAATTAGATGATGTCTGGAGGTAACTGTTGGCTTCTGACTCTATATGCTGTTAGATATAGTAAAGCAGGACATCTGTCATGTTCAGTGAAACACAGGGACCTGTGAGAGACAGAACAGTATGGCAGGAGGGGGACTCTGTCTCTGTCTACATCCTTGAATACTGGCATTTTGTTTGGTGTGTACAACACTGTACTCATGGCAGGATATCTCTCTCTCTCTCTCTCTCTCTCTCTCTCTCTCTGAAATACAAAGAAAGAGAGAGGGGGGATTCCATACACTTCCCTCTCATTAACTTTAATGTCTTTGTGACGATGGAAGCTATATTAAGCCTGTGTGTGTGTTTACCTTTAAGTCTCCTTTGACCCCTCTTAGCCTGGTATTAACAGCACAATAATAGCACTGACCCATTTAACGCTGCAATACAGCTGACAAGAGGTTACTTGCGTTCAGGAGATGAGTACGTGTTTATCTTGGGATTCCCCAGTACACTAAGACACATGCTGACTTCAGCTTTCTCCCCTTCCAGTATACAGTTATGATTATTTTGGAGAGATTGAGAGATTCAGTTTCGCCAAAAGCAGCATATAGACCTACAGTACTGTTGCTATAGAGCAAAGATGAAATTAAATGTTTCTACATAAAAAATACTATAAAGAGCAGTAAACAGTAATAAATGAAACAAAGTCAATATTTGGTGTGACGACCCTTTGCTTAAAAAAAAAAGTAGTCTCAGGAAAACTAATGTTTGGAAATCTAAAATGTTTTTGTACTGACTCAGTAATGTAGAAGTCATAAAATAAAAATCTATAACAAAGGTTGTACAAAAAAAATAGGGTGCCTAAGACTTTTGCACAGTACTGTATAATTCTCTGTCAAATGTGGGATAGTTTTGTATTTGTTTATTTTAATAAATTGCTGCCTCACAGCTCATGGGTCCCTGGTTCAATCCTTGACTTGGGTTAATGTATATTTCAAAACCTTTACTATATTAAATAACTATGCTATACAAATAACAACTATTTGAGCTAGAGATGCACAATATCACGTTTTCTTTTCCAATACGGAAACCTTGAATATCAGCTGATACTGATAACAATCTGATATTGTTTTCTTTCAAAACTACTAAACTTCACAATATATTTCTTTTCAGTTGAACTCTTTCACACAAAAATCACTTACACTGTAAATATAATAAATACAATAAGGCATAAAGTATAAATATAATAAAATCAAACCTAACAAAAAGTCTCTTAAATGTAAACTTTTCAAGTTCCAAAAAAAAATTTTTTTTCCCAAATCTGATACAAATTTTCACCATTTGTTACAGGCCCTGATACCCCAAATATGTTTTCTCTGATATCCGATCCACCAATTGTTGCTAGTATGGGCCCAACACTGATACCGCGTATTGGATCAGTGCCATCTCTAGTATAAGATTTTATTTGCTGTTAGAAGTTCATGTTTAACTCATTGCTGTTGCTTTCTCTGACATACATGCTAAAGGCTTAGTTTCACAAAAAACTGTTAATCAGATTCGCAAGCAAAAAAGGTTTATTGTCAGCATCGATGATTTTGCATGTTTGAAAGTTAGCACTGGGAATGAGATCCAACAGTTTTTATTCTGTCAGTGCCAGTTCATCATTGCCATTGTCCTACCCCATGACAATAAAGATGTCATAAACTGACATGGTTTTCTACTCTCACTTTTCATTAACTATGGATGAGGTAATGAATGTGAGGTTTGGATCATTGACTAGCATATACTATTAGACGCCATCTGGAGTTGGGTGGGAAAAAAAAAATCAAACATTTGATGTACTCACTGGCAGGACTGGCATGAAACTCAATCAGGAGGCAAGAAATTAAATTCTGTGCCTCTAACATGCGTCTCGATTTTCTGTATCAGTAACACCAATTCCAACTGCCCCTTAAATGTGCACGCGAGAGCCGTGACTGTGAATCATGACAAGTCGTATAACATAAGCCAGGTTTAAGGTGCGCAGCTCTTCACTGTTACCATAGCAAGAGACTGTATACAGATATAACTTATGAAACACATCTATTTTAGTATCTCTTATCTCCCTTAATGCACTGCTCCAACATGCTTCACGACTAAGTTGACTTTGCAGGATCTCTCTGATGCATTCTGCTCTCAGCTCTCTGACATTCCTGAGAGTTCAGGTCTCATGTTGCAGCAAGTTTATCAGAGGTGTGTCTGTGGGTGTCTGTGTAAACACACTCAAGGGAAAGTCAAATAAAAGTCAAAGGAGTGTCCTTCTCATGGTTGACCTACCTGTCTGGTGCGTTCACGCTATCTGAGCAGGGCTAATTGGCTACACTGTACTTTTAGTGATGCTCGGCAAAGTGCAGTTTGTGCGCCAGGCGCTCGTGGACACTTAGCCAGGAATGTGACATCACTGAAACTGTGTATGTGTGTGGGTGTGTGTGTGTGTACGTGTGTTTGTTGCATTGCTGTGTCATCGTGCTATGTCAGTAAGAAGTTAGTAATGTGATTAGTGTACCCAAGGCCAGAGCCTCCTCTTCTTACATATACACCACACACACACACACACACACACACACACACACACACACACACGCTGATGTAACCATCTTCCAGCTGTCTTTCATTCCAGCAAGAGAAGACTTGGAGCAGATAGGATATTTATGATATGAGTTGGAGCTTTAGAGGCTATCCTTACAAACTTTAACCATGTTAGTGTCTCAGAAATCATGATAATCGTGTTGTTGTTTTTTTTTTTGTGAATCATAGCTCATTTTTACTGGTCAATTCTGTCAAGGAGCGATTCCACTATTGTGCTTAGACATATCTCATATGTACACTGGCGTCCAAATGTCTGAGACCACATTGAAAATCTGGGATTTTTCATTTTTTTTTTGAAACCTTTCTGTTTTTTTAAACAGAAGGGTTTCAAATTTTGAAATATTAAAACAAAGAAAGTACATTTCTAGGTCCCTATAAAGCAAATTTGTGATATTGATCACGTTAACTGCTTTATACAAAAGGTCAGATTTTCCTCATGTCTAATCTCTGTGTGTTCAGATGACACTGATGGATTTGATCTAAAATAGTTTATGAGGTTTTGCACAAACTTGTGGAGTCCATGCCAGCTCAAGTACACACTGTCATTAAAGTAAAAAGGGGACATAGTGAATACTAAGATACACTGAAATTCATATTTTTCAAAGATTCTACTTTTCAATCAAATTGTTGTCAATAATATAATTTGTAATGAAAATTGTTGTATTAATTTAGCAATGCAAAGTGGTCTCAGACTTTTGGACCCCAATGTATATATGTCATACTTGTGTAACAGGTCTCACACACAGATTTGGCCCTGAGCACCCTAAAGTCTCATACTAGAACATGGGAGTGTTGTGCAAGTGTTGCGTTTTTTCTGGACATGAAGCACAAAAGGCAACTTCAGATCCTCACAGTAAACTATAGTGAATTTATTTAAGGGCATTACTGAGTTCAGGAGACGTTATATATTTTGCTGATTAGAACAATATCACCATCAATCATCATTATAAAATGTAACTCAAAGCATTTTGGTGTTTCTATAACAGCACTGACTCTAAGATCAGAACAGAGTTGGCCTCTCTCTCTCACACACACACACACACACACATTAGGAAGTTATTTAGTTTGAGTGCTAATATTTCTAAAGAGAATAAACTGCTCCTGGATTAACGTTATATTCATGTACACTAATTACAATCCACTTGGCATGTGTAGAAAATGCTGTTAGGGGTTTAATCAAATATAATGAAGTGAATCAGGGAAGTGAAAGAATGACCACACTGATTTGAAGCCAGTAATATGGTGACAAGAGGTTTTCTAATGGCATAAGCTGGCAGTGTTGTTTTCTTATTTTCTAGCTAAATATTATGCTTGAGTGGGAGATCAGATCTGTATTTGACTGTGTGGGCATTGATAACTCAGCAGTTAAGCTTCTGCCACAGTGATGAGGACTGTTCTAGTGACTGGAAGGTTGTGAGTTCACATCCCACCTGTCAGAAAGGCAGTAGAAAGCATGGCCCCTGCCTCTTGAATACTTGGGTTGTATCCTTTCTCAATTTTAATTGGCTTCAGATAAAACATGGGTTGGAGCCAAATGTATAAAAGAAATGTCCTACACTAATAGCCTGGCGTGATAATGAGAACATAAATTAGGGTCATTGTCTTACTCTTAGTTGAGTGATAAAAAGACAGAACCTGCAACTCACTCCTTTTCTCCTCACTCGCTAATGAAGATAACACTAAGCCCTAGCTCATGACTAGCCCTTGTCCACTCTGCTGGCTTGTCCAGCTCTGTGTTGTAATGGACATCCGTGACTGTTACGTTCTCCACACCACTTCCTCTGGAATATCCTGTGCATTATGTGCCTGGCAAACTGTGAGGGCCTGTTTCTTTATTTGCAGCACCCCCGCTTTCTTCTTCTCTGTTCTTTCAAGCAGGTTACCATGCAACAGTAGCACTCTGTAGGCAGGAGTGCGGCCACAGGAGCTCCGCTTTATATGCCTCATTGTTGAGTTGAAACGCTGGCCCAGTCTCATAGAGCTATGACTGTGTGTGTTTGTAAGGGATGAGGTGGGCACTGCTGTGAGAGCTGGCATGTCACGTCATCACAGTTCCAGCAGAATGACAGCACACCCGCTATGTCCCTGAAGACTCACAATGTAGAGAAGCTCGCTAATGATTACTGAAAATCATCACACAAATGTGATCTAGCACTACTTTCTAATTTAATATGTGACAACGTGTCCTGCTTTATTGATGACATCCTCCTGTTGTCAAGCCTAGTGCCGAGATGTCGTTGCTAATAGCACTGCTAAGACAGTATATTGTACTAATTTATGTATTATAGTTATTGTGTAACAGGGCGACTGATATAAATAGGCTGTCTTTCAATGACTTTAATATAATATACACTATATGGCCAAAAGTATGTGGACACCTGACCATCACAGCCATATGTAGTTCTTCCCCAAACTGTTGCCACAAAGATGGAAGCACTCAATTGTCTAGAATGTCTTTGTATGTTTTACTTTACAGTTTCACTTCACTGGAACTGAGAGACCCAAACCTGTTCTAGCAGGACAATGCCCCTGTACACAAAGAGAGCTTCATGAAGACATGGTTTGCCAAGGTTGGTGTGGAAGAACTGGAGTAACCTTCACAGAGCCTTGACCTCAACCCCACTGAGCACCTTTGGGATGAACTGAAACACCAGTGTGCCCCAGGCCTCTTTGCCCAACATAAGTACCTGACGTCACTAATGCTCTTGTGGCTGAATGATCACAAATCCCCACAGCCACGCTCCAAAATCTAATGGCAATCCATCCCAGTTGAGTGGAGGTTTTTATAACAGCAAAGGGGGAATAAATCTGGAATGGGATGCTCAAAAGCACATATGGGTGTATTGGACAGGTACACATACTTTTGGCCATATAGTGTATCTGGTACCCATGTCAGATTATTTGCTATTAATAAATGTGTTTTGTGGAACCAAGTGCAACAGCACTTCTAGTGGTTGTAATAAAAATACACAGAATGATGTGAAGAAGAGGCTGGGGCTAATTTCTTCGGGGAAATTAAAACTTTTTAGCAAATGTCTTCCAAAATTTTTAATATATATATATTTAGTTTATATTATAGATTTTTTTCAGATAGCCTTTAAGAATGCCTTTGACAAAAGAAGAACATATTGAAATCATTCTCATGGCTGGATCAGGAAGATGGACTTTAACAGGAAACATGGCAAGCACATCACACACGACACTGTTGCCAAACTTATTAACAAATTCAAAAAGACTGGAAGTGTTGCAGACCAACTGAGAAGTGGACATCAGTGAACATCCAGTGACGAAGGCACAACCAACGTGGTGCTGGCATACATAGTCCCCTGTGTATGCAGACTTTTGGGACACTCTGTAGATTCATGCAGCTTATCAGTTACAGTTGTGTTGGTTGATTACACAAAGTGAAATGCTCCGCTAGATTTGAACTCCATTTGGGTTGATATTTTTCACCCTGCTTCCCTGACACATCTGTAAAACGTCAGCAATGATTGAGAATGTAAAATACCATTGTAGGTGTAATGAACACAAACAAGGTGGCTTATTTACTCTGTCACTCTATTTTCTCTCTTTCTTTTTTCCTTTTAAATACATTTGAAGGAAAAACAAGGTTGGAAGACTAAGCACACACAAAAGGACAGATGACAGAACTGTATGTTTAGTGCGGTTTGAATGAAAGGGTTAGAACTTTTCTGTTTACCTTGTTTGGTATTCAGAAGAAAAACAGCATGGACCTGGTAGAGCATTATGGACCTGAAACATTAAAAAAAAAAAGTTTACTTGCTTTTAAGTGTGTGTGTGTGTGTGTGTGTGCAAGTTTGCCCAACATCAACCCTAATTGTTTATTTGTCAAACTAGTGATAGATTGGATAGATTCAATTTTAGCCTTCTTATCTATATCCAGCCCTCACTGCTGTGTAATATTTATCGTTAATTAACTAATTATTAAAAGTATTGACAGCCAAAGAAATAAAAATGTAGGTGTAGGCAAAGCTGCTGTAGGCTTTGGGCAGTATTACATTTTAGGGAAATGATGTACACAGTTTTGCGAAAGCAGCACTTTAGATTTGCACTCCACTGAGTGTATGAAGTCATGACTGCTCAAAACCACAACTGATTGAAGCAGGAAGTGTTTTTTTTTACAGGATGTCTAAGAAGAGTGTAAGTTGCATGTCTAGTGTTTCTCTCTTATAGTGTAACCGATAACCTATTTTGTATCTCGAATCAGTTTTGTGGTTTGAAATGCTTCCAGTTATTTGTTGACAAACCATAAAAAACATAGTTGATTTCAAATGAACAACGATTCATTGGTACTGTCTTAGTCTCCGAGTTAATATACAAAAAAAAAAAAAAATCTCATGTACCCGAGTATGTGATTCATGCTGTCTGTTTTAAAGATCAGTAAATCATGCTGTAAGCTGTATTAAAATTACTACCCAAACCAGGTGAGGTTTAAAGACATGATTGACTAAATGCTCTGGGTTTTTTTTTAGAGCACTAGATCTCGTAGCAATTGTCATCAAATTAAGATGAATGGCTCCAAAACGCCTTTGATTGCCTGTGAGTCAGATCTTTTGCAACTGCAATCTAAACCATTTTCATCTGTTTGTTGAAAGTCTGTGCTTTAATTATCTTTACATTGTCTTTCCAGCTGCTAATGTCTCAGCAAGTCTTCACAGCTCTATATTTCTGCTGTGTTGGTGAAATTTGTTCCGTTTTGTCAGTTTTGCTGCGTTGCTCATGTTGCAAACATTGTCTGAGGGCAAAAGGACAACGTTCCCATTATAATGATGGTGTGTAGCAGATGATTATGCTTCTGCTTGGCAGAGAACAGCTTCCTAAATCTCAGTGCTTGCAAATGCTGAAAAGAAACGAATGGATCTTCATCATTTATTGTCGGCCACTAACTAACATAGATCACCGTGCTTCATCTGCTTCTTTTAATGGTGATCCACTATTGAAACAGACTATTGTATGTTTCCAGTTGTAGCTGCTGGTGGTGTAATTTTGAAAGCTTTGCTTAATGTTGTGGAAAAGACTGTACAGAATGTGAACAAAGTGCTCACAGCACTAACAGCTTCTTCTATTAATAGAGCCTTTGTTTGAGCCCAAATCTCACTGGGATTTACTAGCAGAGGAAACCTGCATGATTACGAGTGCCTCAGGTCTCTATGTCAGGTCTTCGAACTTATCAAAGTGTAAAAGTGGACTGTCTTATATGGGGAGATTTTTGCCCCTGTGGATTTACGATAGTTCCAACAATAAGTTTGGGTTACAGCTGAGTAAGTATCAAGATGGATGCCACAGACCTAGATCAGAAGCGCCTCAGCAACTCACCTGACAAGATACGTAAGTGCAACCTCAGCCTTAGTAAGTGGCCATCTACCACATTGTCCTTATTACAAGCTGAAGCAGCATAATAGAGCCTTGGAGTTATTTTTATGTGAATACCTTGTGGTTTTTGGTGAAGCATGGGTTACTGATTTCTTTCTGTGATGTTATAGTAATTAACTTACTTCCATATTTATGTTGGGTATTTCTGCATGGACGTATTTGATCTGAATAAGCCGGTTCAGCTGTTAGAGGAATATATGTAATGTCGGAACATGGAAGTGGAATAATGGCCCAGATTAATCCTTAAAAAGCTTATTTTTAGGAGCACGTGCAAAACAGATGGTTAGAATAAATAAATAAATAAATAAATAAAGTCTAATATCATGTTAAGTGAATGTTTTTATAAATCCAGCCCAAGTTGCACTATTCGTGGTTTATTTTATATAGATAAGATATAAAATAAACTAGAAATTTATACGTAAATGTAATATTTTATAATTTATCTCTAATTATTTTATCATGTAATGGCATCGCATTATGTTTTCAGTAGGGTCGTGTACTCTATGTTTATGTTTCTACAGTGTGATCTTCCTGTATCTGTATCTTCCTGTATTTTTCAGGCACATGATATACATGACCACTGCATGACACACATATTGTGAGTGTGATAGGCACATGCCAGCACGCCTCAGATGTAATTCTAATTGACCAGTCAGACATAATCAATACTAATTACATGGAGAGAGACAGGGAGAAAGAGAGCTGCCATGTTCCCTGACTCAGTGTATCCTCAGGCTGTGTCCCCTTTAACTCACTATCCCTTTCCTCCATTCCACTCAGGTCTTAATAGGTTTACATGCTGTCTACGGCATGGTTAGATTAGATACGGATAAGCTTCTTAAGATGCACAATTTAGAGGCTGGCACTACACACACACACAAACACACACACACAAATTAAATAATATAATAAAGTACTTGTTGTAAAAGAGTAGGTTACTTTGTATAGATGAATGATGTTGTTGGATACTCAAGATTAAAATGAAAGTAAATCATAATCAGATCCAAGTACAGATCTCTTAAAGCAGTGGTGATCACGATCGACTGGTAGATCTTTGAGACTTTTCCTGTAGCTCCCAAAAATAATAGAAAAATAAATAGAAAAATACATTATACCTGATAAATGTTCAGTTTTGTAAGTGCTTCTCTATCTTTCTCTTGATCCAGCTGTTGTATTTTTTTTTTCAGGAAAGTAATGAAATTACAGTGATAATGATGCTTAGTTTAATGCAACACTTTAAATAGACAAACATTCAGAAGCTAAGTAAGAATAGTTAATCCTTTTCTAAATAATTGTTGTTAATTGTGGACCAGCAGTCACATTCAGTCAGCAGGGTGGCAAAAAGTATTAGCCAGTGGCACCTGTCAAGGGGTGAGATATATTAGGCAGCAAGTGAACAGTCAGTTCTCGAAGTTGATGTGTTGGAAGCAGGAAAACTGGACAAGCATAAGGATCTGAGCAACTTTGACAAGGGCCAAATTGTGATGGCTAGACGACTAGGTCGGAGCATCTCCAAAACGGCAGGTCTTGTAGGGTGTTTCCGGTATGCAGTGGTTAATACCTACTAAAAATGGTCCAAAGAAGGACAACCGGTGAACAGGCAACAGGGTTATAGGCACCCAAGGCTCAGTGATGCGTGTGGGGAGCGAAGGCTAGCCCGTCTGGTCCGATCCCACAGAACAAATAGCTCAAATTAACACAAATTGCTGAAAAAGTTAATGCTGGCTATGATACAGAAAGAAGTCAGAACACACAGTGCATCGCAGCTTGCATTGCAAAGTGACCCCTGTCCACTGCCGAAAGCGATGGACACGTGAGCCACTACCTACAATGGGCACGTGAGCATCAGAACTGGACCATGGAGCAATGGAAGAAGGTGGCCTGGTCTAATGAATCACATTTTCTTTTACATCATGTGGACGGCCGGGTGCGTGTTCATCGCTTTCCTGGGGAAGAGATGACACTAGGATGCACTATGGGAAGAAGGCAAGCCGGCAGAGGCAGTGTGATGCTCTGGGCAATGTTCTGCTGGGAAACCTTGGGTCCTGGCATTCATGTGGATGTTGGACATGTACTGCCTACCTAAACATTGTTGCAGACCAAGTACTTCATGGTAACGGTATTCCTAATGTCATTGGCCTCTTTCAGCAGGATAATGCGCCCTGCCACACTGCAAAAATTGTTCAGGAATGGTTTGAGGAACATGACAAAGAGTTCAAGGTGTTGACTTGGCCTCCAACTTCCTGAGATCTAAATCCGATTGTGCCTCTGTGGGATGTGCTGGACAAACAGATCTGATCCATGGAGGCCCCACCTTGCAACTTACAGGATATGCTGCTAGAGTCTTGGTGTCAGATACCACAGCACACCACAGCACAACAGGTCAGAGCTGTTTTGGTGGCACAAGGGGGACCTTATCCTGTATTTCTAATAAAAAGCAAAGAGGCACACTGCCCTGGTACATTTAGCCCATTACTGGCAAAAGTAAATTAGAGTTAGTATGAAGAGTCTCAGGAAAAGGAACTGGAGGGCAAAAGAGGTACAGCTATAAAGAATGACTTCTCAGGATAGAAATGACGTGTGTGTGTGTGTGTGTGTGTGTAGGGGGGTTGGAGAGAGAAAGAGAGAGAGAGAGAGAGAGAGAGAGAGCTCTGCTGAATCTTTGATGAGGTCTAACAGGTGGTGATGAGGTACGTGCGCGTGTGTCTGTGTGCTGTATTAATCTTCTGCTCCAACTTGCTATACAGCCTAATTAGAAGATGGATGTGAAATGAGGCCTGTGTGAATTATGTAGAGGCTCCACTCACAAAATGAAATGACATATTTTAACATCTGTGCACTGCTTATTTTCTAGACAAAAGGTAGTATACATTGTTTGTATATGTTGTGAGAGGGTTCGTACTTTGTGTACCTGTGTTTATCCATACATTGTGGTAGTGACGTGTTTAAAAATACTCCAACATGGTGTGCTGCACCAGATTGCTCACATTATTTATGTCTATTGTTGACTCTTATTGTTGACCAGTGAACACATAAGAAAGCCAGTAAAGAGCTAGTTTAGAGTGTTTTTTTGTCCTGTGCCTGAATCTCATTTATTTTTAACCTAATTTTCATCATTGTTCCCTCATATTCATCAGCATTTGTTTAGATATTATGAGAAGCACTTTTTTTTTTAATTCCATGGTGTATAAGCGTGCACATGCTTATTGATGGAAAAAACTGACCCATGACCCAGTCACTGTGTGTGCTGGGGGCTTCGAGGAGCTTGCCAGCGTGATGGAGTTGTTTTCCAGCATCTGCTTCCACATCACTCTGTCTGAACATGACTTCCAGGCAGCAGAAAGAATGAGCAAACAAAGAGACAGACAAACAAATGAATAATTTAGTTAGCCATTTAGCTTGCAGAATGCAGTTGGCAGCGGATGAAATCTGAGGAGTTCCGATATATTCCAGCACAGATTCTGCTCTAGTGGATGTTGAGCCTAGCAGTGTGTGGGGACTTGCACATGATCAAGATCTTACAACCACAGACAGCTATGTGTGTGAACCAAGTACTGGCCCAAACTTAGGGTTCCAGCTCCAACTGGAATGCTGATAGTGACAACAGTAAAGAATCATCATTTAAGCATGCAACTTATCACCAGTTTTCATTTCACCATGGAAGAAGTACTTGGATTATCTGTTTGGCTGTTTGGTTATCCAGCTCATTGTCTGATTGGCTGTTTGGTTATTCAGCTTATTATATGATTTACTGTTTGGTTATCCAGCTCATTAACTGATTGACTGTTTGAATATCTAGCTCATTGTCTGATTGGCTATTTGGTTATCCAGTTCATTGTCTGATTGGCTGTTTGGTTATCCAGCTCATTGTCTGACTGGCTGTTTGGTTGACCAGCATATTATCTGATTGGCTGTTTGGTTGACCAGCATATTCTCTGATTGGCTGTTTGGTTGACCAGCATATTATCTGATTGGCTGTTTGGTTATCCGACACATTGTCTGATTGACTGTTTGGTTATCCAGCTCATTGTCTGATTGGCTGCTTGGATATGATTAGCTCACAGTCTTATAATAACACGACCTGTTTCATAAATACCTGAAAGTATTGAAAGTTTGAGTTGTTTGCCACTTAGTAGTGAAAAATTATTACACTATCAATGCATTGTGCAACACTAGGTATTTAAGTATTTCTGTTATTTTATGCTGAGTATTTGCCATAAAAATACCCTGTGCTGGTACAGCTTTTTAAAATTTTTGATTGATTGTTTGTTTGAATGGTGCTTCTAGGATCATCCCCAAGTCTCGTCAATTGCAGTTTTGTGGTGCCATAGTTCCAGTGCTTGTACAACCAGTGAATGAAATGGGATTGTATTTGTGGTGGAGAGCTGATGCTGGTGGAGCTGATGGGTTAGAAGCAGTAATGCATTTTCAGATGCACTGATACTGACACTGCACTGTTTTTTTTTTTTTTTAAATTTCCATACATTGCTTGTGCATGATCTGTCTGCCTTGGTCTGTTGGAGTTATTTTCACTGAAAACCAGGTCATGGTGTCTGAGTCATTCTGCATTTATATTTGTCCACAGTCTCTGAAGGCTTCAGGGTTCTAAATTCTTATCTCCAGTTCACAGTTAACATGCCAGTTAACCTCTTTAAATATCTGAAGAGCTCTAAGTCGAGCAATCTTCCGAAATCAAGCAATTCCACCCACTGAATGTAGCCCAGATTTTCTAAGAATGCATGATGTGTTGTCGGGGCTGTGCCTGAGTGTGGAGTGTGGGGTTTTGAGAAGCTGAACGTCAGTGCTGCAGCTCTCATGGTTGAGCTCACAATCGCAGACCCCCTAAGGTCCACAATTCCCCTCAAACACTTCCGCTAATGACTCTCTCTGTGGGGTGTGCAGTCTGCAGATAGCAGGCTTTCGTTCTGGTTTACGTTCGGCTGGCTGAAAGGCGCGAGTTTTAGCACTAAAATATTTATGACCTTCAGTACAGCTGGAGCCGTGCAATGGATCAGCTGATATTTATTCAGAATAGACTGATGGCTGAATAGAGGGAAAGAGTTGAGGCAGTGTATGGAGTGTGTCATGTGGACACATTCACCTCTCAGCGGCGAAAAGAAAGAACGATTACAGACAGTTAAAATGAGACACACCTTCTCCCCATCACCATCTTTCCTATAACACAGGAAGGACAATGCACTGCAATCCTCTGCTTATGTTCCTTAAGTAACATATTGTTGGTGGAGTGCTGAGTGTGAGCTGATTGTGTTGTGTGTACAGAGGAGGAGCTGAGGAAGCTGCGAGAGGAGACCAATGTGGAGATGCTGAAGCAGGAGCTGGAGAGGGAGCGTTGCAGGAGGCTGGACTTGGAGCAAAAGATGAATGATGTGCTGAAAGGCAGGTGAGCACAGAGCTCAAATGTGAACAGGTATATGCACAGGATGCACAACAAATGCATAATTAATTACATGAAAGCAAAACTGATCTTTTTAGTCACTGTCACTGGTCATTTTGTGCAGGATCATCAGTATCAATCAGACAATCGCCCGTCAAAATGCAATGACTTATCGCCTCCTCTAATGGGCTTTTGATTTCGGTTACATCATTTGCAGGAAAAAGAAATAATATTGACCAATAGCACCATGTCATGTTTCCCATCCCACTCCTTTGCTCTCAGCTAATATGGAAAAAAAGCAGCATGTTTCACTTTGAAATACGTTACATTATGTAAAAAAAATGCATTAGAATGGGTTTTCATGATTATTGGACATCAGATGTGATATATGTGACAGTAGCTAAACGTAGGCGCACATTAGATTCTGGTGCATTAAATTATGACCTGTCTAATCCAGTGTTTTAACTGCATTCAAAACCAAAAGTTGGCGAATAATGTATAATGTAAACGAAAGAGCTGTTTTCTATTGGTTTTAACATCATTGGCTGCACAATGAGATATGTAATTGACGATATTAAACAAATAACTCTCATTTTAGCCATTATTGTGCTGAACTTTTGCCCTAAAAGCACAGATTAAAACTGGACACGTACTGTATGTTCCCTTTAAAAAGTTTATCACCAACACTGGTTCACTATATTAAGGAATCATTACTCTTCATTCAGCTACATTTTAGCAAACATAAACACACCTGTCCAGTGTTCTTAGGTGAATTACTTAAATCTTATTCTTTAAAAAAAAACAATCTGTGCTTTGGCTCTGTCTGCATTATTTCATATGCTACAGATGCTGCATGGGTGAAATGAAGCACAAGGTCCACACAGGGAATAGAATATCGGTCCAAGGCTAGGTTTTGGCCCAAGTTTACTTTTCCAGCCCTGCTGTGCTCTATGATGGGTAAAGTTATATTGCTGTTGCCCCCTGGGCAGGGCTTGCCATAGTGGGCTCAACAAGCCTTGCTTCCACTCATTGGGATTTAAAAATAGCTGTTGTCGCCTCCCCTCTGTTGACACTGGATTCCTCAAAGACATAACAACATTCTCCAACAGTCAAATGCTGAAGTATCTGCAAGCCTTTTGTATAGTCTGAGTCCACTACCAACTGTTCTTCTTTCACCAGTTATACAAAATAAATACAGCTTCCTTACTTAATGCTTATTCACAAAAACATTGCTGACAACACATCAAGTTGATTCCATTGTTTAAACGAAGAAAATATGAGTGGACATCTGACATTTTCTCTTGATTTTTTCCTGTATCAGGTTAGAAGACTCTCCTCCCCAGATCTCACGTAAACAACAGTCACCCTCTGCAAATGGCACAGGTAACCAAACACGTGTGGGTTAGGGTATGGAAGTACTAAAGCTTTAAGTGCGTGGTTGTCCTGCTTTTTATATACTAAGGCATCTTTAAAAAAATTAGTATTCAAATACTTAAATACATACTACGCATATTCATTTTACACAGTTTTACATAAAATAACCAAACAATGTCAGCTGCTCTTCCTCAGAAGCAGAACAAAACTGATTAACAACTTGTGCGTGTGAGTTCTGTACTTTAAATTACATGTACGATATTTACCCAAGCATATATATATATAGTGCACTTCTGGTGTCTGTGAGCTCATGTATGCGGAAGAGGGTGGATAGGGTCCCTCCCTGATGCGAAGAACTTGCTAGTAGGTGGTAATTGGCAGGTGACCAAATTGGGAGAAATTTGGGTAAAAAATATTATCCACATTAATTTTTTCTTGTTGTTGACATTTTATATTTCGTATGTTACATGGAATTTCTTTTATTATATCCCCAACAACATACATTACACCAAAAGCCAACTGGATTTGTGTTTTTCTGTTCACTATATGCTTGCTACATAGGGTACAATGTAATGGCATTGAAGAGCCTATGTAGTACACTATATGCCAACACCATTTGACCCACACACACCATCGTGTGTGGTAGCACCAAATCTACAGCATTACTGGTGGGATAAAGTTTCATCACTCTGATGTGTCGTCCGTGTGTATAAAGGGGTTTTGCATGTAAAAGGCTCTACTTCATGGAGCATCAGAGCCTGTTATTTCAGGCTACAATCTAAATTTGTAGAAAAGTCTTATCTAGGCCAGAGGAGCCCTTTTGTATTTGGGGAGTAGAATGTGGAGCAGGAGAGCTAGTCTTACACACACACACACACACACACAATGGGTAAATTAGGTTAATAGAGCTAGGCAGGTCATTATTGACTCTCTGTCTCTCTCTGTCTCTCTGTTCAGAGAAGCAACAAAAAGAAACACTGTGGTCTCGGGTGCAGAAGTGGCTCTACGACCGGTTCGGGGTTTACATCGAGGACTTCCGTTTCCAGCCGGAGGAGAACACAGTGGAGCCAGAGGAGCCGCTCAGTGCTAAGAGGTAGAGCAGAGTGAAAAACTTAATGAACTCAGACGCTCCCCTACATGTTCTGTTTCATCATTTTAACTCATTGGTATTTTTTTGTTAAACAGCTCTTCGTGTCTGCACAATTTGTTTGAATGACATGAATTTGCCATCACATTTAAGATTTAATTTAGTAACTTATTAGAATGCCCAATCTCACCGCCTTTTGGCCTACAGGCAGCATAACACTATAATCTTCAGTCAGAATCATTAATAATGAACTTTGGTTGTCTATGTGTGAGTGAAAATCGACAAAACCCATGTGACAAATATTCTTCTCTCTTTCAGGTTAACAGAAAACATGAGGCGACTCAGTAAGTCATTTTTACACCTTACGTCATTATGCTTACACTTCTTTCAAACAATTTGTGAATGTGTGTAATGTATTATAATTCTGAAATGTCTGTGTGTGTGTGTGTGTGTGTGTGTGTTTGACGTATGCAGAGCGGGGTGCCAGACCTGTAACTAACTTCTTGAGGAATCTGTCAGCCTTATCCAACTGGCACTCAGTGTACACTTCAGCCATTGCCTTTATTGTGAGTGCTGAGCTTTCCTCTACCTGTCTGCCTGTGTGTGTGTCTGTCTGTGTGACTGTGTGTCTAGGTGTCAGTGTAATCCAACTCATTTTCTACATGTCTTTCCATATATTGTATAGTCTATTTCTGTCTTTTTCAGCCTCTCTGTCTATTTCTCTATCTATTTCTCCCCATCGGTCTGTGTATTTCTCTGTCTGTCTCTGTGTCTGTCTGTCTAATCTGTCTCTCTTATACATCTGTCCATATATTATATCTCTCTGTCTTTCTATCTATCTATCTATCTATCTATCTATCTATCTATCTATCTATCTATCTATCTATCCATTCATCACTCTGTCTATTTATTGTTCTTATTTTTATTTTTGAAAATTAAATATTCCTTAATAAATAAAGACAGTATTGCCAACATTTCAGCACAATAGAATCTAACAGAGAAGGTTTTTAGTACTGCCAGGGTACAGACATGGACACAATAAAGATTCTGTGTTGTCTTTCTGTCTGTCCTAACCTTGATGTCACTACATTATTGTTATCATTTTGGAGACATTTTACATTAACAGTAAATTACTTGACTAATGATCTTTTAGTATAAACACATGGAAATTGTCACTGCAGCTCTGCAGACAAAGTACCATTTTAGCTACAAGTGAATGGTTCAGACTTTAATCTCTCTATAAACCTGCTCCATATTTTGCAGCAGTAAGACTTTGACAGTCATTTAATTTTTAGACTTTTCTCTGTGGTGAGTCACAAGAGAACACAATCCTGAAAATACACAATGGTATATTTGCACAGATTGCACAGTACTTTAAGTAGGATATATGTGTTTTATATATGTATTTGTGTGTGTGTGTGTTGTTCTCTATAGGTCTATATGAATGCTGCGTGGTATGGCTGGGCCATTCCTATGTTTCTGTTTTTAGCCATTCTGAGGTTATCCTTGAATTACCTCATTGCAAGGTAAAGCATTAACACTTCTCGCTCTTACTGTGCCAAAATCTTTCACTTCACCTTATACTGTACCAGTTATACTTCACCTCGTGTGTGTGTGTGTGTGAGTGGAGGAGTTAGAAGGAAAAGGAATAGCAAGTATGATTGCTGCTTGTCCAAAGATAGATGTCAGACATTACCTTTCTGTCTGATGTACAGCAGGGGTGTGTGTTAGAGACGTTTATGTACCTTTAAAGTCTATTGTTTCCATTTCTCCAGAGGATGGAGGATTCAGTGGAGTATTGTGCCTGAAGTTTCTGAACCTGTGGTAGGTTTCACTTCCATCCTTTAATGTTTTCTGGCCTGCTAATGCAGTGTGTGTGTGGGTGTGTGTGTGTGTGTATCTGTGTGAATGTGTATTCTACCTTTCTTCATCGCTGTCTCTGTCTGTCTTTAGGAACCTCCAAAAGAAGACTTGACTGTGTCCGAAAAGTTTCAGTTAGTCCTTGATGTTGCACAAAAAGCACAGGTACCTTAATTATTATTATTATTATTATTATTATTATTATTATTGTAATTGGGGAATAACTTTTTACAGACCTTTTTAAGTGCACTTGAAGCTAAATTTGTTTTCACTTCAAAGCATAACTACAATTCCCATATGCTATTCCCTCATGTGGTTTGAATTTCCACAGAATCTATTTGGAAAGATGGCAGACGTTTTGGAGAAAATCAAAAAGTAAGTAACAGGTGCACATGATGATATGACCTACCAGCAGGTCTTTACTGTTAATGTAACGATGTACATATGCACTGCCATTCAACGATTTTAGAATTACTCAGCATACTTTTTTCACACTTTTTTATTAACTAAAACTTGTACAATGCAGAGCTAGACTATACAAACCAGTCACCAAAATGTTTTTTTTGGGGGAGGGAGAGAATGTGTGTAGCAACAGGTGGCCTTTAGTCCGAACCAAATACCTAACCAAAGAACACATCTTTCATTGTTCAAAGGCTGTTCCTGCTACAGAAAATTATTAATATGCATAAACAGGATATCATTTTACTCTTAATTCTCTGTTGTCATGTAAATGTGTCAACAAATTACGTAGTAAGAGAGGAATAAATTCAAAATTGTCATGCAGAATATCCACATTACATTAATTAATCTGTGTGGCATATTTTAAGAATGTTACAGAGAAATGTACCTCTGCAATATTTTGAGACTTTGCTTGTTTATGGAAATAGGAAAGTTATTTTCTGTGGGTGATATTTGTGTGTGTGTGTGTGTGTGTGTGTGTGTAAAACATGTTGCAGTCTGTTCATGTGGGTACAGCCTGAGATCACTCAGAAGCTGTACATTGGTCTGTGGGTGGCCTTTATATCCTCCTGCATCCTGCCCTACAAACTCATGGGCTTTATTATAGGTAAGTGCGTGCACAGTCTCTCTCTATCTTTCTCTGTCCCTCACGCACACACACAATCTTATAATCATGAGTTGATATATACTCCTGGGCAAAAAAATAGGCCAATCCCAAAATATTAAGCTTTTAATGGTTTTAAGAACAAATCATTGATCAGCAAGAATGAAACAAATACTGTAGATCTCTCCCTGCTCTATCAATCCTGATTCCATTTATGAGCTTGTTATCAGGCCCTTGATGGGCTGCATCAGATGTGGCAGTGAACCAAATAATGACTAATCTTTTAAGAAAAAAAAACATCCCAGAAGATATTTTTGGAAAATTTTGTACACCAAGAGAAGTATTAGTTTGAATTTATACTAGAAGACTATATAAGTGAATTTCCCTGTTTCTAGTTTTTCCCCAAACAAACAGTTCACTGCAGCAAAAGTAAACCAGTAAACCAAATGGTGGCACAGGAGCTCTCAGGAGTGCATTTGTTTAATTCCTGCCAATTTTCTGACCAATGATTAGTTGTTGTAGACTGTTACATGGTGTGAGTAATGCAGCCAAATCCCTCATTAATGCTTGTGTCAGTATGGATGCAAGTGTTGCACTAAACACCTCTATTCATGTACAAATGATTTACTCAGGAACACAGACATAAGACACACAGCATTCATTATGTATATTTGTATATGTGTATGCTTTCGTCTGATAGGGCTGTATGCAGGCATCAAATTCTTCATCATCGACTTCCTGTTTAAGAGCTGTCCCAAGCTGAGGGACAAGTACGACACGCCGTACATCGTGTGGAATAACCTGCCCACAGACCCCCAACTTAAAGAGCGCAGCAACGCCACCATGTCCAGACGGGTATGACACCCAAAATCTCACATGCCGTTCTGATAATATAAATAATTTAAAAAATAATAATAAATAATAAAATAATTTTAAAAACTTGTACTCTGTTTTTCAGAGTAACATAAATCGTTTCAGAACTTTCTAAATCCTGTTTGCTTTGCAGCACTTCTAAAGTGTTGCAAACTGGAGAATATTTAATGCAAAAATCTAGTTAACGTCATCATCATCATTAAAGAATTTTTTTATGATTAAATTCTTATAAAAAATATTCATAAGCAATCACCACACACCAAATTTTGTCAATTTTTGCCATTTACACTGCAGGTAAAATATCTTCAAAGTATGTTTGGGTGACTTTAGTGCTCCAGTTATAATTGAATGTCTGTGAACATGTGTGTGTGTGTGTGTGTGTGTGAGAGAGAGATCATCATGAGGAGACACTGACTGTATCCTCCATCCTGACTCTGAGTTTGTGTGTCACACTACTCTTCTGTGCTCTCTCTCTCTTTCTGTCTCTCTCTCTCTCAGCTGTCTGGGTGTGAGAAGGTAGGGATGCTGGTGTGACCTTGCTAGTGCGTGTGTGTGTGTGTGTGTGTGTGTGTGTGTGTGGGCGTGATACCACCAGATCACCTTCCTTTTTACCTGTCTGTGAGAGCGAATGTGTTTTAAATGGACACACACCTTGTGCCATGACTAGTGTCTGTGCACAAATGGATCACAATGCCTCATGTTTATCTGCTATTCATCTTTGGTCTTTAAAAACGTGTAATATTACCGGTCTGCTACATTTCTTGATTCAAAGATTTGTACCTATAATGGTTGGTTACTTTGTAATATCCAAGGCATATACAAGGCATTTTGGGTCCATTTTCACAGACAGCCTCCTGTATATGATTCTCATATGTAGGTATGTGTATATTTATTCAATGGAAAAAGTTCTATAATTTTCTAGACTATAAGACCCTTTTCTCACCCTCTAGCAGGTACGGCATGGTGATGTACATGTTATAAGTTTTGCATTTGCCTAATTGTAAACACTTTCTCAGTGTTTTTCATATGGTAGGGCCATGTGCAAACCTGATAATGCCATTTAAAAAAATAATAAAACAGGGTCAACAGGATTGTGATTTTGCATGTTTGCTCTAATCAGTATGCATTTCTAGCTTAAAGTGTGAAATACATGGAAGAGTCAATGCAAATAGATTTACTGTGCCTGAAAGTCACTTCAACAGTGAATGTGTCTGCAAATAAATAAGACAGAAGGACAGGTATTAAATTTGCTGAAGCCCGTTTATGCCAGCTGAAGACCTGAAACCATTCTAAGTTCTAACTAGGGGTGGGCGATATGACGATTTTAGAATGTGGATGATTAAAATGTCTCTATCAAATGTCTCCAGACACATATTGTCAGGTGTGCTGAAAATGCTCAGACATGGCACCCCAAATTGCTTTATGAATCAATCATTACTCTATTCACTAGTATAGCTGACAAACCAATAACAGCCAAGAGTAGACAGTTCTTTAGCTTAGGTTTTCTCCTCAATTTATGTAGCAGCATGGCTGAAAACATGGAGGAACTGATGACTAACAAAATCTGTTATATGGAACTGCTGAATTTTATCAATTTATAAAATCAATTATAATCAATTTATCAAATCAATTCCAGTCAAGTCAAGTGGCTTAATTGTCATTTCAACCATATACAGCTGGTACAGTACACAATGAAATGAAACAATGTACCTCCAGGACCATGGTGCTACATAAAACAACACAGAGCTACATGAGACTACACAGAAATAAATAAGACTAGAAAGACATACACAGGACAACATGAAATGCACACGTGCAAACGTGTGCAAACAGGACAAGATAGTACAACAATTACTAAACAGAACAACAGGCACAGTAAAGGACAGTGCAGTGCCAACCACTACACAGTTCTTGTGTGGAATAAAGTGCAAAGAGATATTATAATACAATAAAAATGTTGTTGTTTCGGCCGCTCCTGTTAGGGGTCACCACAGCAGATCATTGGTCCGCATGTTTATTTCGCACAGCCCTCCCATTTATCCAGGCTTGGGACTGGTACCAAGAGTACACTCCCAATATCTGGGTTGGTTCCCTGCCCGGGAATCAAACCCGCACTGTGGCAGTGAGAGCGCAGGATCCTTAGCCACTAGACCACCACGTGACAGTGCAATAATAAATAGCAAAAATGCAGGTAGTCAATACAGTATTTTGCTTACAGTGTTCTAGCAGCAATTTAAGAAGGAAATGTGCAAAAATTTTAGAGGTAGTGGAGTGGTGTGTGTGTGTGTGTGTGTGTCTTGGATAGTGTCAGTCCAGACTGTATTGAGAGTATTGAGGAGTCTGATGGCTTGGGGGAAGAAACTATTACACAGTCTGTTCATGAGGGCCTGAATGCTTCAGTACCTTTTGCGGACAGAGCAAAAACAACAGTTGTTTGCAAAATATGCAGAGGCAAGGATAGCACATCAAGGAAACACAATGAATTTGTTTAACCAAGAAAGCACCTCAAAGAGTGTCCAAAATCCATATACCACTGGGGGCACATGTGAACAGCACCACAGCCTGAAACAGCGCTGAAGTAAACACAATAATTTCAGATGTGATTAGGGCACTCCTTACGAGAATACGCTGTAGTAGGCACTGGAAAGGCATCACTGATGCTGTGAATTTTGCCTGGCCAAGTATATAACATTTTTAATTTATTAAAAACCAAAACAATAAAACACAAATCACTTATTTTAAAATGTTACATAAAAGTGTAAACCAACGCAGCTAATGCATTCAGTATTTAAGCATAAGTAAATACTCACTTTCCTGCCAATCACCTTTTCATTTATTGCACTTTTTAATACTGAAGACATTAGTAGAAGTGATGTACATTTTTATTTAACATTTTTTAAAATACAGTATCCATGCTTAATTGTTTTCATTATAGAAATAATTGTTAACATTTTTAGGACATGCACTTTATTAAATTTTGTTTGAAAAGATACTTTAGCCTAAGGTGTGAGTGTTATTCTTTTCCTATGAGATTATATTTCCTTGTAGAGCTATCTTTTCATCAATAGGGGCATTAATTTGGTTTTTTCTGTTCAGTAACTTGCAAAATATTCTTAAAAACCAACTTGAAAAATAATTGTGATAAGATCGTGGATTGTGATCCAGGCTGAAATAACCGTGATATGCCCACCCCTAGTTCTAATAATCAGAAAGCTTACCAAAACAAATAAATTAATCTTTCTAATCTTAATTAAGAAAGTTTCTAAAAATGACACCTTATTATTACAGCAGGAAGTTTCATACTAGATATTCACCGCACATTCACACTCTAATGCCTACAGATAGAAACAGAGCCGTTGAAGTTTTTCCTTCACCTTTACCTTATTAATACTTAGGTCTACACTCTTTTGTTTTATTGTATTTTGAGCATTTTTTTATGTTACTTATCACCTTTAATTAGTGGTAAATTGTAAACTTTGCAACACTGTGGACTGGCAAATACAGAAACCGCCTTGTTCTTATTGGCTGGATGTTGATGGTGCACATCATTAGGGTTTGTTTCCCTGTTTACAGTGACTGAATTTTTTCATCTGAGTAATATTTTACTGACAGAATATGTAATAATGAAGTGAATTCTCTTTAAGCAGAGTTTAAAGGGGTTTGTTTTATACTTTGGAGTGACTATAGTAATATAGAAAATATATCCCTGTAATATTGCTCATAGGGAATAGTCCAAGTACCTGTTATTACCTATATCTAGTGAAATGTTGACCTTAGATATACCTGTCCTATTAGACATGTATAGACTTGAGTAGGCTTATTATATTCCCTTTTTCATGTAGGAAATGTCCCTTTAGATTTTATAGAGAGAATAGAAATGGAATGGAATAGAGAGCTTGAGTGTGGGCTCTGTAGCAGTGAAAGGCATGACCACTTACCTAAACCCAATAATTACTGTTAAATCATCAGCATACTGACTAACACTCATACAAATTAACTCCATAATTATTGGCACCCTTCATTAATATGTGAATATATAAACTGAATAACATTTCCAATGAGGTATATTTTTAGCTTAAACATATGGAGACACTGAACTGTTCTATTTCAGATATATTAATTTCCAAATTATTGTCTTCTTTTGGAATGAATGCCAGCATTGAGCCTCTTCTACCAAGGTTGGAGACATTTGAATAAATTATTAAAAAAAGAAAGAAAGAAAGAAAGAAGGAGAATGAGAATAGCAAAGGTCTGAAGTTTCTCCATTTGTTTAAGTGAAAATTTTTAATCAGTGTCTGTAATATTCATATTGTACAGTCACTTTTGCCCTTTGTCTTGAAGAGTGCCAATAATTCTGGAGTTGACTGTAGTGTACATCTGCTGGGTGAACGGTAGTGTGCTACACTGACTGGAATACACATCTCACCCACATGAATTCACCCAAATACTAAACACATTAACATTTGGAACTATGTCTTCTTGGATGCTCATCTTAATAAAGAGTCTGTGGAAAAGATGTCAAGCACCTGTAGCTTTATTTTTTAGGAGACTTGGTTTGTGCAGCATGGTTACAATCGAGAAACCGAGAACGCTGTAGATACAAAAGAAAGTGTCGTTTCTGTTTCTGTGGTTGAATTCTTTCTGGGATTTTTGTGCGCAGATCCCGCCGGTGGTGTCGCGCAGTAGCTTAGCAACCATTCCCTCAGGAATGAGCAGAGAGGACGACAGTGGCCGCTCACATAACACCAAGAGAGGAGCCTTCCATGAGATCTTCAACCTGCCAGAGACAGAAAGGCCTCTCCCTGGTGCGCTAAAGAAAGGGATTGTCAATTCTGTTTCCACCGTATGTCTATTATTTTAAATAATTGTCAGTGTTTTGTGCTTACACAGTGTGTGAGAATGGATGGAGGTGTTGTTTGATCAATCGGGACCGGAAAATGCCCACTGACTACATTCGCAATGGTCTACTCTATGTTACTGAAAAGTAAGGAGACTTTCCTCATGAACCCCAAATATATTGTGTCATTTTTTTGTTAATTTGATGAACCACATTGCTGCCATCATCCAGAAACTGAAAAGAAAACCACAATAATGTCTTTATATTTGCTGAAAAAAATATTTACCATATGATGTAAATACACTACATAAAAAGTAGGTGGACACCTGACCATCACACTCACATGTGCTTTTTGAACATCCCATTTTAGTTCCTCTTTGCTGTTATAATAACCTCCACTCTTCTGGGAAGGCTTTCCACTAGGTTTTGGAGCGTGGCTGTGGGGATTTGTGTTCATTCAGCCACAAGAGCATTAGTGAGGTCAGACACTGATGTTGGGTGAGGGGGTCTGGGGTGCAGTCCGCGTTTCAGTTCATCCCAAAGGTGTTCAGCAGGGTTGAGGTCAGGGACCTGTGCAGGACACTCGACTTCTTCCAATCTAACCTTGGCAAACCATGCTTTATGGAGCGCTCTTTGTGTACAGGGGCATTGTCATGCTGGCACAGGTTTGGGCCCCTTAGTTCCAGTGAAGGGAAATGTAATGCTACAGAAATTCTGTAGAAATTCTATACAATTTGGTGCTTCCAACTTTGTGGCAACATTTTGGGGAAGAAGCACATATGGCTGTGATGGTCAGGTGTCCACAAAATATTGGCCATAGAGTGTATATATAACAACATTCAATGAATAGTTCCCAAACTGCCAAACCCCCGTACTGGAACTATTTAAATAAAAAAGAAAAGTATTTCCTTGTTTTTGTTGTTTCAGTCCTACAAATGGGCCGGCATAAAAATTTATTTACATAAAATGTAAATACTCCTCTTCTTTTTGGACTGTCTATCTTTTATCTCATTCAAATTGGTATTATTTATATAAAATAGTAGCTCTGGTCATATCAACAAGAGCTGTAGGTCTGTTCAGTGTTTAGAATTTCAATTTTCACTTTCAGCAGAACTTCTAGACTTGTCTCTATGTATAAAGAAAATGACATCATGCTTCTTGGCATTGACAGCAATAATTGTCAATTCTAAGGGGCTATATTTGGTACATTCTTATTGATTACTATTCATAACTTGAGAGTTATGTAAATGTTTAATGCAATATTTCCTTCTCAGCTACTTGTGTTTTGAGAGCTCCAGCTCCAGATCAGGCTCCTCCAAAAAGAATAAAGTCATAAAGCTTGTGGACATCACAGATATCCAAAAGGTAACTGAGAACATTTATATATTTGCATTCTCAGTTCATATATGAGGCAGTGAATGTGAGTTTGACCATAATTTCTGAATTTCTGTTTTCCATAGTATAAGGTTTTGTCTGTTTTGCCTGGGTCAGGAATGGGGATCTCTATTGCCACACCCTCAACACAGAAGGTAAGCTATGGATTTTATTTAGAAAAGGGATATGTGTGATGTGACTTTTCTCAGATAACAGGCTGTAATGAGTTGAATCAGGAGTGTTAGAAGAGTTGAAGCACTGAACTGTGCAGTGTTATGATTTGCTCTCAGTTAAATGTGCAGTTTGTAAGGTTTAAAAGTGTCTCTAGACCTGTTATAATTGTATAATTTTAGAGCTACCTTAGAAAAACTGTGACTTGCAATATTGCCATCCACTGAATTGGTCTAGTTTCTTATTTTTAAGCTTTTCTTTAAATATTTCGGGCCTGAAAATTGGCACGGCGCACGGCGCACCCCCACCTGAGGCTGAGCTGCTCATCCAACTTTAGAGGCATGTGTAGTTTCAACAGACAGAGTTGAGTCAGTAATTTGGAAGGGGAAGTCTTGTCAATATTTTCATTCCAATTTCAGTTTATCTTTCAGGTAGAGGGTCATAAAATTATAAACGGCTCCTTTAATGCTTCAAATTATTACATCATATATATGTTCTGTCTTCCAGCCCTTGGTGTTCGGTGCCATGATCCACAGAGACGAGGCGTTCGAGGCGATCTTCACTCAGTACATGAAGATTGTGACCACAGGCTGCCACGAGACCTAGCGCATCATTAACCCTACGGAGAAGCTTCCACTTCTCTCTCTCTCTTCTCTCTCTCGTTCCTGTCTCAATGAGCAGGCTGGAACTGATCAGTTTAGTCGACCGTGGCTAGTTGATCTCACGTGACGGTTGAGAGCAAACAGCAACACATTCCTGTGGAGCGTTTTTCACACTGACGGCTCAGGGGGCTGGACCTCCTCGCCTGCCTGACTACACACTCTCTGAGGAGCAGAGTATAGAGCTGCATATAGACTTATGTGGTACACGTGTTTCTCAACACTTTTTCTGCCGTTCTGATGCTGTGCGTTTATTTGTTAAAGCTTTGCTTTGTAATACCTGCCAGGAGAGCATGCAAGATGGTCACTAACACCTTGCAAATTACTGATGAAGCCTGTTCGTGTTACTTTACATTGTTACACTGCATACACAAACACACAACACACTCACATAGGCACATTTAACCCACCACTGATTAACAGTGTGCTTCAGATGTCTTTTTGCATCAAAATCTGGTTACTCCTGCTACATAGCACTGTAGGGAAACAGTGTAGTTTCAAATGTGACATGTATTAACTGCCTTTCTTTATAGTTATTTATTTTGATAATAGCTAGTAAAATGATCGATATTTGAATACTGACTGATCTTTGAATACTGAACTGATTGGACCTGTTCTAAAGAAAATCACAAATTTTTCTCAAACATCCTGGAACAGTTAGCATTAGCAGTCTTTAATTGTAGCACATTCAAACATTTTCTAAGCTCTTTAGAGGTGTTGCATCATATGTCACTGACGAATAAACCTCCAGTGTGTAGACACAGAAGTATTATTATCACCCTATGCAAAGTACCAATAGTAGTCATTAAAGTAATACTACGAGTGCTCATTTTCCAGGAGAAAGCAAGTTTTGTAACTACAGATATAAAATCTGGCTCTAGACCTTATTAAAGCTAAGACTGATAGTTTCTCCAAAGATGAGGAATATGCTTAAAACTAGTTATGGAGTTATATTAACTGAATAGTTGGAGAATGACCAACCATTCCCATCTCTCTCTCTCTCTCTCCACTGATGAAGTTTCTGCACACATCACCTCCTTGTCTCCTCACTACTATTCAACACCCAGCCCAGGCTTTAGTGGGCTGTCCCGCATAAAGCCGAAGCCGCTCAGAACTCCAGCCTGAGATCTCAGAGTTCTCCGCACTTTTACACTTCCACTGTCAGACACCATGTCGTTTAGTTCAGGGCAAGGTCTGCACTCGCAAACCATTGTCATATACAATATGTTGAGCTCCCTGGCTACATTTTCAGCCATTAAAAAAACAATGAGTATGAGGAATTAATCTGAGCACCTTGTTTTTGCAGATGAAGTATGAATGCCAGATCAGTTTATAGTGAGGAACAGCAATGTCAGACAATGAACTAGAAACAAACATCAGCTCAGCAAACCATTGGCATATGTTATATGATGCATTCTTCATCATTTTGAGTCTGGAGTTGCAACAGGCTTTTTAAGTAGAGACCACAATCTGTATGAAAAGCTTGCTTGAAGGTTGTTTTGCGCACTCAGAGAAAGTCTCGGCTTTCATACCATGTCAATATTGTTATGAAATCCAAACAAATATCGATTGACCCTCAAACATGGGAGGAGGCATTTTCTACCTTTTAGAATGCTGCATTTATCTCCAGATGCTACTGAGTATTTGTCTCTTTCTCATCCTCCTCCTCTCTTTTTATTACAAGTTGCAGAATAACCCCTTGAATGCACAGTCGTGGGTGCTGAAAGGTTCAGTTCAACTGGCTGAAAAGTACCATTTCTCTCGACATCAATGATTATTAACAGTGTTTCACCCACAGGATGAAGAGTGTGTATGTCTGAAAAGTGTTAATATCTCCTTATGCTTGATTTAATTCTCTAACTATAAGACTGCACACTTTGAGGCCTCACAGATATAGAGTCCCCGGTTCATTTTAGTCCTGAGCCGGTTTACTGTCTGTGTGGAGCTTTGCTTGTTCTCTTAGTGTCTGCATGGGTTTCCTCCGGGTTCTCTGGTTTGCGCCCACCTCCCAAAAACTTGCCAGTAGGTGTATTGGCTTCTCTAAAATGCCTCTAGTATTGTGTGTGTGTGTGTGTGTGTGTGTGTGTGTGCTGCCTTGAAATGGACTGGGTGTGCATTCCTGCTTCATGCCCAGTGTTCCCAGGATAGGATCTAGCTCCACCTGGTGAATGACTGAATGAATGAATCAACGAATGAATATGAATTCTGTTATTCGGAGAAAACAATAATTTTCCATTAGCATAAAGCCGAGACTTTCTTTATGCCAAATGTATTAAAATGTTCTTCTGGGTTACAGTGATTCACAATGACAGAGCAGGTCACATATGTTTATAAGAGCAAAGTGCCAGACTGATTGAGTCACTAAGAGTTGTGTGATTGTGATCGTATGAGTGTGTGTGTCAAAACGCAAATATTCAGCTTGAGCAAGTGTCACATGATGTTCTTGTTGACTAACGTGTTTTCACTGGAGAATTATTTTACATTCTGCTACTGATTATTCTGATCACTGACGTCAGCCATATGGTATTGAATGTATAGTAATCTGAAACTTGAGCTATCAATGCAGGTGATCAGAAGGCTATGAGTTTAAATCCCAGCACTGCCAGAGACCCACGCTGAAGGCCTTGAACCCTCAACATGCTCAGATGGAAGCTTGGTTCATTTTCTGCACATTTGCAATTGCTTTAGCTGAAAGCGTCCGTAAAGTGAGTCCACATAAACGTCCCAAAGCTTTTAAAACGACTCTTTGTAATCGATAATCAGCTTTTTCTGATTGTCCTACACTTGCACTAAACAAGCACAGATTATATTGTCTCAACACTAGTTTTGCCAAATATTTCTTGTTTTTTTTCTCTCTCGTTCATTCTTTTTATTTTTATTAGCCATGGTCTCTGTAAAACAGATGTTTACAGGAAGGTTTGATTTAAATCCATGTTGTGCCTCAGTTTGAACCCACAGGGATATGAGAACGGAGGCGAAATCCATCACTGGATGGTCACTGGTTGTCACTGTGTTTCTCCAGTTCTGTGCTTAACACTGGTGTGATAGTTATATATATTAAAATGATATATTTGTTTTAACTGTGTGCAAATGTTTGCTAAATATTTTTTTATAATATTAACACACTCAATGTACTGAAGAAATAGAAATTTATATTGTTGAGATGTGTGAATTATTATTATCATGCTATTTATGTCACTGGAGTAAAAGGATAATTGAAGATAAGTAAAAGAAGTTTATATTCAGTGCAATGCAGTAATATTAGAACCACAATTTGTTTTTGTTTTTGAACTGTGTGTCTGTTATAAAATCATATTGTGGAGTACATTTTGTAATGGAGTAAATAAGATTTAAAGGATGTTGTCTGGCTTTTATTTTGTTTTTAAACTCCAGTCTTCTCATATATTCTTATAAAATGCTAAAGCTCATTATCTAAAGGCCCCATCCAAGAGTATTGGAGCAGCAAGGCCAGTTCTTTTATTTTTGCTATACACTGAAGACATTTGAGTTTGAGATCAAAAGATGAATAGGAGACAATAGATCAGAATTTCAGTTTTTTATTTCCTGATATTTACATCTACACTCCTGGGCAAAAAATGGCCCAAGCCTAAAATGGCAAAATATTAAGCTTTTAATGGTCATAACAACAAATCACTGGTCAGAAAACTCGCAAGAATTATACAAATGCACTCCTGAGAGCTCCCGGGCCACCATTTGTTCATTTACTTTTGCGGCAGTGAACATACGAGCTCATTGGTCAAGCATGGAGGAGATAGAGTCATGGCTTGGGCTTGCATGGCTGCTTCGGGAATGGGCAAACAAATCTTTATTGATGATGTAACTCATGATGGTAGCAGCAGAATGAATTCAGAAGTCTACACAAACATACTGTCTGCCAGTTTACTGAAAAATGCATACAATCTAATTGGAAGGATCTTCATCATGCAGCAAGACAATGACCTAAAACACACTGCCAACACAACAAAGAACTTCATGAGGCAAAAAAGTGGAAGGTTGTAGACTGGCCATGTTAATCACCAGATGTCAAACCAATTGAGCATGCATTTTGTTTGGTGATGTCACTGGGTCACCAGCTTGATGCAGTTATTGCAAGCAAAAGATATGCAACCAAATATTTAGTGTTACTGACTTTAATTTACTTAAAGACTATCTGTTCCAACACTTTTGCTCTCCTAAAAATTGGGTTGTCTGCCACCAACAGTGCCATGTTCTAAGTTGTTTAACACATCTGGATGTTAATATCAGAAAATGAAAGCTGAAATTCTGATCTATTATCTCATATTTATCTTGTAATCTCAAATCCAAATGTCTTCAGTGTGTAGCAAAAACAAAAGACTTGGCCTTGCTGTTCCAGTACTTTCGGAGGGGACTGTAGTTGGGTTTTGCATCCAGGGATACTTATTATCTTGTCTGAACTGTTGCTTTCTATTGCAGTTATGTCAGCAGTAGTGATGGGAATTCCGTCTCTCTATACAGTGAGTCAGATCACTTGGCTCAGCTAGCGAGTAAGAGCGGCCTCTTTTAGCTCCCAAACGGCTCACTGTCATTTTGCATGAGTTTCTAATTAACAAAATAACATTACTTTACATTGTAGTTTACAATGTACAAAATCATCTGTAAAATCAGCAAGGCACTGTAAATGTGAATTGAGACATACTGTATGATTCCCTGCATTAGTATTATTGTGCCTTCTATTTCTGTACTTCATTGCTATTTATCCTGATAGCTGATCACTTCCCCTAATACATTTGAATAGATACAGTACATATTGGTGTTTCCATGGAAGCATTTTGATAAAACTACACTGCAGCAGTAACAGCCTCTACAAAAAACAAAACAAAACGGGTCATATATGCAAGCTGGTGCTTAATGTTCAACTAAAAGAGCTGAGTTATTCCCAAATGACTCATCACTAGTCAGGGAGAGGATGTGTAACAAACTGGTCAAAGTGTTCTGTGTGCTCTGAATTATGACTCTAAATCATGAAAGAGCCCAAATAAAAATCCATCCATCTATCCATTTTCTGTACCGCTTATCCAACACAGGGTCACGGGGAGCCTGGAACCTATCTCAGGGGGTGATGGGGTGAAAATGAATTATCGTATGCTTAATAAGTTCATAATAATATCACATTAATTGAGACAGAATTTAAAGAAAATCATGCAATATTGAAGAAATAAGTTTCAGTTATCCATTTAATAACCCCCTCCATAAAATGGTTTAGTCCACTGTCCATGGTTTCTTCGTGTTGCCACTTGACAAGAAAATGTCTGGCGAAAAAAAAAAAAATAATAATATAATATATATAATATATAATATAATATATATGGTGCATATATACTGTATATATATATATATATATAATATATATATATATATAATATAATAATATAATATATATGGTGCATATATACTGTATATATATATATATATATATATATAAAACACAACATAAAACATAAATCATGATTTCAGAAAGAGCAGGACTGAGGAAAGGAGTAGTCATGGGGGGTTTAATCTCACATTATGCTCAGTGATGTCTGGGTGGCAGGATGTACAGACACAACTCTTAGTTAGGGCTTTTCCAAGACTCATTTTCAGAGTTCATGGCAGTTTACTGTTCAAGCTGTAAAACCCACATTTAGAGCTCAAAATACAAGCAGATAAACATCAAAACTAGTACACACAGCATAAACACACCATACAGTACAAGCTAATTACCACCGCTTTTACACATGCAAGACTCCTCAGACCACAGAGGGTGTGTTGCTAAGTGTCCTTGAGTCCATATATGGAAATAAGAGGTGTTCTGAGTGGGCAGGTCTTAAAGTCATTAGTTCAATGTTATTTATCTTCACTGCTAACTGTAACTAGCTGGCTAATGCACTAGTTATTACACCAATCTATAGTCTGCAGTCAGACTCCTATCCTGGATATTTGTTTTAAAAATCAAGTTTTTCCAGACACTGCAGCTAATTATGCAACTTTTCCATGTGATGATTATTAGGACAAGGTTTGGATCTGAATCTGGCTCCCAAATAATGTCTAATAAACATTCTGAAATGTTTCATTAATGTATCCATGTAAAACTCACAATAATGCCTTACTGTGCATTCACATGTCCTCCCAGCTGCTGCCACTAGAGGTCCTCCCAAGCTAGTCCTAAATTAGTTACTGTCACTGTATGGTGATTAGATTAATCATTTCAAGTTTAAAAGAGAGAGAGAGAGAGAGAGAGAGAGAGAAAACATCAGAAAAGTCACAGTCACATGTTCACTCTCTATATTAGAGAGTACCAGGTTTAAATTCAGCCTGTTTTTTAAACCTTACTGGCTTATTGCCTCTATAAAGAGCAGTTTTGTGTATGAACTGCAGTAATCAGAATGGAAACGGAATTAATCCACAGATTATCTAATCTAATATAATGTAATAAAATAAACATTTCCCAGATTTGCCATTGGGTTAAAATACTCTGGTGCTCTGTGTTCATTTCTCAGACACTAGGTGTCCCTGAGACCCTGGGAAATCATCTGACAAAAAGCTAGTCATAGAGCTGCTTACACACTTTCTTCTTCTTTTTCTTTTTCTTCTTCTTCTTTACTATTTTCTATTACTTCAGAATAATAACACTATTTACAACTATTAAAACTATTAAATAATGCAATTATGCATTGACCAAGAAAAAAAGTAAACCAATTAAAACTATTACTATACTGCAGTATTAAGCTTGGGTTATTGTCTGTTTGGAGTTACACTGGGTTCTGTGCTCAGGTAGGTTTCCTCTGAGTCCTTCTTAGAGTATGCCGGAGAGTATACTAGTGTTGCAGACCCACCGTTTCCAGGATTATTATACGATGACTACTATTATTATTATTATTATTATTATTATCATTATTATTATATTGGAGTTATGGTCTTATGACACTTATAGTCTTAGGAACACAAAGTAGCAGACATTAAGAATGTTAAATTAATTGTAAAAAGGAAATTATCCAAAAACACAAAAAACATTTATGTTTTTTGTTAGAAAATGTGAGAAAACAGATTAAATGATTTCTAAAGATAAAGAGTGTGTGGGACTGTCAGATTGTTAGAGGAAATGTATTCCCGAGTCGAGGTGCTATCAAAGAAAAGGCTTGATCTCCGAGACTACATGGATTAGATGGAGGGATAGCGAACAGGGCTTAAGATGAAGATCTAAGAGTATGATGGAGTTAGTAGAATGGAAAAGGTCACAAAGATGGGAGAGAGCCAGAAGGGAATTATGGATGAAAAAGAAGCCAGTGAACAGTGTGGAGTATAGTGTGGAGTATACCCACAACAGTTTCTGATTGGAAAAAGGAAAATGTACCACTGTTTTACATTTTATCTGCTAAAAATATAAACTCCAAAGTGTTACAATTAAATGTGGGTGGATCCTGCAACATGACAGCAAGTAAAATTAACAAAAAAATATTGAAAAAACAAACCTTGCTGATCCTGCATCTGTGTGGGAAGTAGCATGCGACCTTTTTAACTGATATTATTTAGATTTTTTGGGAGTTAGGAGTAGATATAATAGGCTTACTTTTAATAATGAATGAGCAACTGCAAAACAAACATGTTAAGAAATAACATATTTTCCAGGTTTGGCTTAATAAATATGCATTTTGGGAAATTTCTACCTAAAGGTGCAAAATACATCCATTAATTCTGCATATCAATTTATTTTGCACCTGCAATGTGATTACATTTTTAACATACTAATACACACTCATGTCTGTATTCATTTATGTTATTTGTTTATTAGGGCCCTAGGCTCTATTTATTCAAAGCTTCTCATCACCGTCAGTCAGCATTACACTTCAAGTATACTTCAAGTTTCATGTTCACTTTATTCTTCTAGGAGTCTTCTTCTAATGTTCTCTCCTTCCTTTTTAAAATCAAGCTGTCCAGCATTTATAGATGTTCATAAAACACTATAGCATATAGTGGCAAAAGTGCATGTAGGCATGCAAAAGTGGAGTGTGCATGCAACAAAACCCTGGGTAGGATTCGATAGGTTTTGACACATTTCCGTTTTAAAATAGTACGGCCTTCGCGTTTCCAGCAGCATCATTTACATTCATCAGTGCGGTCAGACAGCAACATGTCCTGAATGTTTCACTAAATATTATTTCTATATCTATATAAGGTTACATATAGGATATACTCCTGGGCAAAAAAAAAATGGATCAAGGCCAAAATGGCAAATATTAAGCTTTTAATGGTCTTAACAACAAATCATTGGTTAGAAAATGAGCAAGAATTAAACAAACACACTATATAGATATACACTTCTATAAACACACTATATAGATATACACTTCTATAAACACACTATATAGATATACACTTCTATAAACACACTATATAGATATACACTTCTATAAACACACTATATAGATATACACTTCTATAGTCTTCTTGTATGCAAAGGTAAATTAATATTAATGATTAAAATGTTTGATGTAAAATTAAAACTAACACATGTCTGGGTTTTCCAAAAATATCTTCTGGGATTTTTTTCTTAAAAGATTAGTGATTATTTGGTTATCTGCCACATCTGATGCAGGCCATCAAGTGCCACAAGGCTTAAACATTTAAAGAAATCAAACAGCTAAGCTCTCATACTAAGTTCCTTTATCTATTTGTTTAATTCTTGCTAATTTCCTGACCATTTTGGGCTTGGTCCTTTTTTCTACTTGTGTGTGTAAGATGAAGCATACAGTTTCAAGTCTTTCTCCAGCTTCCTAGCTGGAGCTTTGCAAGTTGATGTTGTGCTTTGAGAGCTGTTACAGACACCGACTGTAAAATACAGCCATTGTAAGCGTACTAAATGAACTGGAAATGCAGGAGCAGTATTAAGAAGAAAAGAAAAATCTCATTCAGCTACATATTATTTTCTCCAGGTGATGTAATTCCTGCAATTATTCATTGTTAATAACAGCAACATGCCTACAAATTTACCCCATTGCATGTAGTAAATCAGAGTCTAAATATCTTGTTGATATATATATTTACATTTCTTTGTCATCTTTGTTTTGTCCTAAGGGTGTGCAAACTTTATACTTACAAGTATAAAGTCTATAATTACAATTGGTTGAGAATATACTCAGTTTATATAAGAGCAAGATCTCTATCAATATCTTGGGTAAAGTACAGTAACAGCACTAATTGTATATATCCTTATGCCATGGCTGTTATAACTATCTCAGGCTGCCTTTCCTAATGTCACTACTAGGTGACACTGTTGTCAAGCAAGAAAGCACAACTTCGAGGTTTAAAAAAGGCTGGCTAATGCAAGACTGACCCTTCAGATAGTGCTGCATTGTTTTATTACACAGCGCAGCAGCAGCATTTTAAAAGGCTCTGTGGAGTATATAATCAGGCTTTTATTTAGATGAGAGCTATAGTTTAAATGACTTCCAATTTCAACTGTTTTGGTGTTATTGTGCGTTATAAAGACTTACTTAGTCACTTTATCTCCAGTGCGCAGCGCTACTTCAGGCATGCACAAGCCTTACTGTTATTTAACAAGGGAGGCATTTGCATTATGGGTAACATCGTCCTTCCTTCCCCAGAACACCACATCAGAAATTATTGCTTCTTATTTTACTCTATTACAGAGTCCTACCCAGAATGCATCATTCTGCAGAACTTTTCTCACAACTTTACTGAACACAGATGACATTACTGGCTCAGGGACAAATCCATAGCTCACAAGCAAAGATCTTTGAGTTGGACAGTGAGGGGATGATGACATATCTAAGCTCCCTGAGATCTCAGTAAAGCCTGGGAATGCGGACTTCAAGGTCAAAGATATGACATGTGAGACATAATGCAGTATTGTGTAGGTGCAAGAGTCCCTTGGAGAATATATCAGTGAGGATTCTGTTTTGTCCCTCGCTGTACCCACAAACACTTCAATTTATAGCCTTAAATTTAACCCTAGCTACCTCTGAGATCTTACCATGAGACAAACATCATAGTGTGACATGATAAACATTCTAAAATATGTGAAAGTCTTTAATATCTTTAACATAGACTACACTCCTGAACAAAAAAAGGGTCAAGCCCAAAATGGCAAATATTAAGCTTTTAATGGTCTTAACAACAAATTATTGGTCAGAAAATGAGCAAGAATTAAACACACTCCTGAGAGCTCCTGTGTCACCATTTGCTCGTTTACTTTTGCTGCAGTGAACTGTTTGGGGAAAAGCTAGAAACAGGGAAATTCACTTCTATAATCTTCTTGTATGCAAAGATAAAATCATGATAATGATTAAAAATGTTTGATGTAAAATGCAAACTAACACATGTCTGGGTGTACAAAATTTCCAAAAATATCTTCTGGGATTTTTTTTTGCCATTATTTGGTTATCTGCCACACTTGATGCAGCCCATCAAGGGCCACAAGGCTTATACATTTAAAGAAATCAAAGGGAAAAGCTCCCATACTAAGTTCCTTTATCTAATCTTATACTAATTTCCTGACCAATGATTTGTTGCTAAGACCATTAAAAGCTATATATTTTGCCATTTTGGGCTTGGAGTGTACACTCTTAAGAATAGACTGTAGTTTAATCTACAATCTGAAAATGAATTAAACCTAATTAGCTGACCTCTCTTTTCAACTCAAATTCAAACGAGGAATAAAGAATGTCTGTTTAGAGAGAGAGAGAGAGAGAGAGAGAGAGAGGACTAATTCCAATTACTGCACGAAGAGGACTCCTGCTTAAAAATTCCTCTTCCTTAATGAAGTATCTGTCGTCTAGTAGGAAATAAAAGAGGTAGAAATTACTTTCTACCTAAAAGTATGATCACTACAACTGTCTCCCTTTCTCCCATTGCATTAATGGCATGTGAATATCAAGATCAAATTGCTTGAAAAATCAGATAAACATCACCATGTTGACGTTGCAATATCAGAACAGTCCCCAGCAGGACATGTCTCTGAAAACGTCCATAGCTGTGTAGCTGTAGTGTGCTTGAGGTCAGTATCCTGCTGCAGGCTGAAGAGCTGTCCACTCAGTTTAAAGGTGTTGGATCTGATTTGTGCTGCTAGGGATCTAGTTTTACTGGCAGCCAAACAGCCATAGCATCCATTCGCAAATAAGGTAGTATGCTTGTACATCATGAACACAATATTTCTCCTCATTTCATAATTCTTTACATTATCTATCCAAAAGACTTCATTTTTCAAGATTTTCATGTATTTTTATAGCAAACTGTACCCCATGATAAGATAAGATAAGATAAGATAAGATAAGATAAGATAAGAATGGCATTCTTACCAGTCTTAAGAGTTGTTTGCTTTTTACCCCAAAAGCTCTGAGTTCATGCTTGTGTGTTTGCTTTCTGTGTGTTGTGCTTTGTTTTTGACACATCTATATCATACACTCCTGGGCGAAAAAATAGACCAAGCCCAAAATGGCAAAATATTAACCTTTTATTGATCAGAAAATTAGCAAGAATTAAACAAATACATTAAGGAACTTAATATGGGATAGCTTTTCCCTGGGCAAATGGTGGCACAGCAGGTCTCACGAGTGCATTTGTTTAATTCTTGTTAATTTTCTGACCAATGATTGGTTGTTAAGACCATTAAAAGCTTAATATTTGCCATTTTGGGATTGGCCTATTTTTTGCCTAAGAGTGTAGATCATTTTCCTAATCAGTTTGACAGCCAAAACTTTACAGTTGAAAGCATTAGTCTCTTTTTTTGGTCTTTTTTTACTACCATGCTCTTTCATGGTCTGTCAGGTCACGTTGTTGTTCCTTACCAAAGTTGACTTCAACTGCACGAAACTCATACATGATGGTTTTATTTGCTAATTCACTTGTCTTTATTTACTAGCAAGAGCCTGCAGATAAAATGGCCCAGAATCAATTCTAGACATTTTTTAACCCTTTTGAGAAACAGATTGCAGAGGATTCTGGGACAAATTTGGTTACTTTAAAGGAACATTATGATGAGAGTATTGTGAGCCAAAACTGGGAGAATTGCAAATAAACACATTTGTCTCTAATGGCAATTGAAATGTTGGCCAAAAGAGGCCCAAATGTGACAAGTGCTTTTGTGGCATTTCAGTTTTTGGCTATAAGATTATATAAAATGATTTAAAAAATGGGCCAGCATTAATTCATTACTCATTACTCATCAGGGGCATAATCTAGTAAAGCAACAACACACAGAGAACCAAGAACTGAGCAGACAATGATTTGCCTTTGTTCCTGATATATACTGTATAAAATGTTTTGCAATTTTTACATGGTTTATCCTATATACAGTATATGCAAATAACCTGGAATTAAAGCTGAGATTCTGTGTTTTCATCGCGTAGCCACAATTTCAAATCCAATGTGCTAGATTAGAGAACAAAAACAATCCATTTGTTTAGAGACTGCATTTTATGCCATGTTTGCCTCTTGATCTGGACTGGACGCCGTGAAGAAGCACCGAGCTTAAAGCCGGATAGTTCGGAAATCAAGGCAGCAACAGTGTGTGACGGAGTTAATGGATCCCTGTGGAGTTGTGCTGAAAGTCCACTGTCTCACTGCGCCATTCTTTACCCAGGCACCGCTTGTCTAATTCTCTGGGGAGGAACAGATGTTGGGCTGTTTGATGAGCCCAATCAGACGGTCTGTGATGAAGAGAGGGTATTTTTAGTCGCTCTGGTAGACAGTGACATTGGCAGACCTCCCTCCTCTGCTGCTTCTGACAGGGTGGTTTGTAAATGTTCAGGAGTGTGTGTCAGTGGCCAGTATGGCAAAATCGAAAGAGTGAGAGTGAGTGTGTTTGTGTGTGTGTGTGTGTGTGAGAGAGAGAGAGAGAGAGAGAGAGAGAGAGAGACAGAGAAGGAAGCATCATGAAAGAAAGTACCAAGACCATAGAAGTAAGAACAAACCGCTGGGGATTGAGGGAGGAAAAGAGAGTGGACTCTAGTGGCTAATATCACCAGGAATCCAGACTGATGACAAAATGTTGAGTGATGAGTCACGTCATACTGTGAGTTGAGGTGGCCTGGCTAACAGGCCACATCAGACGTCTGACACTTCATGAAGAGCTCATATTTTATGTTAGAAGCGGCACAGTAGCACAGGGACATGACCTAGAGACATAACTCTGTGTTGTGCACAGAATATATATCAGGACAGCACACACACTACCATACCAATCATATAAAAGGTTTACGAGTCAGGATTACTATGTATATTTGGTCAACTGTCCATCATAATTATTTGATGATAAGCATGACATCACACACAGGAGTTTCATATGATCTGGAAATGAGTGAAACAGGTTTCTGAATGTAGACTAGTTCTAAAAAATAATCAAAATAAATAAAACATAGAGGTTATTGTGGTGTAATGCCAGATCCTCACTCTCATGTGTACTTCAGAAAGTGTGATGGACATTTCTATCTGTCTCTCTTCCAGGGCTTTTGGACCACTCACGGGCAGCCTGTTGGAGCAGGATCTGGACACAATTAATATCAGCCATTCCAAATCTCAATTATGCCCGAGAACATTCCCCAACGTCCTGACCTTCATGTTAATCGCATGGTAATATATTCTCAAAGTCCAGTTCATCTTTTGACACATTCCTCACACAAAGGAGCTTATTACGTGCCATTTTTGCTCTATAAGTCTTACTTTATCCATTGATCTGCTATAATTTGGTGACAAATTTCCATCTGAAGTGAACATTAAATATACTTTAGCTAGCATAGCCAATTTCTTCCTATCTTGCTACATTAGAAACATTACTTACATATGTGGCACTAGCTTATTATAAGTGTTGAGACAAAATTCTGAAGAACTCATGCTTAGAAATCTGGCATCATGTCCACATTTTCATGAAGATAGATACTGTTGAGAAAAATTTTTTTTTAATTATGGTCATGAAATCTGTGAGAAATGTTCATGAAAATCTGTGAGACTGTGGCATATAAATATCTTCAAATGTTCCTCATGCCAGATTTCTAAGCATGACCAGTTTTCAGAAGTTTGTCTCACCACTTTTAATCATGTGGTGCGACCACTTTTAATAAAATACTGTGCAGAATTAGATCTGTTGTGCATGCTAACTAGACTGTTCCACTGTTGTGGGTTTTTTTTTTTGCCAGCAAGTATATTTCTTTCCTCCTACAGTATCCTGGTATCGATAAAAATCATGTCCTCATGAGGAACATTTGCAAGATATTTATACGTCACAGTCACAGAAGATTTTCATGAAGAGACTGTAGCAGGTTAGAAATGTACTTCTTGGCCAAAAAAAACCCCAAAAAACAGTGGAGCAGTCTAGTTAAATTAAAACGACTAGGATATGGAGACTCTTTCCAATCGAAATTTCTTGGTAGTTGCACAATATATGTTTTTTCTGCATTTTTCTGCAACACAGTTTTAGTATTACATGCTGAATAGGTTTCCATGACAGTCAGTGATGCATAATGCAGACTTGAGCCAGTTTGTGGCAAGCAACTGTTAATAAAAATGCATATTGGCCTTATCTACAAAATGACATGAAAATAAAAAAGTAGACAAAGCTACAGATAGATGACTAAAATATACAAATTAAAGAAAATAATAATAATAATAATAACAAAGTGTGTTATTAAGGTGCTGGGCCCATGAGCTGCCAGAAGAGCTTCACTGCTCCTTGGCATAGGTACTACATGTCTCTGGAACTGTACTGGAGAGATGAACACTATTCTTCCAAAAGATATTCTCTCACTTGCAGTGTTTGAGGATGGTAGTGGTGGAGATAATTGCTAAAACTATAGTCCAAAATCTCCCATACAGTAGCTGTTCAATTAGGTTGCACTCTGGTGACTGTAAAGACAATAGCATGTACTTTATATCATCCACATCAAACCATTCAGCAAGCCCTTGTGCCCTGTGGATGGGGGCGGGGTCAACCTGGAAGAGACCACTCCCATCAGGATAGAACTGAAGATGAAGCCGATCACTCAGAAGAACTTTCTATTGATTTCCCTCTAGGGTAATCTGGGGTAAGTGGACGCAAACCATGGTAACAAAATCCTGCAGCGTAAGAGTCATCATTTTTTTGTTGTTGTTTGTTTGTTGCTAATAAGCTTTAATTCTTGATCATCACCAGTGTTTGGGTGCAGTCAGTTACATTCATATTTGTGAGTACTGTGAATGTTAACACCCACAGCAGTGAGGAGTAGTAGAATGATTTGCTTTATGTTTGCCTGTTTAAAATTATTTTCTAAAAAAAAAGATTTCATGAATAATTATGAGCCAGTAATAACTTAAGTGAATCAGTTCTGAACTGGGGTTTTGCCACATTTGGGTCAGATCAGGACCCGCGCAATTTTACAGCCAGATGTAATATGTGACAATATTCGTGTTGGACTTCATGCAGGTCGGAATCTATTTTAAAACAAATCAGTTCAGTGAGCCTTAGTTTTGACCTGCCACACTTCATTTTCATTTTTGCTCAGTTCACACACACTTGCTAGCGTTGGTGAGAAACACCAAAACATAGTTTAGCAACAAATTTTGAACTCAATATTAAGGAAATTTCTCTTAACTTGGTAATGCAAACTGAGTGCACACAAAAGCTAGTTCATACTGAATGAATATATATCTTCATCTTCAAATCAGGGAAAATGCATGTACATACACTCCTGGACAAAAAAAAAATGGACCAAACTCAAAATGGCAAACATATTAGCTTTAATGGTCTTAACAACAAATAATTGGTCAGGAAATTAGCAAGAATTAAACAAATAGATAAAGGAACTTAGTATGGGAGCTTTTCCTTTTGATTTCTTTAAATGTTGAAGCCTTGTGGCCCTTGAGTCTATAGAAGTGAATTTCCCTGTTTCTAGCTTTTCCCCAAACAGTTCACTGCAGCAAAAGTAAACGAACAAATGGTGACACAGGAGCTCTCAGGAGTGCATTTGTTTAATTCTTTTTTAGCTCATTTTCTGACCAATGATTTGTTGTTACGACCACTGAAGGCTTAATATTTGCCATTTTGGGCTTGACCCATTTTTTTTGCCCAGGAGTGTATACAGTATGAATATAAATTACCTCCTACTTGAAGGCTTCTATAAATGGACACAAAGTCACTGATGATGTTGAAGACATGACTACTCAGTGATGTTGCTGAATTGTATTAGCTAACAATGATATATAGAGAAAATTATATAGAGAAAATAATCTAAGTGAAAATACAAGCTAGCAAGCTAGCTAGCCAGTATTGTGTAGTCCATCGAGGTGCGCTAATACTCACTGACAGCTAGGGTGCTTTTAACTGTCTCTCAACACTGAGACATGGAGCTGTGTGATTAGCATTTCTGAATGACACAGCCTTGCCTTTGCGTTTCCCCTATGAACAGTTGTAAACGTCTGCACAGTGAAAAAGCGTACTCTCTCCGGGAGCCTGTCATTTTAATTCCCTTATGTGCATCAGCTTCTCTGGGAACGGCTTGGCAGCGGCGTTCATGTTTCTGCTTGATGTCCTCTCATATGCTTCACATTCCTGTGAGACTCATGTCTTCTGATGAATGTGTACTTGTCTCTTGTGTCCTGTAGAGGAAAGTTCATCACCTTTCTGTTCATAGCTGGCCACTAGCCTGCACCAAGCAGCCATTAGTATTCCGGTCTTCTCTGAGAAGAGGAGACCGGAATACAGTGCTAAATATGGGAATTAATAATAGCTATAAAATAGAATGTAGCTGCCATGGCTTTATGGTAATAGTCTTTTTTTGCTCCCTGTTTATCGACAATAAGATTGCTAGATGACTAGCCAGACCAAATCTCTCTACTCCTTCACCCTTCATCGCCTTGTCTGCCTCTACCATGCCCACGCTGAAGAATCCTTTTTTCTGTTTTACCAGTCTGTCAATAGCTCATCCCCTTCATTAAATGTATTCTGCTCTCTGAGGGAATAAATCCTATTCTTTTCAACATTTTTGATGTTAGCCCATCTCACTGTCGATCGCTAATGAGTAAGAGCTCTGTTTACCCACCATGCCTACTGCACCAGTGCACATGGCTGACACCTGTGTGGTTTTAATGATGTTGTTTTGTCTGAATATACTAGAAGAGGGAGTATTTGGTTCTAATCAGCAGATGTTTAAGTTGAAAAGGGAACATCGTGCGCAACCGAGTGCACCAGCATGCTTTGGTAGCTGCTAATTTCCACTCAGATAGCTAAACAAAGCTGCTGCGCTCACTCAACAAGTGCAGATCTGCTGGTTTCTAAATGATTTAATTACAATACAGTTACTTATATTTATATTATGTCCTTGTTATTGCTACACTTACTCATTTACCTTCTACCGATGCTTGTAATGTTCCTTGAACGGTTTGTGTTGTCTCATACCGACTGAAAATGCTTAGTATGACTCAGATTCCTGAGCAATCATTATATGAGAATGTTGAACTCTTCTGTGCTATATCTATTTATTTTATTTGAGAATGCATGGGCAGGATGTACTGTATGTATGGCAATCGTAAGCATTTAATACACAAGCTAATGTCGAATAATGATGTCCATTCCCCCCCAGTGGCTTTAGAAAACAGCCAGTGGTCTTATTAATATTTGTGTTAAACCATCTCACAGTCTGGGATGTTCACTGATAGACAACATTCTCTAAATCTTTGTATTTGAATTCCTCTTGTTAAAAACTGTAAATCACCAGGGTGCAAGACAAGAAATGAGGACCTAGTGTATCAGAGGAAAAATATCTGGTTTAGAGAAGTATTGTATCAAAATCAAATGACATTAACTGAACCAGCTTTATTCTGTCTATGCTATTTTGAATAATCTTCAATAATTATTTATTGCTAGCATTATTAAATATAGGAAATGGACTGACACAGTAAACTACTTACAAGAATATTTGTCTTCATCTGTTGCCTGTAATAGCACAGTGAGTAATTAAGTAAGTGAGTGAGTGAGTCAGTCAGTCAAATCACCTAAAATAAACTCTCAAATGTACACTGGGGTCCAGTGGGATCACACTGCAAATCTGGGTTTTAGAATTTAGCATATTTAAAAAAAAGAAAGTAAATATTTAATATCTTGAATATTTAATATTCAAGATTCTGCACTATTTTTAGATCCCTATTTAAATGTAAGCAAATTTGTGATATTGATCATGTTAACTGCTTTATACAAAAAGTCAGATTTTCCTCATGCCTAATCTCTTCTATTAAATCGTGTGTTCAGGCAACACTCCGATGGATTTGATCTAAAATAGATCGTAAGGTTTTGCACAAACTTGTGGAGTCCATTCCAGCTCGAGTGCACACTGGCATTAAAGTAAAAAAGGGACGTACCAAATACTAATAAACTCTGACGTAAATATTTCAAAAATTCTACTTTCCATTCAAGTTGTTGTCAATTTGTAATGAAAATTGTTTTATTAATTTAGGAAAGAATGCAAAATTGAAGCATTTTCACTAGTGGCCTCAGACATTTGGACCCCACAGGTGACTTCTGATGGTTTTGGTGCTTTATTTCTAAATATTGTAGATTTCTACACTAATGCTTACACTTGGATTTCAGCAGGTCAGATCAGTTTTATTTGTACAGCGCTTTAAACAAAAAACATCGTCACAAAGCAGCTTTACATAAATGTGGATGTAAGCTCGAGGCAAAAGTGGAAAAGAAAAACTCAGACATTAGAAAGAAACCTTGAGAGGAACCAGACTCAAAAGGGAAGCCATCGTTTTCTGTGACACCAGATATTGTGATTATAAACCATTACTCTATTACAATTGTATACTATAAAGGCAAACAGTACTAATATGATTACAGCAGCAGTTCTTAAGTACAAACCTACAGTAACCAGCTGCGATTATCCACTGATGCAAGGGTAAGACTTACTGTTTTTGTGAAGTTCAATCTTTATGGTATCCATGTGGGATTGGCTACAGCATTAGAAAGGGAGTCACAAGTGCAGAAACTCCAAGCAGAAATAGTTTCTGAATGAATGAGGCAAGTTCGAGACGAGGCACATCATTAGAAGTGTGTCCAGGTCAGGCAGCAGGAGTGCACATCCAGCTTGGCAGAAGGAGAAGAGCAGATTATTAGGTATGCTCTTATTCTACAGTGGATTAAATGGGCATACGTTGTGATCAGAGTGCAAGCAGGGACTCTGGAAGATGTAGCTATGACTAAAAGGGAGAGCCAGAAGGTAACACAGGCATGAGAACATCTTGGAACATCAGCACCTCGCCACTTCACTGTTAACAACTGAGTGGAGGGGAGATGGAGGGGAGACGAGAAGAGCTATTTAACAAAAAGTTGGACTAAAAACCTAGATTTCAAGAATGAGACTTTATTTGAAAAAAGTTTTGCTTGTAGGTGGAAATATACAGACAATTTTCCCCCAACTTTTTTAAAAATTCATCTTCAAGCCAAAAATATGATAGGTGATGAAAGGGATATTCATATGGGTAATATTCTACTGGGCAGATTAATGGCCTAGAGCCTGATATTGCAAACAGTTTTGTAACCCCACACCATCATTCTGGTTCTCTGAAAATCGACCTTCCTCCATTTTTAAAGAAAAGGCAATTCGCCTTGGAACAATTTTTTTTTTTTTTTCAAAAGGTTTTTGAACTCAAACACACACTGCCATTCTGCAAACTGATGTGAATGCTCATCCAAATGTGTGCAGACATCAATCACCTTCGGTTTGATGTATTTCTGAATTTGTTATGTCTATGCACAAGGGAGAGAGAAATTTAGACCTGACATTACAGTCTAAAATGAATGAGACAGGTGCGGCGAATATTGATGAGGTCATTATCATTGCTAGTTGATGTAAAAGAGCTCTTGCAACCTTACAACATGCTACTTAACGATCAGTCACGCAGACTCCACACTAAGCAGCAATGGTACATTCAAACCACGATCATGACAGGCTTATTCAGGCTGTGAAACAGCTCACATTCACTGTCAGCTGCTCTAACAAAAGGTGTAGGTTTGCCACAGGAGAACATTTTGCTTACAAAGTACTTAGATTTATAGGTGGAAGACGTTACCTTAGCCCTGTTCCGTTATACCGCCAGTCACAAGACTATTACTTAACACACTCATGTTTATGCCGCATAAACAGAAACAATAAACATTCATTATAGCAAAGGTTCAAATGCATGAATGTTGTGCAAATTCAGAAAACTCCAGTTGATGACAATGGATTTTTACCATAGCTCTTCTGAATTCTTGAATCTGATTGGTCAGAAAGTGTTGATTAATTTTCTATAACATTACTTCTGACAATAGTGCTGGCTGCAAGGTTTTTAATAATGTGCTTGTTCCAATATGTTATTGCTCTTATAGTAACAGGTAATTCACTGGGACTTATATGGCAGGTGCTCCATATCACTGAAGCCTAATAATAAACAAATTAAAAGAAACTGTTGTAATTTAACAAAGACAAATGTCTAATGATTGATATGGTAAAGCTTTCTGTAAGGAGATTATTTATGAAAAGAGGCTCTAGTGTCAGTGCTATATAACAGCCAGAAGTAAGACTGTTCAATTCAATACAATTCAATTTTATTCATATAGCGCTTTTAACACTGGACATTTACAGAAATATATAAATTCAGGATATAAATTTTACATTTATATATTCATCCCTAATGAGCAAGCCAGAGGTGACGGTGGCAAAGAAAAACTGCCTGAGACGAAGAAACCTTAAGAGGAACCAGACTCAAAAGGGAATCCATCTTCATCTGGGTGACACCAGATAGAGCAATTATAAATAAATCCTTTCTATAACTGTGTACTACATGGTCACAGTGCAGTTGTGTAACCAGGACATTCATAACCAGGAGACTTGAGTGCAGAACGGTTCATGGTAATGGCAGTCCTAAAGATATCATAGTAACTGTAGTCCTAAGCCATCATAGCAAAACCGTTCATATCAGTTGCAGTTCAAAGCCATCTTATGATTTTTAAGTGGTACCATTACCAACCCAGTAATCTCATTAAATTCAGACTGTCCATGTGGATCCATCCTCAGCAACAGTGAATGATTTCCAAGTGATGAGAACTCCAACCAGAAGTAGGGCATCAGGATGGATCAAGCAGGTCTGGAGAGTAGAAAGGGTCAGGATCACTGGTATCTTAGGAGTAGCATGTGTAGCTCAAGAGACACAGAGAGAGAGAGAGAGAGAGAGAGAGAGAGAGATCGATAGGTATGCTAATTGTCACGTAATGGTTGGGGACAATGTACTTTGTGTGCAGAGTGCACGCAGGGACTCCGGCAAGACTTGCTTTGACAGCATAACTGAAAGGGAGAGCCAGAAGGCAACACAGACATGAGGGCACCCTGGGACGTAAAGCAGTCAGCCACTCCACCCTCAACACCGTCCTTTAAATTTATTAACTAAGAGAATGTGAGATAACTTTTGTGTATAGCTGTTACAACTTCAGTGATAACAGGAGCCAACTTGTTTGTTGATGTTCTTCCGCAACAATAAATGTAACAATAAAAGGATAAAATGTATAACACAGTTCTTTAATATATAAATTGCTATAGTATAAGATAAATTTAAACACTTCAGGATATGCTGTTATTGAAAAATAATCGACTTTACGGTGCTAACAGTAACTCCGCTTTGTGTTGGGCCACATCACACCACCCCATCGTCGATTATTTTCCTACAAGGGCTCACCCTGAAGGGTTTTACTACTTAAAAAATAGACACATGATGTGAAACATTGTCAGTGCTACAAGTGCATCACATCAGGGAATAGAATTAACTGCCCAGGACTCCTAGGTCAGGGGGTCTTCATGAGGCTGGGTCTAAGTATATTGCACTTTCTGAACCTTGTGCAAATTCAATGGGTGCAAATCTCATGTCTTGCAAAATAATTACTGCTAATTCAGTAATTATTAAATAAGCTTTGTGCTTTTAATAATTATTTGTTTAGAAATGTCAGCAGTATTACAGGAAGGGGAAGCACAGAGTGTAACTGTGAAAGTGTAACTGACTTATTTAGTCAGAAATGCCGTGTCTGTTCACGGCCTGTGAAAGCTCAATGAAATCACCTAAAATGAAGTGCAAATCTGATCCGATTCAAGTGTTAGCTGAAAGTTGTAATAAATGTTCATAGTTTATTGAGTTGGCTTGCCTTTATCTGTTCTCTTAATTTGGTCATTTGGCCCAGGTCTTGATGTAAATATATCTTATTACGATTACAAGCAAGGTGGCTGCTGTAAAGAGCGTGCAGCTAATTTAAACTGATGTAATACCTATTGTATGGCACAATTGCACAGAATGAGTTAGAATATCAATACTCCTCAATTACAGGGTGCTTCTATAGACTGTTTTTTTCTTGCCACTTGAAAATGCTCCTGTGCTGCTGCCTTGCCAGTGCTTCTTTGTTCTGAGAGTTCTTTTGGCTTGATTATAAAAGCGTATACTGTTGCCTCCTGTCACCAGAAAGACACATAGTTCTGGACTACAGATGCTGTGGACTGTCATTGCTTTAATTCTCACTGTCACCCAGAAGGAGAAGGCTTTTATTATTTGTTTGTTGTTTGGTGGGACTTGTCAGTGCAGGCTTGGAGAGTTTATAGCAGATTTCTTTCCGGAGGCAGGTTTGTGTCAGCATGTGACAGATTGGTGGATGCGGGACTTAAGCGATGGGTCATAGGGACAGTGGAATGGGTTTATGCTCTGTGCCAGATGCTCTCTGATGCCTTCAGGTAGACTACACACTCAAAGTCTGGAGTGTCAAAGATTGTAAAAAGCTGAATATAGACACCTGAACCTGATGGTTGTTGAAAAGTCTCAGCATCCTCCTTGACTCAAAGCACTAAAAGTGAAGAGGCTGAATGACATGGATTGATGAAGAATGTCTCTGCAGTCCTTGGAATGTCACTAGCGATGTGGTACTGTTGTGCCGAATCTATTCCTGTGCGAGGCGATCGTTTGAGGTTTTCATCATTCTTTCCGTTCATGGTTCTTTTCTTCATAATGAGCACGGCGACATGCTCTGCCACGAACGGCGTGATTTCATTTCCTTCCTCCACAGTTTCTGGATGACGCCTTGATTCACTGTGTCCACGCTGAAGTTGATTTAATTACCCAGAGGTTTTCTGTGGTGTAAGGTTATTGTGCCTTGCCGTGTAGTAATATAAGACCCCTCAAAAAAGATATTCATTTCATTCAGATGATTCTCACACTCGCAGGGGTTGGAGTCAATGTAATTGTAAGACCGTGAAAGTGCTCTCCACTTAAACCATGCTAATGAGCAGCATTTTAATCATGCTCGGGTGAAGTGAAGTGTAGTCGTGCTGCCTTTGGCCTAATGATAGCCATGTCAGTCAGAGCCTTGGGTGCCCCTTCTCCTTTAACATGATGGTGTGCACTGAACCGACTGGCCACTGCAAGGTGGACATGAGTGCACACACACAAAAAGCCCAGTGGTGTGCGCGATCTAGCGGCTGCCGTCTTGGCAGAGTGCCGTGGATCATTCCCGGGGCACCTCAACACACTTTTCTTTTCTCACCTTGATTTTTGAATAATTACTGTCAGACTTCACCCCTGCCGAACTCAGCTCTGACTTCCCAGAGGAGGAGACCTGCTTTCTCCGACCAGTGTTTGCCACTGGACTTGCTTGACTTTGCTGGATGCCCACAGGCCTCTTTGCCTTTGAATAATGAAAGGGCTTGTGCTTGGGATGGTCTTCATCACTGCTGCCTTGCTGGTACATTAGTTGCTACAGAAGAAAAAGAGTACAGGGTTCAGCGAAGATCAGAGATCAAGCTCCATTGAGTAAATGGCTGTTAAACTCTTGACTCCTTAATAGACGCATTGAAGCAGAGGAGCTTTAGAGTAGCACTGTGAAGAAAGCTATAAAAATGACTTAAGGCTAGAATACAGGATGGTTAAGAAGACAAGGAATGAGTCAGGTAAATTATGAGAGATGTTTCTGGTTTTGAAATCTTGACATGCACAAACTTTAGTGACAACTTGGTAAGAATTTAAACAAGGTAAGACTGATTTTTTATTGAAAGCTTTTTAATTCCCTTGTCTTAGGCTATCTCTTCTCATTTTATATTTTTTGAAGACCCAAGACAAGTAATTATCACTGGTCTTTTAAAATCACCAGTGCATAATGCTTATCATGCTCTTGCTTTTCAACTGCTAATTAAATAATATAGCTCAATAAAATATCTTCAATTTTTAACACTGTTAATTACTAATACTATAAAACATTATCATTGTCATTATAATGAAGATAATATTCTGCAAATAGAAAAAAAAAGATACATAACAAGTGAGCAGTTCTGATATTTTTACAGCTCTCAAGTGCCCTATATAGAAAAAAAAACCTGTTTAGCCAGCCCCAATGGAAACCTCATCGAGCAGTGGTTAAAATAAGATTTTATTTTTGGCACTTTAAAATCTTGCAATACTTGTGGTGCACAAATGGAACTATAATGCTAGAAACATGCAGATAGAGAGAAGATGAAGTAAGACTAATGCATATTACACACACACACACACACACATATAAACACACATATAAACACACACAATCTTTTGATGACAATCTTTTGATGATGGGAGTGGTCTCTTCTCGGATAACAATGCGGCCATGTTCCCATTCCTAGTAACAGTATGTGCACACACACAAACAGCAATACACTTATGAAACGGAAGGTAAAGACCAGTTTATGACCAGTTTATGAAAACCACACACTAGTCAAGTCACAGTGAGTATAAAACATGCTAAGCATTAGTGCACACACTCCTTGTTTTTGCAGGACATGTGATGTTCAGCCTTTGTTTGTGAGGTGAGGGACTGCGGTCGTGCTTTGTCTTGATTGCACAGTTTTCTCCCTCTCTGGTTCGCTGGGCTCCTGCCATCTGGAGGCTCTGCACCACTTTTTTTCTGTCTCCCCTCGAGTGGAACACCATTGGGCTCCTGACAAAACTTTTAACTTTCACTCAGTTTTAGACTGCTGTGTTTGTGCAGAAGGCTTTTAAAAACATGCCTTAGCAAGGACATGAGATGGAGAGAGGGGGCAAAAGCTGCACTGTGGGGGACTGAGAGCCTCACGAATAGTGGGGGGTTATAAAAGTTTATTCGCAGACATCAGAGTGGAGTCCATTTACAACAGAGTTATAGTATTGAGTAGGAAAGCAGCACACACTGTAGAACTTGTTTATGTCTTTCAGACCAGCATTACAACTACTGTGTTTTGCGTTCTGACAGTAAGCGCTATTATTATCCCTCGGTAAATGAGGGATTGCTGCACAACACACACCTTTGTTTACTCTATAATAATTAGGGTGATACCACAGCACTGCTGAATTCTCGATTCTGATTGGTCAGACGGTTTTCATAACAGCAGCTCTGACAGTAGTTCTGGCAAATCACTGGTTTATATTAATGCTTTTTTCTAGGTTTCACATCAAGCTACATCACACTAGCCTGTCATTGATTATTTTCCTATAACAGCATGCACTGTTATGTTTTATTCCTTACATAAGGGTCTACCTACCAGAGCCTATACAAAAAAAGCATGCATCCACATGCAAAACAATTGAGCAAGCAACGTAAATTATGTTTTTTTTTTCTACAAAATTGCATGGTGATTTGGTGTCAGAAGGAATTAGTCTACATTGTCAAACTGATACTTTCCAGTTAGCCCAATATCTCTTTCTCATATCCTTCTCACTCAAAGAACTGAGGTGCCACAGTGCAGTAAAGACAACATTGTCATTTTTTCCTCCTGGCAGGTCTGATAGGCTTAACCTATAATCACCACCTATCAGTCTGTCTGCTTGGCACTCATGATCTTAAGCATTAATGGGCATTCATTTTTAAAGTAAGACAGATCTGTTCCAGTATTTGTTTTCCAAATTATCCTGGGGTCACTGAAGCCCTGTTTGTGATTCATTCGGCTGTAAATAAAGCATATGCAACAAAATGGTGCAAACCATCCATAAAATCGGCAGATAATACGCTAGAGATGGGAATCTGGTTGTGCATCTCCTGTGTGTTCACAACTGAATGCTGAGATGATATTTATAGCTGAGTTGTTGAGGAGTCGTACACAACACCAGTAGAGTGAGAAGAAAAAAAGTACAGGGGGTTGTTTTTGCTGTAAACTGTTTACTCTGTTCTGCTTTTAACACAAAGTTTTAAGCCAAAGTTGAGAAGGCGACCTGAGGTAAAATGGAAAGTTTTGAAAGAATTTTTGTCTTGTGGTTAAAGGAATGTATCAAATGTCATCTTTACCCCAAATGTAGTTGATCAGCCAAGATATATTTAGTGTCCAATTTTTGCTTCTTTAGCAGCGTCCAGGAAGCCTTCACAAATAGCATCCCCAATGGCCAGTTCTTGCCAAGAACAATAAAGAGAGCAGAGATGAACATACATACTCAAGTTTTGTGACTATAGCTCAATTTTAACCACGTAAAATACCTGCTAAAATCTGATTGGCTGACAGTGGTCTTGTTTTTAAAGTAACCCAGTCATCATTACAAATCCACTTACAAATTAGCACACCAATGTAGTACACCAAATTTCAGCTCAATCAGATTTATGGTTCCTTAAAAACAGGTATTTGAATGTAACTCTGCTCCTCATGGATGACCACAAACTCTAGTCCTGAACAAGCCTTTCAAGTCTCATAAAGACTTTACAAGAAAAATCCTAATGAATCTATGTTTCCAAGCACCAAGGCCTTTCCCCCCTAATAGCTAATTATGTACAGTCCATAGTCTATATTTTCAAACTGGAAATGTATTGCAGAAATCATCAACACAACTTTGTTCCACCATCAAACTTTAAAAGGCTGTGGCCTAGAAGGCATTTTTGATTATGTTTACGTCCTGACACACATTAATTCTCTGCCTACTCATATACAGATTTCAGAATATGAATAAATTCACTGCATCTTCTTCAGCTGTATTGATCTACATTGCTTTACCCTTTAACCATCTCAATTATGTATTGCTCCACATCCTCCACTCTTACAAAATTCACTTTTATGACTCAGTACATTATTTCCACAGGACTGGAGAGGCAAAATGGTATCCCAGAATGCAGTTCTGCTGGTGGCCACTCTGTGGCACTCATAGAGCACAAAACAGCATGTGGCACTAGTATTAACGAGTCCACTGCAGGTTCCTGTAACAGGACATGTACACTCCAGAAGGAAGGAGTACACTCTCAGTGCTGTGCCAAAGTGTGTACGAGGGAGGTGTGCTCGTCTCAACTGCATACATAAAGAGCACCGTTGTTAAAATGTGCACATTCAAGTCAGTCGTCAAGTGGCTTTTATTATCATTTCAACCATATACAGCTGGTACAGTGCACAGTGAAATGAAACAACGTTCCTCCAGGACCATGGTGCTACAGAAAACAACACAGAACTAACTAAGTCTACACAGATCTATACAGGATTACATGAAGTGCACGTGTGCAAACAGTGCAAGACAAGTACAAAAACAGAATAATAGGCACAGTAAAAGACAGTGCAGCACTGCCCAAAGTTCTAGTGTGGCTAAAGTGGATAAAGTGCCATATATATAACAGGTTGTGCAAAGATATAACAATAGAAGTATACTATGTATTTACTATGATAAATACAGTTTTAGCAGCAAGAGCGCAGGTGGTCAGTACAGTATTTTGGGTATGGTGTTTTAGCAGCAATTTAAGAAAGAAATGTGCAAAATATTGCAAAGGGAGTAGATTAGTGTTCAGCTGAGTATGTGTGTGTGTGTGTGTGTGTGTGTGTGTGTGTGTATATGTGTGTGTGGGTTGGTGTCAGTCCAGTCTCTGGGTATTGAGGAGTCTGATGGCTTGGGGGAAGAAACTGTTACACAATCTGGCCATGAGGCTTGGGTACCTTTTGCCAGATGGCAGGAGGGTGAAGAGTTTGTGTGAGGGGTGCGTGGGGTCATCCACAATGCTGCTGGCTTTGCGGATGCAGTGTGTGGTGTAAATGTCTGTGATGGAGGGAAGAGAGACTCTGATGATCTTCTCAGCTGTCCTCACTACCCTCAGGCAGTGAGGCAGCTGCTCAGGATGCTCTCAATAGTCCCTCTGTAGAATATGGTGAGGATGGGGGGTGGGAGATGGGCTTTTCTCAGCCTTTGTACAATGTTGAGATGCTGCTGGGCTTTCTTGGCTATGGAAATGGTGTTGAGGGACCAGGTGAGGTTCTCCACCAGGTGAACACCAAGGAATTTGGTGCTCTTGATGATCTCCACGGAGGAGCCGTCGATATTCAACAGAGAGTGGTCGCTCTGTGCTCTTCTGAAGTCAACAACCATCTCTTTTGTTTTGTCCAGGTTCAGAGACAGGTTGTTAGCTCTGCACCAGTCCGTTATCACTGCACCTCCTCTCACCTCCTCTCTGTACACTGACTTGTCATTCTTGTTGATGAGACCCACCACTGTCGTGTCATCAGTGAACTTGATGATGTGATTTGAGCTGTGCATTGCTGCACAGTCGTGAGTCAGCAGAGTGAACAGCAGTAGACTGAGCACGCAGCCCTGGGAGGCCCCAATGCTCAGTGCCTGGTCCATTAAGTCTCCATGTCTGAGAATTGAGTATGGAGCACCAGGCTGGAAACACACTGTGTATACTTCATTCTGGCTCAGTTTCACACATACACACAGGCTCAGCACCAAAGGAAGTCAGAGCTTCCACTTTCCCAGGATGCCAACTCAGTGGAATAAACCTCCAGTACACTACTTAGCAATGGATGTCCCATTGACCAGAGCCATCACTTTAAATTTATAGCATTAGAATTGTAAAATTGATGTTGAAACATATATCATACCTTCATCTTAGTTATTAGCAATAAACAGTATTTATAGAGCACAAAAATCCTTCTCCAGCTGGGGTTGGACAAGTGGGAGTGTGAAAAAGCAGTGGAGGGAATGCGTAATTAAAATCACCCTTTTTCATTCGTTCATTCTTTCATTTATCTATCTTCAGTAACCAATTAATCTTGCTCAGAGTTAAAATGGATCTGGAGCCTATCCCAGGAACACTGCGAGTGAAGCAGGAATACACCTAGGGTGGGACACAAGGCATAATGCACACACACATTTACACACTCATTCACACCTAGGGTCCATCTAACGGCATCCTTTTTGGGAAGTCTGGAGGAAACTGGAGAACCTGGAGAAAGCCCACGCAGACACAGAGAGAACATGCAAAACTCCACACAGGCAATAACTCAAACTCAGGATCGATTAGGATGTCTAGAACTCTAGAAACTCCATACATTTTAAATTTTCAATGAAATACTAGTTATCTCTTTTGAGTGATTGAGTGACCAGTGATGACCAGTGAAATGTTGCTATTTGACAGATATTAGCTGATGTTCCATTGATTTGCTCAGCTTTCTAGATGTTGCACAATTATAAGGCAGTGTGGTCACTGCCCCATTTAGCACCATACTGGTATAATTGCACCTTGTGGTCAAAATATAGGAACTTCAACAAGCACTAATTGGGGGCTCACTGAGGCAAGAATCACACTGCCCCATGCACAGGGAAGGAGCAGCAGAGAAGAGTGTTGGTGACAGGGTTGCCATGGTTGCGTTTTTTTTTATGCCAATTTGGGATGGTTTAAAAAAAATACTCTGTGGTCACCAGGATCATATTTTATACCAAATAAGCAGATTTAAACCTAATAAAGTTCCACAAACAAAGGCAGATCTATAGCATAAGTCAAGTGTGATCACTCAACTTGACTTTGTTTGAGGCTATGTTGTTATTAATGTCATCCTGCCTCATCTACAAGTCACTGCTGTCAACTGATGAAACTTTTAACTCGGAGAAAAATGTTATTTCTAGCTAAGCAATGCACCATCATTCATATTTTCAGATTTGTAAAAATCATTTTCAGTATTTATGCACTGTCTCCCTGAAGAAGATGTATGGGTTAATGGTGGAAATAGTCCACAGAATGCACTATGAGAGATGCACTATGATCTCTTCCTTTCTCTCACACTCTGTCTGTCTGTACACTGTTCATGAATCTCAGCTGGACTGTTTGACTCGCAGAGGCTCATTAGAAAGTCTGGTGAAAGCGGTAAGTTGGCACTCTGCAGAGACAGACAGAGGGCAGCTTCGTGGCTTTTACAGAGAGATGACTCACTTCTTTGGATTTTGGATGGAGTCACTGGCTCTCCCTTCTGACTGCTGTTCAGACTTTATCTAACTCCGCAGAACATGTATATTCCTTTATGCCAGGAAGTGCAACTGGCACACCCTGACCATGGGATCAAACTGCTTTATTCCAGGAAAACGCACTCCAAAATGAGTATGGTACAAACCTGACACTCTCAATATGTTCATTACTAATGCCTGTGAGCATGGGGAAGATCTTGATGCTGTTCCACACTCTCAAACATGTTGGACTGGTATTACTGTAAGAGCAACAGATTTATATTGCATGACCTCTGTTTAAATGGAAATTTTATATATAGTAAATGAATGCTTATTATTTAAAGGTGGAGTGTGTAAAGTTTAAAAGTGTTGCTAGATCTCTAATAAATATATAGTTTCAATATACCTTAGAAAACTGTGATTCACAATATTGCCATGCAATAGATTTCAGTAGTTTCTTTACTTCAGGCTTCTGATCATATTTTTCTGGCGCAGAAATTAGCCTGACTCTATATTATAACAGAGCTGCTCATCTTTGACTCATCATAACAAGTCCTGTTAAAACCTAGAAGGCATACAGTACATAGGGGAGAATGTGAAGTCTTCAGAGTTCTCATTGCAATTAAAAATTTGAAAACAGCTCTAAAAAATTACAGACTGCCCCTTTAAGATAATGCTGAGATAAGATATTCATTGTCAAAAGTCCTGCCTGAGAGTAATTTATTCCCATAATCACACATTTTAAATTCATCTACTAATTTTGAAAAATCATAGGCAGATGTGACATGACTTGGAAAATGCTTTCAACATTAAGTTTTGCCTAAATCTATATTTTCATAAAATGACAATATTTCCTTAATACAGTTCATAATCACCAGAATGTATTAATTCTTTTTAAAGCATACCATTCAAATTCATTTTTATTGAACAACGTTGCAATATATCAAATTGGAAATACCTAATTTTATCATCTAGAAGTCCTTCTCCTTGGTGGATCTCCTCACTCACTCTGAACGCTTTTAATTCCTCCAACTTGAGGTCATCATTTCATAATAAAATAGCTGCTCAGTCTTACTTAAAAATTTAGAGCTGACACTTCTTTTTAATTACACACGTGGGGTTTCCTGTCCTTCTCTCTTTCCATCTTTTTGTGCTACTACTTTGAAGGTGTAATTCCATGGCCACTAAATGAGCCTTAAAATAGTCCCATAAGCCAACCTGACATCACATGTTAAGTATTATCATTATACACTAGAGTTTAAGCTTTCACTACTTCCAAGGAACTGAAGCTCTTAACTGTGAAGGATATTATCACCCATTAGAAGTAATCTCTTTTGTTAAGGTGGGTTATAAAAAGGCAGATAGTGATTAGCTATAGTCATAGTCATAGCACATTTTCCCTCTTAACACCAATCATGTTCATCAATTTCTCTTTGCCATTGAACACTATACTCCTTGATGTAGAAATGAATATAACCCACATACACAACTACAGACAAAGTTTGTGAGATGAACTATGGTTCTTCCTGGTTTTATGTATTTCGGGTTAACTCCACAACGTGGAGGGAGGGAGCTTAATCAATCGTTAATAGAAGGATTGCTAATCTACAGCCTTTCTCAAGAGTCATTTCCAGAGAGCAAATACAGTATGTTAAACAATGTAGCAGTAAAACCTGTGGCTAGTTATTGAGCCGCTGTCATTGCTTTTGGTGACAGCGTGAGAGCCCACGTCCCCGATGCCACAGTGCCATGGAATGAAGATGAAAGTGAGGTGTATGCTGTAATCAGATTGTCTCCTGCAGTTGGGCCTTGTATTCATCTTGTGCCAGCAGCCGAGCAGCCCAGGCCCTGGAGCGCAAACTTCGCACCACATAAATCACAATCGGCCTGCAGTCAGCTCTCATTCCCACCACAGCACTGAGAGGCCCAGCTCAGCCTAGCAGAACCGTGCTTTAAGCAGACCTGGGTTGCACACAGCCTGGCCTGGCCCTTATTTACACACCCTGTTGTTGTTTTTTCATTTAGAGAGGCCTCAAATCAAGATGGATTCCTTGCTAACAACCTAATGATTTTGTCTACAGGGGAATCATTGGGACTTTCTTGGTTGGGTTTTCCACTGAGGCCTAACAAGAGCACAATGCAGGCCTTTGCCAAGGCTGTTCATGGTTTTTGCATGGCTGGCCACTGTTGCTGAAAGCTTCACCAGTTACTATAGTAGTATGTACTGCATATTTCTAACCTGGCAAACAATGGGTTAAAGTTTCCTGACATACATAATTTTGTATGTCTTTTAAATTCCTGACCACCGGTGAATATGTCAGACAGCTTTCTGATACGCTAGTCAATATGTTGTTTGGTCGCAACCTGGACATCTATCTGAGCGGAGCCGCAGGAGCAGGAAAAAGACATCTGCTGCCCTGTCTGTCCATGCTGGCTCTCACACTGCAAATGAACACACCTAGCCTGCAGCCTCCATTCAGCTGCCATGAACCGTGAGCAAGCACGGAGATTTACTCTGGCTTCTTTTCCACAAACCAGCTGCTTTCCATATGGCAGAGAACTAGCTGTCGAAATGTTTAGTGATATATGGAATATGCATCTTTTTCAGTATGCCACCTGAGTAGTGTCTTTTTCTGTTAAAATCCAACCGAGCCCTGAATATTAATTCACTCTCACTATTTCCACTAGAAGAAATAAACAACACAAAGACTGGAAATTAATAAACGTATTAATAAAGTAAATGCAAATATAACAAAATTTTCAGCCTAAACTCTATCCACTGCATCTGTAGTGTATGCATGATTACCATGATGACAAAAATGTCAACCTTCACTGTACTAAGAAAAATTCTCTTATAATGAAACTCTAATGGCAGCTTTTGAAATCAGTAAACCCTTCACATGGCCAAATTTTCTTTTTCTTACATTCAGAAAGTATTCAGACCCCTTCATTTTTTTCGCATTTTGTTATGTTGCAGTCTTATACTAAAATGTTTTGAATTATTTTTTTCACATCAGTCTTCACTCCATACCCCAGAATGACAAAGCAAAAACCAGATTTGTGAAAATTTTTTAAAAAGAAAAAAAAAAAAACCCCTATATCCAACACTAAGCATTGGAGTCTAATAATAAAGGATAGATGAGAAAAATGAGAGAGAGAGAATGTATAAACTGTTCACCGATAGTTTTGTTCAACTGTAACAGCTTTACTTATGCTTTCCATAATGTTTATTGGTAGCAAGCAGTAACTGAAGCAGTTCTGTGTTACCTTTAGCTACCTTTTCCACACAACCACAGATTTGTTTTCACTAAAAAAGCAGTCCCATCTGTGAAAGAACAAATTATAAAGACTTAGAGTTTTGCATATACATTTCTTGACAACAACTCTCCTAATACTTCCATTATAAGTGTTTTGAGATTCTTGTTAGCTACAGGGAACTGTGTTGAAATTCTAGCCCGTGCTAATCTCATGTACACTTGAGGTAAATCGAATGACGAAAAATGCTGGAATATTTCTCTAAATATTATCATTTCCCTGAGGAACACTCTGTGTTTAAGTGAATGTGCCAGGTAAGACACCAAGATGTGGATGTGTATGGAGCTGATAGTGCAGCAGCTTCAGGGTTGAACTGAGTTTTCACAGTTTTCTGGATCAGTTCCTTACTTCATGAGACACAGTGGAGTATTAATACACCATGCCGCATGTCACATGCCCCTCAGCGAGAGCAGATCTATGCTTCTATTTTCACCTGGAGGCCACAGAAAATGGGCTTATGGAACACCACGTCTCAGCTCAACGAAAATAAGGTCCATAAACCAGACTAGTCACAATCTCATCTGAGACCAGACAGTTTTGTTTGCTCCAGCAATGATTAGAGATTAGACAGAGAGAGTAGCAGACACCTGAATCCCTAAAGGCTGATTCTTCTCTCATTAACATGCTGCTTGAGTCTTAACATGAGTCTCCTGTGCATCAGTGCAATACTGCGAAATATTAACCAGCTATGAAAGGTGTCATGCTGTGAATCCAATACCTCTACACATCAGTAACAGGTGCCGGGGCATGAACAAAGTCATATGAACATGTCAAGCTGTTTCAGGGAGTACAAAAAACAAGCAGAAATACAAACAGGTAATTAAAAAAAGTCACACTAAATTTAGTAAGACTCTCAGCTTTTCCAACACATTATACTGCGTTGCTTGATCTGCCATAAATATGCGTATAGGTGTCTTCTTTTCATGCTTTTTCCCCCCAGCTTCTGCATTATCTAAGGCTTTTTCAAAGGGAGGGAGGGAGTAAGTGACATATAACAGGATGGGAAAAAAGGGACAGAAATCCATGGTGCAGTCACATCAGTAATTAACAGATGCTTTGGCTCAGGCTTAATTTATTATGCAGTGCTCTTAGTGGCCCTGCCCCCTGACACTCAGCAGAATGAGATCAGCTCCCTGCAGACACCCTGCATCTGAATAGAGCTCTTTCTGCTTCTGCTCAATCGTTTGTGTGCGTGTGTGTACGTGTGTGTGTTTGCAAGGCAGAGGAACCATGTCGGCCTCAATAGACTGACTGTACCACACAGATAGGAGGAATCTTTTGTGTGCCATGGAAGTACTCGAAAATCACAAAGGTACAAATCTCATTTAGTGTCAGCCGATTGTGCTAGCTGCTCGATGCAGAATGAGGAAGAAAAAAAGGAGGTCATAATAATGCTGGTTAAACTTCTGCTTTCAGGCTCACGTCTTACCATCCTGCAGGGCTCGCGCATGGCTTCATGCTGCTTGCTAAAATAGCGCTTAAAGACTTTAGCCCTGCTGGTGTAAACATATTTGCCGTGACACAGATTTTCACTGCAGATATCTGGATCAAAACAAACACAACTGTTGTTTGTGCTGTAAATAGCGATTTACAGCGAATTTTTTCATGTGGTTCACTTGCAGAAGAGGGCAGAGCTGTGCAAGAATGAGAGATGAATACATGATGTTTGCACTGTAGGGTGGGCCTTTGTCACACACAAAACATGTACAAGTGCAGGGAGTTCACATTTTGCAAGATTTAAAGGCATGGCTTTATACAATATAAAATTCAACACTGGACATTGGGCAAATGAAAAATAATCCATAGTTTTAACTGACGCTATTTCCATACACAGCCTACAGTTGTTGCAATACAACTCCAACTCTTTATGTTTTGGTTATGTGTGAAAAGAAGATTAAAATGAAAGATCTCTGATCTTTAAAATGATTTCAGGTGTCTCGAGCATCCGTAGATCCAAAATCATTGATAACCATTTTTGGTTTATCTCCTGAAATGGGTGCTTCTGCTATACTGTTCGAAAGGTGTTTAATACAGTTGAAATGGAAAAACCAAACTTTATCCCTGGATCAGGGGATGTATACACTACTATAGACGAATACATTCACTAGTTGCTTCTGTGGGAATGTTGATTAGTCAGGGCGATGGGAAAAACAGCAATGCAGACAGTAAATAAATGCAGTGTAGTGCAGTGAAGGACATAAGCTCAATGTACTTTATTAATATTTCAGATATTCCAGTTCTATAGTCAAATGCACATTGTATAAAACCTCCCTGGGAAAAGTCTTTTGGTTTTTCTTCTTTGGTTGTTTTAATGGAATGTTATCAGTTTCAATTCACTTTGATATGATGTAGAAGTGCACACAGAATTATTTTTTTAATCCCTTTTCCATCCACTCCTGAACAAATTCCTCCCATAGCTATTTTTCTTTGCTAGTTGAACATGGTGGAAAAACCTCCCAGGTGTAGGTGCTGTAGACATAGCATCCTCCATCCAAGGGAGGTCAGTCACTGAGCTTTAAGGAGGGCTCTGATGATGGACATGAGCTTCAGGTGAACAGCCGGGTCATCCACTTAACATTTTTAAGAATTTGTCCGTACATAGTGCAATATGCACATTGCTTGCTCTGATTTATTTAGTTTAATCATTAACAGTCTGGCTTATAAAGCATGAAATGAAATAGCCTGTGTTTGACTGTTAATTGAGGGGGCATGATGGCTTAGTGGTTAGCCAGTTTGTCTAGCATCTCCAGGGTTGGTGGCTCAAATCCCACCTCCGCCTTGTGCTTCAGTGGTTTTCTCCATGTACTCTGGTTTCCTTCCCCAGTCCAAATACATGTGTTGTAGGCTGATTGGCATCTGCAAAATGTTGGCACCCTGTCCAGGGTATCCTTCCCACCACCATGTGTAGTATACGCAGTTCAGAGAATGGATGGATAGCTGTTAATTGATGTGCAGTACAATTTTTTATTTTTTTTTGCCCGGTCTTTGCTTCAGTAATAAAATAGCCTAAAATGTTCTGAATCAGTTTTTGCTTTCACTACTTTTTTTTTTAATTACTGGTCGACTAGCAAAAACGAATATCTGTGCAAACCCCTACACTGGGCTGAAGATGTAGGCAGAGTTCTCAAAATAGAAAAAAAAGAAAGAATTTCCTACTAAATTGAGTAAAAATTTTGAATCTAGTCCCTTTAGTAGTTCTCTAGTTTGTCTCTCTAGGAGATTCCTTAAATCCTTAAAAGGAAAAAAAGAATGTGCTTTTGAAAGCTAGAACCATTAACCATCCAAGTAATCCTTGAGGAACACTTTCTTCCAAGGGTGTAAGCCATCAGGGATTTAAATGGAAAAAAGGATATTTAACAGTGAAATGGAGAAGCATAAAATGCTGAGTGAAAGGTTAGGCTCAGAGTTGACTACATAACCAATTCTCCATTTAAACCTACTGTACACTTCTCTTGCAACACATCTCTGAGGTGATAATTAGTATGGCAACTTATCAAGATGACTTAAAATCTGAAATAAATTAAATAAGGAATTATTTATCCTTTTTGGCAGTAGTGCAATCATTTTAATTGTAATGTAGGAAAGCACACATTAATGTGAGGCACTTGTTACAATAATGATAGAACAAAATTCTACTGCTTGATTGCAAGACCTTTTGTAAATCTGATCAATAACCATTATCTTACTATTTGATAGTAAGTAATGGATCTAGGCTGCTCTTTTGCCAGCAGTTAATTCCCAACAGCTGAAATGAGAGACAGAGACAGAGACAGGACAGCTCATAGGCCACTGACACCGCTGTCCGAAAATAATCATCCCTCCTTACGGGACCATCCATCAGGCACGGTGTCATTTTTGTGACTTTGTGCTTTGACTGATGTGCTAATCACCAAGTTTGTGAATAGATTAGCCCGGATACGCACCATGTAGGATGTGGTCTCACATGACTTGTGTCCTTTGCCATTGTCCGAAGAGAACCAGGCTTCTTGGCTGAGACTCTCCTGGTTCACTGGAACACAAAGCCACAGGTGAGTGCATCTTTTGTGCTTTATCGGCCCAGAGGACACTCACTGAGAGACACTGGATTAGAGGGCTGTGTTAGCTCTCAGGCATGGAGTGTATTTGCTACAGCAGGATTGGTATTGATAGCTGTTTCATCCATGCAATTTAAACAAACTCATTCAAAATATAGCCATACTGGAGATGAATATCTAATTGTCTAAGTTGTGCAGGGTGATAAATTATCCTGCATTCATGGTAAATATTTCATCTTATGCAAGATCTATACATATTTCTCAATTATTTTAGTTCTGGTCTACACTAATATTACCATAGCAGACACAGCTGTCCCATTTCTGTCAAAGTCACAGAGATCACATGTTCACCCATTCTGATGTTTGACCTGAACTTTAGCTGAAGCTCCTGACCTGTTTCTGCATGATTTTATGCACTGTGCTGCTGCCACATGATTGGCTGATTGGATAATTGCATGTAAGAGCAGGTATACAGGTGTTCCTAATAAAGTGACCAGAAAGTGTACATATTAGAGACACAGACACTTTACAAGTACCCTTCCATACTGTACTAATGGATGTCAATAAAACATTTCTACATGCAAACTGTAGATTTGTACCCAAGAATTTCTGCTATAATCCTAATGACTATAATGCTCAAACTAAACATCTTTTCAACACACTTAATTCTTTGACTATATAGTTGTAGAAGAGGAATGATTCGTGTTCTCTCAGGGAGTTTTCTTCTTGCCATTGTCACCTCAGGCTTACTCATTAAGGATCTAAACCTACTTCACATTTTCTGTAACTCTGCTTTGTGACAATGTCTATGGTTAAAAGCGCTGTACAAATAAATAGTATAGAATTGAATTTGTGTTCGCTAGTAATGTAAGCTAACTAGACTGACCAGCTGTGTGATCATGTGGAAGTTATTCTTAACATTAGAATCAGCATTACAGAATCAGCTTATCTTTGTAGTTGTGAATATGACATGAAATATGCAGTTTATCCATACTTTCTGCTTTCTGCTATCAGGCTTTCCCAACCTGGGGTTAGTGAACTCCTGGGGCTTGTGTTGGCATTGCAGTGGGTCGTGAGACTGTGATGGAAATGTCCATGACATGTTAAGTTAAATTTTAATAATATATAGATAAACTATAACAGTGAAATATAATAAATGAATTAAATGCAATAAATGCATTAAATGAATTAAATGCAATGGTTTTAATTAATTTAGTTTTACTTTTATTCTATTTTTTAAATAAAATTTAAAAAATAGAATAAAAGTAAAACTAAATTAATTAAAACCATTAATATTGTAGCATTTTATTGTAACCTCATGTAAAAAGTGCTACAAGCTGATTAACCCTAGGTCCCAATATAACAAGAGTCAAACATAAATTACAGTGTTAGCTAGGCTAAATGCTCTGTAAGTACAGCAAGGAGTATTTAAAAAATTTGGATTTACGTGCATGGAGAGTGACGAGGCCAAACCCTTTCCCAGGGGTGTGATGCAGTATATTTGAAGCAGCTTTCTAATGAGAGTATGAAGCCAGCTCCCTTAAAAAGACTTTTGGAAACAAAACACGAAAGCCTGGCCACAAAACCATATTTCAGTGCAAGGCTGCATAGATTTAAACAGCAAAGCTAAAGCTGTAAATCAGTAAAACAAAGTTTTTCAACAGGCAAATGTTTCACTTAACGTTAGCCTGCTTAACTTCAGGGGCAAGCTCATCTCTAGCAGTACAACAATAATTTAGCAAACACAAACAATTTAGGTTTAAGGCGTTCAGCTGACAAAAAAGGTTTGGGAAACCCTGTGCTAGATTAAGTATATTAATCATGATATTAATAACAACAGTAATTATTGTTAATAATAATAATAATAATAATAATAATAATAATAATAATAATAATAATAATAATATTCATACAGCACTTTTCATGCACATGATAGCTCAAAGGGAAAATATAAATAAACAGTAAAGAGTTAGGTTAAATCATAAATATGCACAAATCTAGAATAAAATTAAATATAAATGGATAAAAAGATAGTTATACAGTTAAAAACTAAAAATAATTTGAATATATAAACCCCAAAACAGATGATGTTTTAATTAAACACTATATTAAAATGAATGCATTTTTGTGCAGCTGTGATCAATTCTAACACATCTGAAAGGAAAGATTAGACAGATGTCTTTAAGAAGTAACATATAATGGGTTATATGTTAATAAATATGTGATAATATCAGAAGCCATGATATCGTGGTATGAAGATGTATTGTGGGCACATTCCTAATATTTGCTTTACTCTTGTTTCGCGTGTATTTCTGGAAGATCATCTGCTTGGTTCCAGATAGTGAGCAGCACTGGTGAGCAGACAGCTTGCGTTTTGCTAGGCGTCTATACCCAATGTGACAAGTGTGTTTGAAAACCAACAAAAAAAAACCTATAAAAGAGAGGCAGGCTGTAATCATATGTACGCTTGTGTTAATGGCAGCTGTCAGGCCTCTCTGGGGTCCACTGCAGCTCAGATTGCCTAGTGGTTTGAGCCTCTCACACACATACGCACAAATACACGTGCACACACAGAACAGGAAATTGTGTTCTTCTTGTTTGCCTGACACCTCTCACAACCTTTCCAGTGATAGATCTCGACATTGGGCTGTATTTGACTTCACAGCCAGTAAATGTGAGAATTCAACTGTCAGCGACTGGAAATCATCAGCTGTCCCTGCTGTGATCTTCCGAGATGTGTATGTGTGTGTGTGTGTGAGAGAGAGAGAGAGAGAGAGAGAAAGTACACGTTTGTGCTTTTAACACACGAACGATGGTGTGAATTATTGCAGAGCTTTTATTGAGAGAGGCACAGCTGTTTGCTCCATAAATTTTAGGAGATTTTAATGGAACTATGCACTGAGCATTTTCTTCTGCATGGGGTAATTTCTGGTGCTGAGGCTGATGGGGCAATAACTTTTGCATAGCTGTGCAAGAGTGGAGCAAGTCTTCCATTTGCCTACTGGACAGTGACAAAAGTGGCTAACTTTTAGACGAAGCAACCTTGTCAGAGGTTGAGCCTAAGTGATGGGGACAGATTAGGCAGTGCAAACCACCGATATGGAAGAGATATGCTTCCGACAGTGCGTCCTTACTATGAGGAAGCAAAGAAGATGAACTTTTGATTGGTTGGGGGCAAAGGGGACAGGCGAGATGGATTTTTGATTGGGTAAGGGAGCATATAGAGTCCGTTCATTCGCTCTTAAAGTGGGTCCATCCCATCAGGGACTGCCATGATCAATGTGGCCATTACTGCTCCACCTGGGCTTGACTGGCCCAGCGCTCCAGCACAGACACACGGCATAAATTAGAGGGAAATGGACTATAAAGAGGAGCCGGCTTGCTCCTGTTGCAAATGTAAATCTATGGAACAATATATATAAGAAGGCTTTGGTTATTACTGGATGCGACACTCACTGGCTATCAGTTAAACTGATAATGGACTTGGAAAGTTTGTACAACTCCATCAGCAAAAAAAAAAAATAAATAAATAAATAAACTTTGACAATTTCACACTGTGGTAACCTTTCCAGAGAAGATTTTACGTGGGAGTGGGAGTGTGTAGCCAGCAGCCTTTGCATCTTGACGCAAATGTGTAAAAATATTAGCGCTCGCCCCACAGGAACAGAAGCAACAGAATCCTGGCTGCATGAAGGCTTCACGCTTCATCCGACAGTCAGACCAAATGTTACATTCTCTCTCCTCGGCCTGTGCCGTGTTTGGAGACTTGAATGACTGTTTGCTTGTTTTAATGGATTTGGCGCATGGAAAGGCTCCAGGCATATATAACAGTGGTGTTGTGGGGGTTGGAGGGGGGGGAGGAGGAAGAGAGAGGAAGAGAGAGAGAGAGAGTGAAAGTGGTCAGAGCATTAAGAAAAGGCAGAACACCATGTGGGGGAGCTGCAGGACCGATTTACAGTCTTCCTCCTGACCACAGACAGATTTAACAGATCAGAACGGTGGATTCGGGGACACATTCGTTTTCTGCTACCCCACTCCACAACCCCCACCCTTCTCCTTCCCCTTTCTCCTCCATGCCATCTCTTGGAAAGTCAGGCAGCGCTGGTTCATTGCGCAGTAAAGAGGAATGGGACAAGGCCTCAGCTTTATGTGCAAGGCCCGCAGAAATGTGTCGTCTTTCTCTTCGTGTCTCGCCGCTGAGATAAGATGCCTGACGGGGGCATGTCAGTTTAACCCCAACAGATAAGGACAATATTCATTCCTCTTTGTTGGGCCGTGTATACCCCAAGCTCTTTCTCGGACGCAGTGACCTGTGCTGCCCGATGATGACGGCCAGAGCAGAGAAGTGTGAAAGAGAGTGTCACTGTAGGAGAGACTGATGGGTAATCGCAACTTCACAGTACAAAGACACAGAGCTCCAAGTTACATATTGTATTCTCTGTGTAATTGGAATAGATGCAGTTATGCAATTGATTGCGACTAATAGAAATACACAGAGTTGCCAGTTTGTAGCTAGACTCGTTTGCAATTTTATCAGGTACACCCACACATAACTGACCGTTTTACATATTAAATTTCTGACTGTAGCCCATCTGTTGTTATGCAGTTTGTCAGCCTATAGCCTGTCCTTCAAACGAAAGGAAGCACCACTGACTAGACATTATTTAGGTGGTGGACCATTCTCAGCACATGGGCATGATCGAAACATGGTAGTGTTGCTCTGCTACGAGTGTAGAAGCAGTGTACACCTATATACGAATGAAATGGCAAACAAGTGTAGGTGCAAGTTACGTGTACCCATCTGCATGTAATTCAGTGTAAAATACTTTGGCATTTGTGCAGACATTTCCATTCCAGTAGATGTTAATTAGCTTTTAGTACTAGATGCATTCAGTTTACTTATCTCATATTGTCTTTTGTAAGCAGCGGGCAGTGCTGCTGCCTGCCTCACAGCTTCAGGACCCCGGGTTCAATCCTGTGTGAGGTTTCTGCCTGTGTGGAGTTTCGCATGGATTTCCTCCAGTCATTTATTTGTAAAACTTGAGGTACCAAAACTCCAAGTTAGAGCCAGCAAGTGAACAGGAAGGGAAAAGGCCATGGAATATATAGACACAACAGTGCTCCATATAATACTTCATGTAATACAGTAGCTCTGAATGCCACCATAAACCTAGGGCCAATAGCATAGGTATGATGACCACGGTACAATTAAGGATTGCAATCTCAATATTTCAGTGATGCCGTGGGAGGAGGGGTCACATGCACATTTACTATGCGTTAAGCTTCATAATTTGTGCTCGACCGCACATCAAGCAGTTTTACCAGAACACTGGGTCTTACAAAAGTACATTCGGCCCTTTACAAACACTGATATCAATGAAAAAAAAAAAACTTTCTTAGCTTCCTTACTAATCCAAATTACTGCAAAATGAAGTTATGTGACTTAGTTTCTTAACAATGTCGCGATTTGTTCTGCTTGTCCCTGACATTTCTGTCTCTGCTAGAAATCCAAAAACGCATATATGCCACAGGGTTTCACAAGTTTCAGAAACAGAACTGATTCCGCCTTGCTTTCTGTACTTTTGCATACTTCTTTAAGAAATGACGACAAAGTCATTCTTCACATGTGACTGATAATGAGAATACCCTCTGATTACTAATTGGTCAACATGGAAATGAGCCAACTGTATTTTTGAAAGGGAGGTGACACAAAGTATGATCATTCATTACAATGTTTATTATTGATGATGATGATCATCATCATCGTCATCATCATCACATTGTAATTTATTAAAAAGATGCAGTGGTGTCACAGGAACCACTGGCACAAATCTAAGAGCATGAGTGGACGCTTAATATATATATATATATATATATATATATATATATTATATATATATATATATATATATATATATATATATATATATATAAATAAAACACTCCCATCCAGGTTGTATTTCTACCTCCAAATCCAGCATGACCATGATCAGAATAAGGCAGTTACTAAAGATGAATGAAAGATCTTTACAAACAAAAAAAAACACTTCCAATGTGAATGCATGTCTCAACTGACAGACTCTTTCCATTTAGACTAAAACATCTAAAAACATGCCAAACACAGACCATGTGCTCCTGGCAAACATACTACAACTGCACCATTTTAAACACAACCTTGTTTTCAGTCAATTAAACTCGCTGTGAACCAAATCTCATTGGGGTGGCCAGAGAGTTAGCAAATGCAATATGGTTAATGGCATCATTTAGCAGAGAACGGCAGCGTGGGCACTGGATGCAAGAGCGCTTCAGAAGGGCCTACTAAAGGGGAGAGAAACATTACAAAGTGTAATTACTTTAAGCACCATTAGGGATGCAATAACTTGGAGGGGGAAACAAAGTCCAGCTCTGTCACACCATGCGAATTGGAAGCAGCAAAAGTAATAGTCCTTTTTATCTCTGTCTGTTTCAGATTAAGCAAGCTGGGATAAAATCGAAGCCTGTTATCTTCCAGGTTCGACTGCCATTGATGTGGTGGACCTACTGTGAGTTCAGCAGAATCTTCTTCTATTTGGCTGCAGGCAAACGATCATATCCTTTCCAGATCATATAGTCCTTTGCACTGAAGTTATATCTCTGTCCTCTTCTAAAACATGGACTGAAACAGCAGTTTGAAAATCATCTACATTGAGGGAAACATGAAGTCTATTGGCAGAGGAATCCTTTGCCTGAATGTGCCCAGTATAAAAGGATTCAGACACTGATATTAATAAAAAGCATCTAACCTTTAGATCACCATATCAGAGAACTGCCAAGAGCAGTCTTACTATTTTGACTGAAGGCCTTTTCAAACAGGTCATGTTTCTTAATGACCATGAAATACATTATGACATGTCACTGTCTCCTTCATTGAAAGGATTTGGTGGCTGGCGTCACATGTCTTGGAGGAAGCATGTACTAGCCTTCATCCTCACTGGTTGGTAGCTTCTGTGTTTGTGTGAACTGTCATGCTAGTGGGAGGTAGCAAGTGGGTGAGAATTAGCAAATGACCAATTTGAAAGAAAAAACCCAGGAACAAAAAGAAACATCCTGACTATGTGGATAATATTATCATCAGCCTACTTGCTTTTTGGTTTTGCTGACATGATGTGTAAAACTTTATTTCTGGCATGGATATAGTCACTTTGGGAGGATTAAAAGTGTTCACGAGGAGGATTTTGGGACGGTCATGAAAAAGAAGTATGGCAAGGGAAAAAAAATGGGCCAACTGCAATCAATAGCATTTGACAGGTATGGTCTGCATCTTTATTCTCTCCTGTTACTTTTGTTAGTCCCCAGTGTAGCCAGACCAGAAAAAGTCTAGCCTGGTTGTGGCAGTGCAGAGTGAACCTGTTTTGATGAAAACTTTGAAAACTTACTGATCGATAATGGAGTCTGCAGCAAGTCACCACAGCTCCTTACTTCCAGATCATCACCTCTTGTATTTCAAACCATTTAGCTCAACAATCATAGTGCAGGCCATGACAGATAGCATTTTCACAAATAGCTCCCAAAGCACTGATTTTAATCTGAAATTGAAAGGTGAAAGCCACCTGCAGAGATAGCGCTGTATAAAACCTGCACTGATGAGGACTCCTCTTTTCTTAATGCCTACCTTGTTCCTGCAGCTCAGCTGGAGTGATGCCTGGGTAAAAGCCTTGGATGAGGCTCAGGTGGGCTTTTGGAGGCCAGGATAGGCCAAAAGCATTCAATCTCAGCCGAGCTGCTTCTGCACAGCTACTTAAAAGTGGAAGCGAAGGCGCCACTGTAATCACACTTGCAATGAGTTGTCTTCAGTTATTTGAGTGCTCACAGACAGCTGTTTGTTGGTTTTGTCTCTGTAACATCTCTGGAAAAGGGTCCAAGAATGAGAAAGTGGGCCTCAGCGGGATGCCACCCATAGTCCCACGTCTCAGAATAAATCAATAAGGACATGGCAATGCGCAAGCGAGGAAGGGAGGAGATGGAATTTACTTGGTCAACGATAGATGGGAAAATTACCTGGCTTCAATCGCCATGTGGGACCAGACAGCAAGCCTAATGCACGGGCTGTACAGAGGCAGCGAATAAGAGCAAAATATCGTCCCCATCACAGCACATCAGCAGAAAGGGAGTGAGGGGAAGAATATATTTGTTCCCTACCAACATTTTTATGCAGTAAACCCATTAAGTTGCTTCATTTGTCCATTTTGCAGCAAATCACGTTTGCCAGAAGAGTGAGCTTTATGGAGCATTCACCATTATTGAAGGCTCTTAAAGATAATAGGGAAACATGGATTGCTTTCAAGTAGCACATTCATAACAGCATTCCATGTAAAATGGGTTAGAAAGGAGACTTACACCATGACTTTGGCACAGAATGAAGGAGGAAGGAATGACACTGAACGAGTAAACATGAGGACTTTAAATGAAAACAGAAATCCATCGCTATATCTCCTAATCAGTGTTACAGTGATTAAAAACTGATGGTCCAGATAAATACCTCACTGAGACAGAACAACAGATACAAGCTGTTATCTTGTTTTTAGGTCTTAATCATTTCTGACACCAGGAATAAAATGACAGTTTGATAGATGGGAAAGATTAGAAAAGGCCTAAGACCAAGTAATTATTCTCAGAGGAACGTACAGCCAGGGTTGTCACATTCATACAAAAAAACTAATTTATTGTACCTTGTTTTTTAAATGCGTCCTCAGAAAAGGCTTTCCAGTAATGGAGATAGATGCTACTTAAGGTTAAAACACCTTGATGAAGGTCAACGCAGAAGTGGCTCAGAAGAGAATATGACAAGGACATTCAAACCTGTGGCGCTTTGCCAACATCCCTGCTGACCCATGGTTGAACCACTACTTGTTACTCTGAGATAAATCACCCTGGATGCATGAATGCTATAAAGGAAGTTGCACTGGTCAACCTTGAAACAGGATTTCTTTTAAAATCTCCAGAGCTTATCCCTCAGTACAACTCAATGTAACTTTTCTCTTACTATCTCTCGTTCCATCAATTTTGTCAAGTCCCAAGGAGACCCCGGTCATCAGCACTTTAAGCAAGACTGACAGGCTTTCAGCGCATAAAACACAGTTCAGTGTTTCTTCCATTTGTCTCTTCCACATCTGACTCACCACATCACCACATTTTGAAGAACTTTATTAAGGTTTTTTTTTTTTTTTTTTTTTTTTTTTTTTTAAAACACGCATCAACTTGTACATTTCAGGTCATACATCATTCCCTGTGTCATCTCGAAGCCTGCGAGATGAACATCCCGCTTTTCAGTCACGCCTGAGACTTTATCTAGGCAGCATATCTAAGGGAAGGGTTGCTTTGCTCACAGTGATCACTACTGAGGTTGCAGTAGCTATACGTGTGTGGGTTGTGGATGCTGATGATGCTGTAATGTACAGCAAACAGGCTCGTCACAACTGCCAGCACTGGACCATAAATTAGCAACAGCCGCAGTACTGAAAGCCAGACCAAGCGTAGATGGCAGTGATATTTACAAGGGGGCTGAAGAGGATTTTGAATTATGTTTCTGGTGCAGATGAAGTCCAATCTCAGGGCTGTCTGTGTGCTTGAATAGGAGGTTTGTTGACACAGCGGTTGATGCATATGGGCATGTAAGTGTTTGACTGGCCATGAACCGGGCTGCCAAACACAGCAGCTGTCAGATGGCTGCTGTTTGTACACACACCCACACACACTGAGGACAGTTCATGGCCTGGCATTGACTGCTAGTGTTATCGCACACTACAGCAGCTCCTCTTTACTTGAATTACACAAGGGGTGGAGTTGAGATGTATGATTTACCGGATCTTCCTTCAGCATGAGGAAACTGACAGAGCACCTCCTCTGAACTCGAGCACAGCACTAACCTCAGCTTCTCAAACATTCACAAACAGCAGATGCACTACAGCGAAGAGGCAATTGCATTAAATCACAGTCTGCTCAAAGTCCCCTGATATTGGAAGAACACAGCCATGGAGTATGCACATTAAACCTTCAGCAGAAGGCCACAGAACAGGATGCCCTATGGCTATTTTCATCATTACAGAAATAAGATGGAGAGAAGTAAGAAATCTGAGCAAAAGAAGCACAGAAGCAATAAAGGGTACAGATCCTAAACAGGTTGACACCCAGGGGAATTATGTTGCAGACAAAACTAGAGCAGATTATCAACTACATTTAGTCAAGAACTCACAATGCATTCAATTGAGGATCTAGCAAACTGACCATTCTAATGGGACACACCAGGTGATGCTTGATTTTTGGCATGTGATTTAGGTTCCTAAGAAGCAGTTTACCTCAGTATAATGTCCAGACTATTATATCACTAACAGATTGATCAGCTACACTGTGCCCCAGTGCTAGACTGCTACAAAACACTTAAAATATTACACATTATATATTACACATTTTTAGCTCCTGGACATAACAGCTAAATATTACAACAGTTAAATACAACTTCCAAGAAATGATTGAAGTAACTAAATATATTATGTTTAATAACAGCAACTACGACAGGATAATGTTGAGTACTTCATTTTCAGTAAAGAAAATATTTGCACATTATGTTCAAACTTTGGGATACTACTGTCCGAAACATCAAGGCCAGCTTGACAATAGAGGAAGACAGACAGAAATCATGCTCCACAGTTAAACTTAGAACATGTTGGGTGGGGTAAGAGAAATAATTAGCAATAATTTAGTCACTGTAAAAGAAGGAATGTGTTAAAAAAATATCAATACTGTGGGGATACAGGTTTAACCCATCTGAGCCTTTGCCATTGTGATTATCAGTGATCAATAAATAGTCAGCTAGATGCTATCTATTCAACCATGGTGCATACTAGCAAACTAATGACATCACTTCCAGCAAAAACTATAAATGGATGTGCAATGGAACTTGTAATAGCATCTTGTTAACCCAAATGTGAACCTAACGGTCGGGGATTCTTCATGGTCCAGCAAGTTAATTTTTTTCTTTCCAGTGACAGGCAGCACTATATTGCACTGAGAGTGTAAGGTTCCTCAAAGACGGACTGCTCTTCAATCCCTCTCGCAAACAGCTTGATCAACTGGCAGTGCACTCTGGAAAGACAGAGATGGAGAGAGAAACATCTGTCAAACGTCGCTTTGGACAAAGCGAGCATTTAAACATATGGACAAAAGTGAATAAACGGATGAGGGAGGAGTGGCCACTGGTGAGACGAATGTCTTAGAAAGTTCACTTATGTAATGAGGCAAGTAGAAACATGATGTGCCTGAACTCCTGCAATGCTGTGATTGCTGTTTATAAGCCTGAAGCCATTACGGTACCACCAGAAAAAAACGGCACCATCAAAAAAACACGTCTGTTTACTAATAATATGAATTTTAGGACTGCATAGGTCTAACTCATTCATGCTTATTGTTTTCTCTGATTCAAAGGTGCTAACAAGAAACAGACAGATAACAGTACTGCATGTTGTTAGACAGGACAATTCCAGCATAAAGCATAAAATATGTATTGGCTGAACTGTAGAACTGCAATCTGCAGAAATGTTTGAATTTCTAAGCAACCAGCAGAGATTATAAGCTTACTTTATACAACTGTTACAAATTGAATGTCTGTTCTGCAGAGGTCCGCAGTATACTGCACATTATAAACCGTGTACAACTGCAGTGAGAGATGCTTACTAACATTTTCTGCTGAAAGAAAATATTAAATGGTGGACACAAAATATATTCCACTTTTGTGGAAGTTAATCTAATTCAATTTCATGTACTCAGATCCAACCAGTCTTTTTTTGGCAGCATATAGATGATCCGATACCGTTAAGCTGCATGGATCAACAGTATGTTGGTTCTGCTGGGTGTGACTGCTGCTTTACCTCAGAAAACAAGTCATTTTCAGGCATCTTCCAAAACACTTTGATTATTATTAAATTATATGATGCTCCACTTGCATTACAATTAAATCTTACTCATCCTATTCTCGTTCTTCATTTAAACCTGCATGGCATTTCAGTATTCTTAAGGTACATAATTTATTTTTCCTTGCGTTACTTTGCTTTTCTGAATTGCTCGTGTGAATATTTCATTAAGTGCTAAACAATAAATCTGATCAGTGGATTGGCTGTGCACTTCCCTGATTGCTATTAAGGCAAGTTTTATTACTAACCTGCCACCCACGGTTTTTAAATACTGCAAATATCAATTTCCTGTAGAGATTTTCCATTTATGTTCTGCATGTTCATTAGATGAAAATGTAATGCCTTACATTAACCTAATATTAATATATTAAACCACATACTGTTCTTGTATTGGGGATTTTTTGCATTATTGATGCCAGTTTCTGTCCCCCCCCCCCTTTTTTAACTCATACTGCGCCGCACATTAAAACATAGTGAACATATTATATATTTTAAATTCAGACTAATTAACTAAGTACTCATTGCCTGTGCAACTTCAGAGGATTTAGAATTTAATTTCCTCTAACTGCACAAGATGAAGAATGTTCAGCACTCAGGTGAGACATAATCCTCTCTATCGCTCCCTGTCTTACAACACATTGTTTATCTCTACAGTTCATTTGCTGAATCGTTCAAAGAACAACTAGTGAGGAGGAAAAGTCAATAAATGAATGTGCCTAAATTTTAATTAAAAGGGATTGAGTATTTAACAGTGGAAAGGCCATTAAATTACAGGACATTAGACAGCTATGCATCACTGCTGGGACAAATGGAGCATGAAATAAATGTTGCATTCAGGAAAGCCATCATGCTACATAAAGATTTTCCTGTGATGATCACGTGCTTTATGTTATATAAATAGAATTTTTTTCTTTACAGTGAAATGGCCATGCCGTTAATCTCTCAGCTGAATTGTGGTTGTAATATTCCAGTGGAAGTGGTTTGTCCCAGCTCAAAGTGATTTACTTATCATGAGCTACAACAGTGCACTAAGACAATTGGGAATTCAGCGCTCAGAGAAAACTACCCCTCTTTCTGAATTGGCAACATTTGACACTGAAGTAGCAGTTCATTACGTACACTTACCTTGCACCTACATTTATTTTCCCATTTATCAGGTACATCAACATATAGGCACACTTTGCAGGAATTCAGTTACTGACTGTAGCCCATCTGATGTCATGGACAATATGCCAGCCCCCTTTATACTCCATCCATCAACAGAAAGGGATGAGGGCTGAACAGAGATTATTTGGGTGTGGACCGTTCTCAGCATAGCAGTGACACTGACATGGTAGTGTGTGTGTGTGGCACTGATAAGTGTATGAGGCACAGATATTTTAAACACTGTGCATTCTAACTAGACACACTTACCTTGCTGGTTCACCTGGTACAGCTCAGAAACTATAACTCCTTCGTACATCATTTCAGTGTCACTGCTCACGTATTATGCACTGACTTATTATGCATATAAATGTGCTGAAAGAGTGGCGATAATTTTATAACCTATAAACCTATGACCCAAAATGTCCATTTCTTTAAGTTTTTCAAAGTGGAACATGTACATTACTGCACTGCAGTGTACTGACTACATAATCAGTTCTAATTTGTAATACTCAGTGTAGTGCCATGAGGCTCTTGTACCTGACTTGAATGGCAGCATGAGGCAGGATTTCTCCATCACAGTTCCAGCTGCTGTGCGCCAGGCTGCAAGTGCATGCCGGATGCTCTCTGCATATCTGGCTGAAGAAGCGTTTACGACCAGAGCCCTCAGCCTCCCGCAGCTCCAGCTCAGAGTCAGTATCCTCGTACCGAGGCGTGAAGCGGAACTGTCGCACACGGTACACCTCCACAAACGGGTGGTCAAACTGCAACACATACAGAAGCACACGCTGACTTAGGAGCCATCTTCTCTGCTCTGATGTATTTGAGAGCTATAAGAGAGAAGTGACAATTTCTTTTTTGGTCCTATTGGAACCTGCCGACTTCACATTTAAGGAAGAAGCACTGCACAATAAGTACATTTAGTAGCATCTTAAAATAATATTATGGTTGCTCCTTTTTGCTTTATATAGAAAAAAAATCTCTATTAAGGTGGTGTAATCAAATTTTTGCAATGCAGTGAACAGAAAAACTGTCACAGTGTTTTGGAGTCAAAATCTCACTGGATTAACAAACCTTATGAGATCATGGCAGCAATTAATTTTTATAATAATCTGATGGTCAAAACAGATTTTACATTCATGGCAATCACTTCATAGGCAAGGATTGACAAACCTGGCAACTCAAATACAATCTGGCCTCTTCATACAGAAATAACTTTTTTTTTTTTTTAATGTAAGGCCAAACACTACACAGGGAGGAATATATTGCACTAAACAGTCTCCTTAATGTATCTATATACTAAACAGAATATCATTTGAGATTCATACATACATACATACATACATACATACATACACACACACACACACACACACACACACACACACACACACACACACACACACACACACATAATATTATTAAAAATGACATGCATTTGTTTCAAGCCATTTTCCCACGTCAAGTGACAAGGGTCTCTTGGCCAAAACATTTAGAAAAGGTGTCATTAGATTTAGAGGAGGCAACTACAAGTAGAAGATGTGATCTGTGGATTTTTTTTTTTTTTTGCCTTTTTGCCAAGTAAATAATATGAAAACTCATATGATCAAATATATGACAATCATATGACAAATATGATCAACCCACTCTGTGTAACTGATTATTCACAGAAAAAGGTGTTTTATTATCAGTGCCAGAACTACAGTTCAATGCAACAAATCACAGGGGTGTGAACCTGAACTGTTTGTTTATCCCTGAAAGTGAAAACAGTGCTATTGAGCATGTGGGCTTCTGACGAATATGGCTGAGACTTCTGAGAAACATGGAAATGTAACCAGAGTGAACTGAAGTGAACCCTCACTAACAAACAGCTGTGTCCATCTAACCAAATTTTGCTGTGAGTAGGGTGAGTCACCCATGACGCAAAACTCCCAAGACACAGCCATACACTGAAAAAAGGAATCGGGATGAGCAACTAGACACGGCAGGGGCTGGAAAGTTTCCCTCAATTACCTTTGAGATAAATCTAATATTTCTGCCTTGTTGGTTTTATGGCTCATAAATCTAATGAAAAACTCTAACCATTCATCTAGTCATATTAGAGGCTTTCTGAACCTGAACTGTTCCCTGGCAGTGAGATACAGAAATTCTGGATTTAATGGGAGAGCAATAGAAAATGTTTTCTGGAGCACTGAATCTGGCATTTGTGCTTAGACAACTGAACCTAAATCTAGTCTCCTATAATAGGGCAGGACAATGAAATGTATTTTAATTGTGATCAGTTTTTGGCTCTGTTTTTGTGCAAGACTGACTGTGAGAGAAGCAAGCTTAGCTAAAGTCAAGCTAAAGCCAAGTAAGGAATAAAACACAATGAGGCATGCCGTTACAGGAAAATAATCAACGACAGGGTGGTGTGATGTGGTCCAATGTAAAGCGGAGTTACTGTTACCACCCCAATTATTTTCCTAGAATAGTACGTCCCGATGGTCATAATGCCAGTGTTACAGCATGTACCTGGTCGTCTTTGTTGGTGTGACGCAGCAGGTGGCGCAGGAAGTCAAATCGTGAGCACTTGCGCACCAGGATGAGGTCAGCTGTGCCATCGGCCAGGTGTGCAGCAGGAGACAGGCCTTTGGGACTGCGAGGACAAGCACAGCTCATACATGCAGCATTGATGGCCAAAAACTTTCCCCTGATGACCTGCCACACTCCTTTTTTCTCTGTAATGTAAAACATACAGCTATTGTTATGCAACCTTGCATTTTCAGTTATTCAGATCTCAGTTATAATGGAAGAGATGGGAGTACTTTTTCAGTGGGAAGAAATTGGGTGCTTAAGTGTTGTTCCATGTGAAGACCACAAAAGGGACAGGAACTTTAGGGACAGGAAGTAACCATAATTGCATTTACATTATTGCTCCAATGTTTGAATGCTGGATAAACCTACATAAGACTAGCATTAGCAAGACATTTTCTCATGTTTATTTTATTAGGCCCTTTGTTTAGTTTTGAATTCACGTTACAATATGTATTTTAAACATCTATTAAGGCCAATTAATTCACCAACTGCTCCTAGACTTCCATTATAAATGAGTCAAAGTTATTTTTTTTTTTTTTCCCCCATTTCTCAGTATAGGGAAACAGGACAATTTTTGTCTACAGTAATTATGCATACATGTTGGACTGAGGTTAGGTTACAAATGCTGGTGCATTCCGTAAAATCTGTTGTCACAGACCCAAATACCTCTGAGATGAATCTAGCACTTAATATCAATTGTGAGTTCTGGATCTGACCATGCAGGAAATGCCTCGTTAATGAATGCTTTCCAAAAACTGCTAAAAGGAACAGAAAGAAGACTTTTTCCCATGTTAGCAGGCATGTAGAGCTGGGAAAAGGCAAAAGATTTTAATTGGAAAAAAATGATTAGACACTTAAGCCAAAGGTCTCTTTTGTCATTTTGGATACTTATGTTCATTTGCTGCTTTTCAACGGGATGTTTCTAGGAAACTCATCAGTAAACAGTAAAATGGAAAGCACATGCCATGTATGGCTGTGATGCTCGATTACTGAGCTTACACTTAACCCTCCTAGTGTGCGTGCACACACGCACATGCGCACACGTATACGCCTCTGCCTCCCTTCTGCCTTTGTATTGCTTTCTCTACCAAGTCTAACCATGTCCAAATAGCAATTACAGACCTAGAGGTCCCTGCACGTGTCTCTATAAACAGCACTTATCAGTGAGTCACGGTAAACAGACGGACCAGTCTGTAATGAAGGTGCCTGCTGTTCAGAGCGAAGAGACAGATAATAATCCACAAGAAGTTTGTGTGTGTGAGTTTCTGGGAATAATCAGTGCAGGGACAGATGGGAGGGCTGCATATCATTAGTGGAGAATATATTTGTTCACCCACTGTAGGTGGAAGTGTGGGAATAATCAGAGTAGTGAGAGAACATCCACTGCCCCTGACTCCATGCTCATTTAAATCCCTGTCAGCTTATTCTCATGATTAGTATCTTAATGATAGCTTCTAAGTGGAACTTGTGATCGACTGTAAACAAAAGAACAATAGAGTGCCGCAGGAATGAGTCCTAAAACCCGGAGATGAGTTAGCATTTTAGCACTTCCGGTTCCATCGCCCCAAAGTCAGTGGGCTTTTTGAATGGGTTTTTAGTTAAATGCCTGAAATAAGGTCTGTGGTTAACACAGGCTCAAGATATTTTCAAACTTTATTCTATGACATAAAATACATCATCAATACCCCACTTGTGATTTTTTTTAAGCTTTTACATGTATTGAAGAAGGCGGTTGCTAACAAGTGGCTAAGCAGGACTACAGAGGGACATTAAACGCCATCACGCTAAACAGGAAAACTCATGTACTACACATATAGACAAACAGAATTTTCTCCAAAATAATGCAACATGGAGACACATTCCCAAAAAAGGCGGTGGCAGATTCACAACTTTGTGGCAACAGTTTGGGAAAGAAGCACATATGGCTGTGATGGTCATGTGTCCACATACTTTTGGCCATAAAGTGTATACTGAAGTAGGTGAAGTCAGGTAATGCAATGTATGAATCAATGTGCCTAAGTCCCATTTATCACAGCTACTGTAAATAATGGAGCAGCTGTCTGTCTTACTCATAATACTTGTGCATGGGCAAAAGTGATGACGACTGCATCTAGTCTGTGTTTATGCCTAGAGCTGCAGAAGGTCTGTTTTAATATAGCATGTCTGGTTTAATGTCTGCTGTGGTGATACAGTTTTAAGGACATTTTAAATCATAAATGTTAGCAAACCTATGCTAATAAGTTTGGGTTTTTAACTGAGCTGGATGCAAGCAAAGTGTCAAAGCAGTAATCAAGTGTGTATCAAAATCAATTTTGCCTCATTTCAGATTCATTGTACAGGGTGCCAGCACAGGGCGTGGATTCTCACCGGTATCTGAGATGCTCTCCTCATCTTTGGAAACCTGCTTGTCTGCTGAAGGTAGCCTGCAGATATTACACCTAATAAAACAACAAGTCGTTATCCATTAAGCCTGCTATCTGACACAGAACTGAACACTAAGATCGTCTGAGTGCATCTATTACTGCTAAGCAAACACAGTGACTGCCTGATGTGTGCTCAGATTCATCTGAATTTGAGATAATGATACAATTAATAAAACCATTAGTTGATGAACATGGCAAATCTCACCCAGATCGGCACTGCAGCTTGTCACGCGGAGTTCCTACGTTCTCATCAGCAGGGAGGAAAGAGATCGTCCCTTCATAATAGCGATGTGACAGAAACGTTTTAACACCTGCCACAAACCAACAGGGTTCCCATTGAAAATGACAGCAATTGAAAGAATGACGGCAATAAGAGTAACTTTCGCTTTTTTTCCCCTCTCTTTCATTCTGTTATTATAGAGGTCTTGCTGACCTGAGATGTCGTAGCGAGCTGGGCCCATCCAACGCTTCCTCTCGCTGTCAGTCAGTACGTCGCCATAGAAACCGTAACCAAGCAGTGAGACAGAGTAGCGGAGAAAGGTGTTGTTATGGTGGATGGAGCAGACGTCCATTGGCTGGGAATCTCCTGGGAATAGGAAGGGTATAGTGGGTTAAGACATACATGTGGCTTTTTTTTTTTTTTTTTATGAAATCATTTCCACATATTATAGGTGTCACAGGTATGGCTGCAAGAGCGATAAAGATCTAGTAAAGATCTAAGATTGTCAGCACTCGTGCTACGACGACACACCTTAAAATGATTTTAACACTGTTGTCTTGCAAGCATTTGTTGCTGGGATGAATGACCTCAGCTAACAACTCCACCCTACATCTATATTAAGTATGGGTGTACATGTATGGTATGTAGCTTAATCCAGTTCCATAGGCTACATCTCCAACTCCCCCTTACTTAGCAATGACAGATCTTTAAAGGAAATATTCTTAACCTGTTTATTAAAAGGCCTCTGATTAAAAAAAAAATAATAATTGAAGTGACACACTTGTATTACCAGTTTTATGTCAGAGTTTACTTGGATGTGCACACTCACCCACGACGATGTGCAGAGCTGAGGTCACGGGGTCATTAGAGCCGACCGTTGCGTAGCATATGCAGTCAGTCGAACCTGTTTCACAAGCACATTTCACAGGTCAGGGCTCTGGCACAAAACAAATCTAAATCTCCATTTCTCTGAATGTAAAAAATATGAAAATCAGAATCTCTCTCTTTCGCTCTCCCGCTCACACCTTCTCCCTGCAATTTCGATGCTGGGACAATCTACCTAGCAATCGGAAAAAATGTTAGCCAAATATTAGATATGCCTGAGGTTTTTCGGTTCATGCTTCTGTGTAAGCAAAAATAACTTTCTGTCTCTTCTTTGTGCTGAGAACAATTTAGCTGACTCACAGAGGCATGGAGGGGAATACTATTAGCAGCGAGGCACTGCTTTTTACAGAGATGAGATTTCTTCAGGTTTCATCCCTCTTCTCTCACTCTGCTCGGTAATGAAATTCTTCTGTCTCAAATTGCTAATATAAAACCCAGTGAGAGCAGCAGTAAGCAGAGCTCGCTCCGTCTGGAATACAACCTGACTGGTTCTTTCAACAATCAAGAAAGAAAGAGCGACAGCAAGAAGAGAAGTGAGAAAAGGTAAGAAGAATGAAGAAAGAGTGCAAAAAGGAGAAGAAAAAAAAAGTACAAGAAAAAAAGGGATTAAAAAAAAAAAGAAAAGTGAGAAGGGGCTCTGATAGACTGGCATCCTATCCAGGGGGTATTCCTGCTTCACAGATAGGTTCCGGATCCACCGTGACTCCGACCAGAATAAAGCGGTTACTAAAAATGAATGAATGCATGAATAAAAAAAGTGTGAAGAGGTGAAGAGAAAATAAAAAGATTTAAAAACATTTTTTTTATAGTTTTGTTTTGACGCAGGGTTATAACGTGTGCCAGAATCAACCAAGCCGATCAATACAGCAAGCTCTAGCTGTGAGGAAAGAAGAATTGTCTCATTATACTTTTTTTTCTTCCATTAGCAGTTTAAGCCATTCACTCATTCATCTCCAGTAACCGCTTCATCCAGGGCTGAGGTTGGAATACACACTGGGTGTGACTCCAGTCAATTGTAGCTTACTGTCCACACACTCATTCACATCTAGGGGCACTTTAGCTTCGCCAGTCCACCTACTGACCCATTTTGTGGACAGAAGATGAACAGAACCCATGTGAAACTCCACATAGACAGTAACCTAAGCTCAGGATCGAACCCAGGACCCTGGAGTTGTGAGGCAGCACCACCGCATCACCCTTCCATTCAGTATATAAAATTCATACTGTTTATTTAAACTCTTGCACCTGAGGAACATGTTGTAGCTAGACAGAATTCTTCTATAAACACTGATAAAGCCAGGTTGCTGCTAACTTTATCTTAAAATATGATTTGGAGCTGTGAACTGTGTACATTTCCACGCTCTGGTGAACAGCACTCCACGGCTCCAAGGCCATTTCATTAATCCTTGTTAATACAGTGTTATCAACACTAATGGGCCCTCAGCAAAATATAGCAAAGCAAGGATGGAAACAAACAAGCTTCTCTCTTTTTCCACTACAGAAAGAGTTGCTTTGAATCCCTCTGCATTTGAACTGAGCTATGGCTGTGTCCAGACTCATTGTTTTCCATGTGTAGTGGCTAGAAAAGAGCCTGCTCTCTGACAAGTCAGCATACCATAATCATCAGTGATCGTTTTCCAAGTAATGCACGTCATAGCTGTGGAATTTATGAAGTAGAAAGAAGCTATGAAGAATGCATACTTAACGCCTCCCAGGCAGGCTATCAGAAGAGTGTCCATGTGGTGGAATAACAGGAAAAGCAAGAAAAACAAAGAAGCCAAAGCTATTTTCTCTAGACACCTTTATTCACGCTGGAGTCTGGAGAACTCACCTGCAGGAATGATGCCGATACGAAGGCTGCAAGGTATCAGAGTCTCGTCTGCACGGTTCTGGTCTACACCGGAGTCACACTGCGTACGGGAGATTAGGCCATGTATGATTTCACTAAACATGCCATCTCCTCCAACACAAACCACCCTGTCAATTAAAAAAACACTGATAAGTTATGATGTAGCATACAAAGCCAAAAAAAAATTTTAAAATACACCCACAGGATAAAAGATCCATCTAACTTTAATCGGCTACAGAAAGAAACCTTTTGCTTCTGGGCTTGGTTTCATGTCCTGTTTGGATCAAAATGTTAACGTTTTACTAAATCACCTATTCACACATATTTATGTTATGTGTTACGTAGATATATTTATCTTCTTTATGTTACAGAGATTATGAGACCTTAAGCACATAAAGTGAAATCTGCCAGCAGCTCAGTTCAATCAAATCAGTTTTTTAAAATTTTGCTAACATTTAAGCAAAGAATTCAACATGACATGGTGCGCTGTTATAGGAAATTAATCAACAACATGGAGGTATGATGCAGCCTGACACAAAGCCAAGTCCCAAAGTGTACTCCTCTTATACCACAATGATTTGCTAAACAACATACTTATTAAAGAATGCTACACTGTAACTTTTATCCATTTATAGTTATGTTGGGAACATAAGAAGACGACAAAAACTGCAGCTTGTCACAGTGCACAGCCCTCTGTCCTGAAGACTTTAGAAAAAACTGAGACTGTTACAAAGCGACAACACTGGAGACTCCTTTCATAAATGCGAAATAAATGTCTTTTACACACATTACACACATTTAGAGTGTCCACCAAACAAGTTGTGTTAGATCTTACTATAGAAATCAACACCTTCTGAGCAAACACAATTAAGAATTCAACAGTCAAAGGTGATGATGGTAGAGTACACTAGTAAGGGCATCCTCTACTAGAGTCAACCTGAGGGATAAGGGTTACATTTCTTGGAACCAGAACCAGGCTAATGAGTGCTATTTGCTGAAGTGCTGAAATAAAATCCTGATCCAGAAACAGCAATTCCACTCAGAGTCACTTGGCTTCTGGGCTCATTTTTGATGAATGCTGCACATTGATGTCATCAAAGCTCATTTAACTCCATAGCAAGTTCTCACTGTTGCCAAGCCATGCTGCAGTGCCAGCAGACTGATGTGCACTGAAATGATAATTCAGTCTTTGCTGTTGATGGGCAAATTCCTCACTGGGCAAATTAAGAGCTGCCACATACACACAGTGATCTCGGCTAACTGCAACTCACCCGTCGTATTTCTTTAGATCAGCCTCCATTTTCAAGTGGTCCCTGGCATGATTCGCCCGCTCTGTAACTATGGAAACAAATGCAAAGTTATGGTAACTGTGAGCAGTAAGGAGCAATGGCAGCAATGACACTGACTTGATCTGCAAGTTAAATTGCTACTTCAGTAGTGGTTTTGATGAATACAATTAATCCAGCTACATCAAGTGATAAGTCAATGCTGCTGCTGCTGTTGCAAAAAAAAAAAAAAAAAACCTCAAGCACATTTCAATCCAAGTCTTAATCAGTCAGAACTGGCTGTCCTAAAAACAGATGGCTCAGAGAAAGCCTCTTGTGCTGAAGGTGACTATGGACGCAAAAACAGTTGTATAGAGCTTATTAACGCTAGCTTGGCTTCTCTAATGATTCTGTTTCTCTTGTTCGTGAAATGCCAACATGATAAACACACACTCTTCTTTAATAGGCCTTACACAGTTATATATGATTGTGTGCTGCCAGTATTCCATTCACCATTTCGCAGCCTATGCTGAAAAAAAAAAAAAAACCTGATGAATAATCCTCTCATGTTTACCAACTATCAGAGCTCCCATTATCATTATCCTGCCTGATGGATAAACCTGTAAACAAAATCATATCCTTGGGAACACTTGGCAGTTACGGCTATTTGCCCACAAATATCTTTTTTGCAGAACATGAACGCTCATTTTTTTATTCAAATGTTAATGTAGACAGCTGATGGGCACTCACCAATCACGTCAGTGGAAATAGAGGCACGGGAAAAAATTGGGGCTACTTTCTGCTCATAAATCCTTTTCCCACGGTGCTTCCCTCCATAGGGATTTATGTAGACCAGCAAGCGCTTCGGGCGGATAGCTGCAAATAAGGAGATGGGGAGAAACAACAAGCTTAATTTGCTTCACTACAGAATCTTTTGTACAGAGTACAACTTCACTGGGTTATTTTTTAAACAAACAAACTTTATCAATAGTGACAAACATTCATAATTGCCTTAGTAGCTAGGATACCCAGGACTGGATTTCCAGACACAGACTGAATAAAGTCCCTGAATAAATGCTTTCTAAATTCTGGTTTAATGAATGCAAGTTTCCTAAACCCTGCTTAATGTATTCTAAGACTAGTGTAATTATTTTACAAAATCCTATATGCATAAATATTATAACAGCCCACTCTTACATTTCTGTTATTTTTATAAATGTGTTATAACTGTCATGTCTCAGAGACAGCATGTGACTCAGAAAATAATTTATCCCTACACTGGTCCTTAGCCTTAATCTTTTAATATCTGACTTCTTAAACCAAAGTGTCTTCTTCTCTAGGCTCAGAACACTTTACAATACATAAACCTTAACTGTAAATGGTGAACTCGGGTGCAAATCATTTCTAGAAAATTTTCATTAAATGTTAACTTTAAATAAATCCTAACTTAGAACCAGGCTAGCTTTCCAGTAAATCAATTTCAAATGGACTAAGCAGTGCAACCTAACATAATCTAAAACTGCATCAGTGTGATATGTATATATATATAAATTCCAGAAACGAACAAATGAAATTACACACGCTTTTAAAAAAGTCGACATAATCATTATTCTAGGTCAGTTGCACAAAAGAGCGTTAAGGACTTACTCAATAGTGAGAGCTGCTCCCTGATGGCTTGGACCCATTGCAGACACAGTGTTCTATCAGTGCAATGGAGGGTGACTTCACTGCACCGCCAGCGGTGTTTCTGAGTCCTCTCCACATAGGACACTACAGACAGTAGGTCAGAAAAGCTTAAACTTGCATTCCAACTGTATAGCGTGGTAAACAGTGTAACATACAGTTGCATGGCAATCTTGATCTGTGTATTCCTGGATAGATAACACACATTCCTCTTAGCACTAAGGGGTTTATCCTGTGTGAGAGCCTACATCGCTTAATGCTTCATTACAGAACATGAGCATGCATACCTGTGAAAGCATACTGGTTAGATTCAGCTAGACTTTGTGGAACTTTCTGCCACTTTCCTATGCCTGTGCTCGGGCAGTCTTCCTCCGTCTCCTGGACGGATATGATCTCACACACTGGCACGTAGTGGCTGCCTGCTAAAATAAAAAAATATATATAATAATAATTTTTAAAAACCCACAAAAGCTACACACATTTTCAGCAGATGCAAACACTTAAACACTGCACTTAACTGAATTGTTATCATCGAGTAACACAATCCAGACTGTTTAGTAATCGTGTATGAAACTAAAACCAGCATCAGGAACACTGATGCTCCCTCCCTGTGAAAGGACAAGCTGGTGATTGTTAAAAATGCTGATTTGTTTCTGCATTCTGATACCATTAGTTACAGGTTGAAAATGATGTTTGAGAGGATCTGATCAAGTCCTGGCTGCTTAAAATATCCATTATGAAACCTTACATCAATGTTCTCACTGAGAATGTAAAACAGGCCAGGCTCGTTCTAAAAGAGTACAACTCTTATTCAATTCTTTTTCCTTGTCATAACACCAGTAAATGCATGATGGTACATGGTGTTGAATAGGGTACAGTGAAGTAATGCTAACTTGAATTTGAATGCGAGCTTGGGCATTCTGTTTGCGATCACAATCTTTCCTCTGCAGACAGTCTGTAGAGCTCTATTTATATATTATTTTCATTTCTTCCACCATCTTCAAAATCATGGCTTACGACCAAAGACCAAAAAAAAAAAAAAAAAAAAAAAAAAAAAACACTTTCAGAGTCTACGATGACAAACCAACAGACAGGTGACAATTTAAAGAAAAAGAAAAAAAAAAAAAAACTACAAATATGGCCTTGTCATAAATACTACAAATCTCTGGAACTGTACTGGAGCGATGAACACTGTTCTTCTGAAACTTATTCCCTCAAGTGGTGTTTGGATGATGGTGGTGGTGATGATGATGGTGGTGGTGGTGGAGAGTGCTGTTCAGCATGTCAGTACAAAATGCCCCACAGGTGTTCATTTAAGATCAGATCTGGTGACTACAAAGGTCACAGCATATGACTTACATCATTTTCATACTCATGGAACCATTAAGTGAGCCCTTGTGCCCTGTGGATCAGGCAAAGTCATCCTGGAAGACACCACACCCATCAGCACAGAAATGTTTTACCACAGGACAGAAGAACTTTGTACTGATTTGCAGTGATGCTTCACTCTAAAGTGGACCCAACCACGTCAGTTTAATCCTACAGCATAACAGAGCCACCAGTTTTTCCTTTAAATGGTCACCGACTACACATTAAGAGTCTCTCACCTAACCCTCTGAACATGTAAAGTTAAAAAAAAAAACAATCACCTCATGAAGAATTTTAATATCTTTTAACATTCAGCTCAAGTTTTAAAGTCTTCACAAACTGGCCTTATAAAACAGAAAGTATGGTTGATTCCATTGTTCTTTAAGTAATGTCTCACTTTTCTTCTTAGATGTTTTCTAACATCCTGGCTTCAGCAATCATAACATACCAGAGCAGTAAACAAGGTCAAAGGAAAGGAAATACCACATAACAATACTGGACATTCCCCTAGAGTCTGGCTAATGTTTTTCCCCTTTCGGGTGTTCTTCAGTAATTGTGAACAAATTCAAAACTGACTTATGCACTGTATCTGTATGATGTAGCAGAATCACACTATTAGTCCAGAGAAACATTTTCAGTAGGGAGAGTAAAATTATGATCTATACAAAAGGTTCCTGACCTCAGGTTACCTTTACTGTCCTGTCTGTTATATAAGATCATATAAAAGTCGTAACCTCCATTTTATGCATCTCTAATCTCATACACAGATCCTTATCATATCACCAATGAACTCATTTATATGAACACATTTTGTGTTAAACCACACACAAACTCCTTCCATTCTGACATTCAGCTGGGGAACAACATGAACATGAGAAACCTGTTTGTTAATTGTTTTGTAATGAAATGTTAGGCTGGTTGTGCAAGTGTAGCAGCATAAATACAACAGCTGCTTTACAGTACAGCATGGAAAAGGCCATTTCAAAACGAGAGTGTATTAAGCGATTTTCATTACCAGTCACCTTCCACTTATCACCTATAGAGCTGTCATGCTGGAGATTACACGCAAGCACGTTGGAGCTTTGACTTGCCTCGTAAGCTAGCTGATAAAGTTATGATTGTCCATCCCTGAAAAACTAGATGAAGAGTATTCATGCCATTTGTCATGTCCAAATTTGGACCTAAGCCTCATTATCACTCACTGTAGGCAGCCTTGATTTCACAAAGCACTATTCTTAGTCATGCGTAAAGACTTCCATAAAGGCATGCAGATTTAATCATGTGCTTTGTTTGTAGGTGTTAATGTAAAAATGCACAAAGAATTCCAGATAAATCAAGGACCAAAACTGACAATGTCACATTTCACTACTTGTGAGATTAGGACTGGGACTGTGCTACTTTGTGTCTATGGCAGGAACAGATCATTAAAGGAACAAGTAGAACTTGATGCCAATGGCACTGACGGGGAAGCCTTGGCCAACAACAAGTCTAATCCTTCTTGTTACTAATTTGTATGCCTGAAATACCCTTAAAATTTACAGTACCTCCAGAAAGTATTTACCCCCCAGTGATTATTTCTTTTTGCTATATTGCAACATCAAATGTAAGTATATTAGAATGGGATTTTTTCTGCTCCTTTTTAAGTGACACTTAAATATTTAGATGTCCTCAACATTATTTTTTATAAATAAAATAAATCTAAAAAACTGCTTGAGCACTCACTAAATACACTTGAACACAGGTACACCTGTGTTCATTTTGTGTTCAATTGTGTGCTTGCACAATAAATAAAATCACTGACTTGGGGAGGTCTCTCAGCTAAAATGGCAGATCAGATCAGTCCTGCATGAGAGCAAAGCAGCAACCCATGAAGCTTCAAGATCACGGGGTTGGAAGGAGAAAAGCTGGAAAAGGTTATTAAAAGATCAGCAAAGGTTTGAAGCTTCTTAGGAGCACTGTGAAATCCATTACAAGTGGAAAAAATATGGCACAACCCAGACACTACCAAGGTCAGGTTGTCCTAAATTGAGTGCAAAGGCAAGTAGGGCAATTGTAAGAAAAGTGTCCAAGATGCCAGCTATGACACTGAAGGGGTTACAGAGCTCACTGGCTGAAATAAGAGAACCTGTGCAGCCCTCAACAATATCATCAGATCTTCTCAGATCCAGCCTCTATGGGAGAACGGCCAGAAGGAAACCAACAGCTAACATTAAGACATGCTTGGTCTAAAAGCAGACCAAATACAGCCCAACACCGAGGTAAAATCATTCTTACCATCGAGTACGGTGATGGCAGCATCGTGCTCTAGAGTTGCTTTTCAGCAGGAGGAATGGAAAATCTTGTCGCCATCACAGGCAACAGGGATACATGCAAATTCTTGAGGAGAACCTGTTCCAGTCAGCCAGAAATCGGTGTTTAGGGTGAAAATTTACACCCCAACAGAACAATGAGCCAAAGCACGATGCAAAAACTACAAAGGAATGGCTTGAAAAATCCCCAGACTGTGGCAAGACCTGAGAACTACTGTCCACCAATGTTCTCCATCCAATTTGGGAGAGGAATAGGAGAAAATGGCAAAATCAAAATGCACAAAGCTGCAAACATTGGGCTCAAAGCTCCAGAATGGAGGGCAGCTATAGGAAGTAACTGTGCTGAGTTATGGTAGAGACTTGGCTGGGCTAGTAAGCGATCTACGAGATGATCAGCACAATGGCGTTGACGGCAATATTAGCATGAAAGTTGAAGCTCTGGAACCTGATCTGTTTGAGCAGAGAGTACAGATAAGGAGGTGGGAGAGCCGGATGCACTAACGGACTAAAGTGCCACTGCATTGCTCTCTTTAGGTACAGATGAAGTGGGGGCTATGCAGAAAACTGTTAAGTGAAAATATAACAATAAAAAAAAAAAAATGTATAAAATGTTTATACAAAAAAAAAAAACAAAAAAAAAAAAAAAAAAAAAAAAACGCAACTCAATTTTATTATTAAAAAAATAATAATAATTTGGATACCACCAAAGATCACATGTTAATTACATGTAAATTTTTGCCCTTTCCTTTCCTACTTAACTACACATAGCATGGTGGCAAACATTCACTCAATTTATCGATCTTTCTAAAGAAGCTCCTGGGATTCAACTGCCTCAAAAAACAGATCTAAAATATTTATTGGCAACAGAACCTCATTTACAGCGATGGTTTGAAAACAAGTCGGCTTTGTTGGCAGCATTAAGCAGGCCTGCGGTTTTGTAAGAAATATAAGACCAGCCTTTGGCTCCATCACTGGGGAGATGCAAGCTCGGGCAGGCATGTCACGTGAGTGGCGGGCAGATGCAGATGGCGCACGTGAGCTCATCGCTGGAGATTACATAACATCGCCCTTCCCTCAGAGTCTTGTTTGAGCAGCCGCACACATCGTTTGTCCAATGCATGGCGTTATCCTTGGAAAAACATTGGTTTAGCATGAAATGACCCTTCACAATTAAGGTCTTTTTCATCCCTTTTTCCCCACATTATGTACTCTGGGAGGAACTTCATGTGCAAAATGGGGAGTTAGGTTACATTAAATACACACTGTGACAAGTGGGATCTATTTTTCAGACCTTAGTTTGGATAATTAGGCCAATCAACCCTTAACAGTAGTTGCTTGGACACAGTTATCATGGCATGCATGAAAATGACTCAAGAACATACAAAAGGACCAGGTTTTTGGTGAAAAGTCTTCAAGTGAATCAGCAACTATGCCTCTTACTTCTATTTATTACAGTCCACTGGGTTCTTAGTGCGTGAAGGATTTATTGCAAGCAGACAGTAAGACTTATAGCAGCTAATAAGATCATGCAGATGATCTAAATCCTGGTGTATGTGCTCGTCAGCATTCAACCTTATTACTGTCCAAGGTTAACCCTTGACTCACACTGCTTAGCATGGGAGTACTAGCTTACCCAACTTCAACAGACAGCCCCACAGTGCTCAGCTTTATTTGTGTTGGATTGCTCTTGAAATGAAATGCACTCAAGTTTGGTACCACCCCAAGATCACTCCTTCATTTGGGTCTTTGTGGAGCTGATTTTTTTCCCCCACCCAAGTTCACATGACGTGTTTGTCTGGCCAAATAAAAGGAACTAAAATGGCAGAAAATGCTGAGACTCAAAAACTGAATAACCAACATGTGTGACATCACCATTATGCTGACACTGACTAATACAAAATAGGTAGAGGGAAAACAATTAATCCGTGGTTTGGGAAGGGTGTATTAGCTTCAAAGCTGGCCTGTTTTGTTAATAAAATTGTAGGATAGTGACAATGTAAATGACCCCAATAGGAAATGCAAGGACATGGAGCTGGAGTGTTCTGGGAAATGTCAACGCCCTTCACACTAGTGCTTTACGTAAAATGACAGTTTGCACTACAGAAGCCAATATCGGCGTAAAAGACCCTTGAGGACTGACAGGACCATTATCTAAGATGACCCATTATTGAAATATGATAGAACAATTTCTTTTCATCACCAACATTATGTACAAGTGAGTGTAAAGAGGTTTTAAGTGCATTTGGAAGAAGGTCACCACTTGATGATGCACGTTATTGTACTTATATTTCCAAATCATCACACAGACCATACCGTATCAGCCTGAAATGACTGTGTATTTATGAGCAACCATCACGTATGCTGACACAGTACATTACTCACTTTTTACAGAGCTGTGCTGCCTCTTAGGCCCTGTTCAGACTCTGAATTATCATCCATCTCGGGTTATCTGATCACACGTGGACAGCCGAGACAGATAGATTTCACACCTGAGTTTTCCATGTGTCTCAACTGCATCTTTAGTGACCACATGATCAGTAGCAGGGTTGCCAAATCTGCCAAAACCAATCCGATGTGATTTCAAAAATATTTGCCAACAGCAAAGAAAAACTCAAACAAAGCCAGTGACTGGCATTTCCTAATTAAATCATCAGGCGCTTAGATCAGTTGATAAAACTTTTAATCATACTCTCCTCTCGCTGTGGGGAATTTTGTGAAGGATTTGCTCATCTAAGTCACGTTTCATGTGCTTTCAAACATCACACACAAAGAGAGAGAAGTAAAAACCGAAATAAAATGCGAGTTGCTACGCAGCAAGAGCATGTGTATGAATTGCACAAGGCTACAAACGTACAGATATTGTCAAATCTCTAATATATAAAAACAGTATACAGTTTGTGTTTCTAGATGTGTGGAGATTTACTTGTGTGCTTTCTGACCATTTGTGCAGTTAATGGCTTTAATATAAGCAATGTCCAATGATATAATGTTTTATTTAATAATAATACCACCTGAATTGTAAATATATGCTGCGACACTGTAAATCTGACACTTCTAAGCCCTGTACATTATTAGAAAGTCTGACATCAAGACCATCGTTGCAAAATGTGTTGCAGTTTGTAAGAGTAATGTGAGGCATTAATTCCTAATGAAGCAGGACTAAAAACATGCCATTTTCTTAACCAGACTAGTCAGTTCACCATGACTCTAAAATTAACTTCATATATAATATATAAAGTGTATAATTCATATATCGCATATATCACAATCCTGCTCTAAATGGTGTTAAAGCAGCTATAAACATTCCTTTCTTCACCAGCCTCTCTTTTCTTCACTCCTATGAGGCCAAAGTTCTTCTCTCTTTTAGAGACGAACAATACAGCTTGTCACGTTACTGCGAAGCAGGAGAGTGCAAAGTCCTCTGTCCTGAAGACTCTCCCGTCCTGAAACTTGCTGACTGTTACAAAAAACACCAGCACCGGCACCCGAGACTCCTTCTATACATGGTAAACAAATAAATAAACATGTCCTAACAGAAAATTCATCATATTAATGATTACATGTTGTTCTTTGTTAAATAAAACATTTTTTAAAATCTGTTTATTATTAGGTGTAGATGATCTGCCATACAAGTCCCTGTATGGACGTTGTATAAACATGGCTGGACATTGGTGACTAGGGTTTTTTTGTTTTTTTTAAATATATTATAAGGATGCAATAGGATGTATCTGTAAACAGATCGCAAGATACATTTGACCCTGTTCAGACCTGTCTTTAGTGTTGTCCACTTCTGAACTGATCACCCGAGACGCCTCTTAATACCACGTCTGAATGGGGCCTTAGTAGTCAAAGCCTTTCAGTGTTCAAGTTTCCAGGTTTCCAAGTAATTTAACAAAAGCCAGGGCCTCTACAGTATCTAGTGGAGGAAGGAAGGAAACTTAATTCCAAAGCAGAACAGCCCCTGGGAAAAGATACATGCAGGCTTTGAGAGTAAAAGAAATCCAGGTAGTGCAGAGCGTACTCTTGTATTCAAGGCCACTGGGTTCATTGTGACATTTCTATGGTGAAACATATTATCACTAGACACACATATAAGCTTTCCCATGAACACTGTCACTGTCACGGTCAATGTCACAGTGTTCTCGGATTTTATTCTAGAGATTTCAATGCAGTCAGCTTGTTTATGTTATGGGAAATATTCATAAACTGACCAGCACAGGATGTTTCTGGAGAAGGACACGAAACACTGGGTCTTTCCCGAATCCCACATCATGGTGGGTCATGTGGAACATGGCTAATAAAGTATTGTTCAGAAACACAGGGCCTGGAATTTACCCTGTGGTCAACATCTAAACAGAACTAAACAACTGTCAAAAAAAAAAAAAAAAAACTGAAAATGAGAATAGGGAACTGCTGTGTCACATGTTCACAATGAAACCAGTCTGCAGGCCTTCTGGGTAGCTAATTAACAATGCAGAGCAGGGAGGTAGTTAATTATGGAAACTCTGAGGAAGGGAAAAAAAAAAGGTAAAAGATCCCTTAATCTCTTCCAAGCATTATTTATAGCACACTTAGTAAATGAACCATGAGGACATATGACTCAAAAGGTCAGCTTACCCTTGAGGACAGTGAGCACTACTTACAGGTAGTGCATCTCTGTCCTCCTGTCCTTCCCTTCAGTCACATTCAGGTCAGGCCTGCGTCCCTGATGACCCCATCTTAGACACAGTGTATGAAATATGGAGTATAGGATATGAAAGAAAGCCCTGCAGTGCACTTATATACGGAGTAAGAAGTGGTTTGGGATTGAAACCATGTCATGTCTACATACGCTACTGTTTAAGTCCATGAAGGACATTCTTAATGCTCTTTGACTACTCCTGTTTATTAATATTAAATATTAAATATTAAATATTCCCAGCCACTTGTGCCTGTTCCTCTCAGTAGGTGATCACCAGGCCTTGGTGTTTAGACATGGCCTGTGTCTTAAAGCTTTGCAGGAGCACTTTATTAGTCTTTGTGAACAGCAGGAGGATGTTTGGCTGGGTTTACAAGGCATGCTGGGTAACAGAGTCCCTTCACTGCTGCCTCATTCTACAGACAGCGTCAGTTAATGTGCGGAACCAAAACAAAGAAAGTGTCTGAGAAAATAAATTCCTAATTTACTGGAGCAGTTTGAAACTTACCAGCCTTCAGAGGACCATAAATGTTGGCAGCAGTCCGTTTTTGTCTCGTCTCTACCTCCTTCCAGGAGAGAAAAGCGCTGTTGAGGGTCACCTCATAGCCCCGGTTTTGGAGGCTGAGCTGCGAGGACAACAGCAGCAGCGGCGGCTTCGGCTGCTTTTCCTGCATTTCTCCGTGAACACACTCTTCCAGCCGCAGCCACGGCCCACTGTAAACCCTAGTTATCTGAATTTCATCTTGGGAACGAACTTAACAAGCTACTCAAAGCCGCAGGCTCGGTTAGAGCGCTCGCAGTCCTCCGCGCTGTCCACGCATAGCGGTTTCTGCTTCCTCTAAGAATAAAACGAAAAGCAAAGACTCACCTGCGTCACCGCGCAAATCCGTTTACGTGAGCAGCGACGCACGAGGCGGGCGAGCGCACACGCACGCGCACGCACGCACGCACGCGCACACCGCGCAGAGGACCTTCACAAAGCCGCGGAGGATTTTATTTATTTATTTATTTATTTTGAATAAATGTATAAACGAGTCACGCCGAAAAAAAAAAACATGTTTCAAAGTATTAACTTTTATTGCGTGACGTTGTTACCAATAATAGACACTATCTTGATGAAACGCGCATGCGCGAGTGACGTCACACAGTGTGGGCGGTCCTATTTTCAGGACTGTCAAAACGTCAATGCTAAAAATTGACACAACAACAATAGCAAAGGGAGAAATAGCTTATAATAAATTATTTATAATAAATGCAGCACCGTTGGCTTGTAGATATAGAGCAGGGTGTATCTCATACCCGTGGAGCTAGAGACTGTAAAATAAAAGAATTCCACAAGCATTTATTACAGAGCATTTAGTTTAAAACATTTTTCAAATATGTGCAATAATATTTTGTCTGTTTATTATAGCTATAGATATTGCTATTCATAAACATTTTTAGAGGCTGCTTGTGTGTGAATTATTGACATTTGGGTTAAACCCATTTAATTCAAAGGCCCAACCTTCACTGTGCCACAGTGGGTAGCGTTGCTGCTTCACTCCTCCAGGGTCCCGGGTTCGATCCTGAGCTCAGGCTCCTGTCCTTGTGGAGTTTCACATGTTCTCAGCATCACCGTGTGGGTTTCCTCTGAGTTCACAGGTCTCCTCCCACCTCCCAAAAACACGCCAGTATGAAAACTGGCTATGCTCAATTACCCTTAGATGTGAGTGTGTGTGTGTACAAGATGCCCTGCGATGGATGAGCGTCCCATCCTGTAAGTTCTGGATCCACTGTGCAGGGGTGGATTTAGTGATTTGGTGGCCCTAGGCAAAATGTAGAATCGGGGCCTGTTATTTATCATTAAATTTAATTAAATTTTTAATTAAATTAAAAATAATTTGCATTTTTAGGGGGCCCTTGGCTTCTGGGGGCCCAAGGCGGTTGCCTATCTTTGCCTGGTGCTAATTCTGCCCCTGCCACTGTGACCCTGACCAGGATGAAGCGGTTACTGAAGATGAATAAATGAATGAATTCAAGGGACAACTCCTACTCTAAATTAGTGTAACTAAAATCACAGACTTCCCCTTGCTATGCTTCATGCACCCTACTTTGAGAACCACTGCTATAGAAGCATCACTGTACTCCTATTAATTACGTGTATGGTGGCTCGGCAACTATTGAGAAATTAATCTACTAATTATTTAACCTAACTTCAAGTGTTTTAAAATAAGTATGAGTTTTAGTCACCCAAACAGGAAGCACATTACAAAATTTACACCTTAGCAAGTGGAAAGACCTTGAATATAGTCAAATTTAGCTAGTTTTTTCCTTTTTGTTTGCTCACTGTTCTGAGGAAGCCCTGTGGGTTGCGAGCCAGTTCTGTGGCTAACCACTAAGCCTGTATTTGTACTGTAAGTGTGAGTTGCAATAAAAGGCTGAGTGTACTATTTTCAACAATGCTTCCCAGTAAAGCTTCTTCCTCAGCAATGCCACAATATAAATATTTTCATAGATATTAGAAATAATGACAATTATAAGTAAACATTGGTCCAGTCCAACTCGGTAAGACTTCATCCAAAGTTCATATCATGGCTTTCAGCCCTCAAAAATCATTAACAATGAAGATTAAAATGGTAAATTGTCTGGACATTCACCCAGGACATTTACTCACGTAGTGCGCTGTGGGAATTAATGTGAGTTGTGAGTGCTTACTTCAGCATTTTGTGATAACATGCTGCATAGATCAAAACTGAGGTAATATTTAATCAAAGATATTTTCAATCAATGATATTTTCTATCAAATATTGTTAATATTTTTGATATTTTTTAATCAATGATATTTTCTATCAAAGATAGATTCCACAGTATAGGACATTTGAGGTCACTGAGACTGGATCTGACTCCGAACCTTTGGAATTATAAGGTTGTATCTAACTATTCTGTGATTTTTAGATATTGAGCTATAAAACATTGACCTACTCAGTAAATAAAAATATTTCTAACAGCCAAAACAAAAGAAAAGAAGAGTGGCACATGCCACAGTGAATGGCATTGCTGCTCGACTCCTCCTGGGTCTTGGGCTCAAGCCTGAGCTCAGGTTAGTGTCTGTGTGGAATTTTGTATGTTCTTCCCATGTGTGTGTGGGATTCCTTCAGGTTATCTGGTTTCCTTCTGTCTCCCAAAACATGCCAGTATTTGGATTGACTACGCTAAATTGCCCCTAAGTGTGAATGTGTGTGCATGGTGTCCTGGGTTGAACTGGTGTCCAGGCAGGGTGGATTCCCACCCTACCTCCCAGGAAAACCTCTGGATCCACCACACCCCTGACCAGAAGACCAGAAGAAAAGCACTTACTGAAGCCTAATGAATGTATGAATGAAAGAAAACCCAAATAAAATCTTATAATTCCAACTGGACTTCCAAGTGAATATGGTCATGACTTTTGAATGTGTTAGAAAAAAGGCCATTGAAAGCAATCTAGTAATCTAATGCTGGATGCCAATGTGGAACTGTACACACAGTAATATTTACCCTTTTGACTTAGCTTTATTGTCCCAGTACTGTTTACACAGTTTACACAGGGATAAAAAGTACAAAAGTGAAATTCTTGCAATGCCTTAACAACAAAGCAGTCAGTTAAGCAAGAGTAAAGTGGAAGCGGGCAGCATGGTGGTGCAGCGGGTAATGCTTCCGCCTCACAGCTTCAGGATCTCTAGTTCAGTAGTGCTCTTGGGTTACTGTCTGTGTGGAATTTGGCATATTCTCTGTGTATGGGTTTCCTCTGGGTTCTCTGGTTTCCTCCAATTTCCTCCCAATGCCAAAAACCTGCAGATAGGTGCTAAACTACCCGTATGTGTGAATGTGTGTGTGCACAGTGCCTAGTGATGGAGTGGCACTCTGTCTAGGATGAATTCTTTCCCCTTGTACCCAGTGTTCCTTGGAAAGGGGCTGCGATCAGAGACTGACCAGCAAACCCTGAAGTGCTTATTCAAGATCAATGAAAGAATGCATGAATAAAATAGAGGTATGGGTAAAGTAAAAAAACAAAAAAAAAACAACAACAAAAAAAAAACATTGTATATATAAAATAAAGAAATATTAGAAGTCTACATTGTATTAAGTAACTGTATCTGCATTAATTATAATATAAGAATTCTGGTACACTAATCACACTATAAGTAAGAGTGTAGATAAAGTGTAATATTTGCAGGAAAATAATAAACCTATTTATTTATTTATTTATTTAATCTAGAGTAAAAGTACAGCAGTCCTAGAGCTTGAGATCCAGCTGGATTTTTTTGCTGACAGCAGTCTTACAGTTGTGCTCACTTCTGATTGGACAGCGAGTGCTCTCTGATTGGTCAGCTCACACAGTACGTTCTCAGTCTAGCCAATCAGATTGCTGCTTGCTCCCCGTAGGGCTGCACCAACATGGCGGCTTTCTGAGTTTACGAAGAGGAAAAAATAGCTAATGTGTAAATAAAGCAAGTGTACATTATTTAGAGAGTAGGCTAGTTGTGTGAAGTGGTTGGGGTGTTGATGATCTGTTGTACAGAGAGAAGTAAAAAATGTCGAGTGACGGAAGTAAAAAGCAGTTCTGGAAAAGGAACACAGCGAAGGTTCCTGGCAGGTAAAGTGACGTGTTCATGCTAGCATGCTAATGTTAGCTTTAATTATGCTTCATTGGTCTAAATGAAAGATGTCGCGAATCGACAGTGACATTTTGTCTCGTTGGTTGTTTTGAGGTTTTGAGTACATGCTGTGACCCTTACAACTTTCACACACATTGTGAATGAGCTGGGAAGCTAAGCTAGCTGATTAGCCTCTGGCTAGCTAAGATTTCTTTTCCAGACATGACACGTTTCCTGTAAATCCACTGGCAGCAGTCGCTCGGGTGGAATGTTTTAGCACAGCAGCACTTATTGTTAACAAGGATTTCAGGTTTTCTGCATGTTTATCACATGTGATCTGGCACCTGTGGATGGAGCAGGACAACACAGAGGTGTTGATCTACAGGGAGATAAACAGATCAAGTTAAAACAGTATACTCAGTTTATTTAACACTGCTCCCATCACAGAGTTTATTTCACTCTGACTGCCTCAACATAGCTTTGAGAAAGAGAGAGAGCTCAGACTGTTCAACTGTTCCTCTTTCATTTTGACACTAACAGTTAGTGCTGCTAACTCTTCAGGGGAAAGTAGTTGCTTAAAAAGTTGCACTGCAACAGGCAGAGCATCATCTGTAGATTATAGAGGTTTATTAGAAGAGGAAATAGATATGGAAATCCACCTCAGATCACCAGATTTTTGTATGTCACCAGATCTTAAATATGTCATTTGCACTACGATGGTAACTTACCCTTACACCTCATTCCTGAACTTTCCTCAATGCACATTACTGACTAATCACTACATGCACAGTCTATATCTGCAATGAGCTGGTCTCTACTTTCTCTACCTCATACCTTGCACATGTGTGTGTGTGTATGTGTATATATATACATATATAAAATATATATGTATACACACACACACACACACACACACACATATATATATATATATATATATATATATATATATATATATATATATATATATATATATACTGTACACTATTTATTGGGAATAGTACGATTATTAAAAAAAAAAGATGAAGCAAATCTGAGATTCAGGAAAACTTTTTAAAATGTTAAAATCATATTGGATTCAACTTTATTGTCACTGTGCAGAGTACGACTACAGAGCCAATGAAATGCAGTTTTTCGCATATCCCAGCTTGTTAGGAAGCTGGGGACAGAGCACAGGGTCAGCCATGATACAGCACCCCTGGAGCAGAGAGGGTTAAGGGCCTTGCTCAAGGGCCCAACAGCAGCAGCTTGTCAGTGCTGGGGCTGGGGCTTAAACCCCCGACTTTCCAATCAGTAACCCAGAGCCTTAACCGTTCAGCCACCACTGCCTGTATATAGACGTATTGCTATTTGCACTTCTGGTTAGATGCCAACTGCATTTCATTGGCTATGTACTCATACTCTGCACAATGCCAGTAAAGTTGAATCTAATCTAATCTCACATTTTAAAAAAATGTTCCTGAATCTCAGATTTGCGTCATCTTTTTTTTTTTTTTGGGGGAATAATCTTACTATTCCCAATGAATCGTGTACAGAATTTCAGGCTTGTATCTGCATCAGTTTCTGAGATATCCATCTTTTTCCTGAGAAACCACTGAGCGCCACCGTGACGGATTCTGACTTCCGCTGTACTGTTGTCCTGTTCCAGTCTCTACTGGAACCCTTATTAATCCTGACTGAAAAGAGCGACTGAATTAATCAAACAGAGACTTTTTGAGTGTTAGTAAGAATAAAGATGAGCTCAGGGTCAAGCTGTGCTGTCACTGGCTGCCACAGCAGCACAATAAACTGAAGATATTACTGGAAAATACTTGTTTTGAGCAACCGACTGTCTCTATCATTCCGCTTTCTTTCAGCATTACCTGTTTAGCCTGGTTAACTTTCTGACTGGACTCTACATCTGCTGTAAAAAAAAAAAACTAAAGTCGCCGTGTTTTCTGTATAAAACCTGGCCTATTTTGTTGCTATGCAGGTAATTATATGCTTCTGTGCTTTTGTTACTCCGGTGATCTTCTCCATTAACGCCTTCAGAGAAAACAGAGTGGTAAATAATATTAGTGTAGCTAACCTCAGGCCGAAGCTTCATGTCATCTACCCAGTCATTAAACTTTGACGAGTGAGGCACTGTCAAAAGACGGTCATTGCGACACTGTAAAGTGTCTGCACTATGGAGCCATGCGTTTAATGTCACATGATCAGCTAGGATCATACGTTAAGTTGACTATAAACACTGGAAATGACCGGATATGTAAAACAGGTTTCTTTCTTTCTTTTTTTTTTTTTTTGAAAAGCAGCTAGGTGTATGTCTGAAAGAACTCAAACCGTCTGATTTATAAGGTCTTAAAAGTATAAAAAAATATCATTTTGCATCTAGATTTCAAATGTATATTGTTCACGTATGACAAGGTCTTCCATAAAAAGAATTATACCATTATATTGAAACTATACTTTGAACCAAACTATATTAAATAAGGTGTCAAATATGCTATGTTTTACTTCAAACAGAAATGCTGTTTCAAGGCCTGTATTCTGCTATTAATCTAAAAACACTGTGAATCAATACATTCCTAATGTTTTTAATTACTATCATTTAGACATGCATACACTCCTATGCAAAAAAATGGGCCAAGCCCAAAATGGCAAAATATTAAGCTTTTAATGATAAATCATTGGTCAGGAAATGAGCAAGAATTAAACAAATAGATAAAGGAAGTTAGTATGGGAGCTTTTCCCTTTGATTTCTTTAAAAGCCTTATGGCCCTTGATGGGCTGCATGAGGAAAAAAAATCCCAGAAGAGATTTTTGGAAAATTTTGTACACCTAAACATGTGTTAGTTTGAATTTTACATCAAACATTTTAATCATTATCATGATTTTACCTTTGCATACATGAAAACTATAGAAGTGAATTTCCCTGTTTCTAGTTCACCCCCCCCCCCCGAACAGTTCACTGCAGCAAAAGTAAACGAGCAAATGGTGGCACAGGAGCTCTCAGGAGTGCATCTGTATAATTCTTGCTAATTTTCTGACCAGTGATTTGTTGTTAAGACCATTAAAAGCTTCATATTTAAAAGCTTTATATTTGCCATTTTGGGCTTGACCCTTTTTTTTTTGCCCAGGAGTGTACACCACATAAATGTGATATGTGATAAATACATATACAAGATGATATAGTTGACAGAACTTGTCTGATGGATGTTCCACAGCATGTAAATGGCTAAAAATCATGATGTGCTATTTAGCAATAAATAAAAAAATTGCGATCGGTAGCAAATCATTGTGCGTTCAAAGGAATAAAACACTTCAAGCAATGCTGTTATTGGAAAATAATCAACTTTGGGGTAGCAATAGCACAACACTTCTCATCAGGCCACATCACACCATCCTACCATTCATTGTCTTCCTATGTAAGCACAACCTGCCACATTTTATTCCTTTCTTATTGAGTCAGTCGGGGTGAAATCACCAGCAGCCCCATTCACACCTGACATTAACATGCATCCTGGGTGATCGGATCACAAGTGGACAGCCGGGAAGTGTAGCCATTCACACCTGGCATTATGACTGCATCTTCAGTGACCACTTGTGATTGGATTTCATACATCGTTTCCGCTGGAGAACAGCTGTCATTCACACATTTATTACATCAGTCTTCCACGGCATTTATTTTCATGCAGAAATGTCCTTATCCTTATCTTATGTACCTGTACGAACTGTAGCAAACGTTTTAATCGCGTGGTCTGCTAACCAAACAGCATCGTCTCTACCATGGAGCTTTACCATTCAGAGCGATTGCCAAACAGTCTCGTCCTGATTTATCAGTTAGGGCAAGGACGCAGTTGACCAGGAGGTCCTTCACTGCTGTCCGGGACGCATCAAGACGCATTAGTTCACACTACCAATGTGAAGTGGCCATATGCATCCCACACCACCTCCAGATGTGGTTTGAGCGATCGGATCACAATGAGTCTTCCAGATGCACTGGACCCCGTTCACACCTGTGCTCAGCGCTGTCCACCTGTGATCCGATCACCCAGGATGCATGTCAATGCCAGGTGTGAACAGGGCCTTGGTCTGCTTTTATAAAACACTAGCAGTTGCTGACATCAGTGTTCATACAGGGCTGGCAAGTGTGGACATATACACCAGAGTAGCAGAGTGCTGCTGACAGGTAGAAGCACACAGCTACACTCCTGGGCAAAGAAAATGGGCAAAATGACAAAGGTGAAGCTTTTAATGGTCTTAGCAACAAATCACTGGTCTGAAAATGAGCAAGAATTAAACAAATGCACTCCTGAGAGCTCCTGTGCCACCATTTGCTTATTTACTTTTGCTGTTCAGGGAAAAACTAGAAACAGGGAAATTCACTTCTATAGTCTTTTTGTACGCAAAGGTAAAATCATGATAATGATTAAAATGTTTGATGTAAAATTCAAACTAACACATGTCTGTGTGTACAATACTTTCCAAAAATCTCTTATGGGATTTTTTTTCTTAAAAGATTAGTCATTATTTGGTTATCTGCCACACCTCATGCAGCCCTTCAAGGGCCACAAGGCTTAAATATTGAAAGAAATTAAAGGGAAAAGCTCCAATTCTAACTTGCTTTATCTATTTGTTTAATTCCTTGTATTTTCCCGACCAATGATTTATCATTAAAAGCTTAATATTTTGCCATTTTGGGCTTGGCCCATTTTATTTATTTTTTTTGCCCAGGAGTGTACACTATGTCATGTATTTATGTTGTGTACAGTATGTCATGTATTTGTCATGTATTTATGTGGTATTCAGTATGTAGGCTTATAATTACAGACACGTTAGAAAAGGTGGATTTGAGGAAGGGTTGGGTTTTGTTGTGAGAATTCTGTGCCCTTGAAACTGGGTCACTTGTGGAAAAAAGTTGAGAACACTTCTGATGCACACTAACCTCAGCTGTATTGATCTTTTCCTGTTTGCAGTATACAGCACGTTTATGGAGCCCAGCATCCTCCATTCGATCCTCTTCTACATGCAAAGTAAGTGCTTAATGTTATAATATCATATTACTATAAGCTTTACAGACCACACAAGTGCAGTGGGAGATGTGCCAACTTATTCTATTAGTGTTACATAAATGTTCTGCTTATAGAAAGCTTCAGTATAGCACAGGGGCTCCCAGATTTTGGATCCCAAATGGACATTATGAATTTTCTGCGACCCCAAGCCTTGACCACCTTACGTTTTTCAAATATCATTTAAACATTTTATTATGTCAGTAAAATATGTATACGCATGATGTAAGTGACATAAACCAAAGGAATATTCCTTGCATTGATTTAGCAGTCTAGTGGGAAGTGTTGTGTTGCAGCAGTAATGTGAGCAGCATCGTTTACTCACTCACCTGCATATCTTATGTACATCTGTAAGATTTAAAAGTGACAGCTGCTAGACGGCACGTGAGAGCCCAAACATCCTTCTCCGTCAGGTTTCCAAGTCGAACTGTAAAACATTTAGCAATTTTATACACAGCGATGTTAAACACACTGACAAGCTCTGTCTCTATTAAAACGTTCCGCTGTCGTCATGATTGTTGTCATGGGCTATGTCTCGAATCGAAAACTTGGACCTTATTTTCAAAAATATTTAATAATCTAGAAAATACAGAAGACCGGTCTGCAAAAATGGAGCGTTTGGTATGTTTGAAGGCGACATGTGAGGTTTTTAAAATTCAAACACTGACTGTAACAAGAAAACCGCTTAGTGTTAGTGCTCAATAACTGTCTAGAATAGGGAATAATAATAAAATTTCAGACGCAATGCTGGTAGATGGACAGGGACACGTCCATTGTTATTGCTGAATTACACTAATACAGCGTGTCAGAATAGTGAAAAAGACTAAAATAGCACATATCAATTTAAACATGGCCTGTCTGAATACGACATCTAGTAATTTTTCTAAATATTAGCACACAGAATCTGATACGTCTGATATTCATTTGTGAATTAAATGAATGAAACAGAAGAAGAGATTGTGAGTTTCTCTCGCCACCCCATTTGTAAATTAAGTGACCCCTGATTTAGGAACCTCTGCTATAGCACTTTTCAAAAAATATATATTATTAGGTTTAGATTGTATGAATCATCTACCATACAGCTCCCCGTGAGCTGTTATTATAGAAACAGTAATGTATTAGAACAAACACTTTAATATAAACCTCTGATTTGGATAATAGTCAGAACTACTGCTGCAGCTAGTGTTACAGAAAATAAAAAAAAAAAAAATCTCCTGCCCATTGACCAGTGCTGTGGTGTAAATGAAAAATGATGAAAATGCCAGTGCTGTCATACGGGTTGATTTGTTTTACTGCTGAGAAGTTACTCAGACATGACAAGTTTTTTTTTTTTTTTTTTTTGGTATGACTAAGCAGCATAGAGCAATAATGGCCTAGCATAGAGCAATGATTTAATAAAAACTAGAAATGAACACCTGTTTACAATGTCATTTGTGCCCCTCGTTTGTTTTGGCACTCATGCAAAACCTTTTCTTTAACATATTGTACCACACTGGAGGTGTGTCTGGCCCCGGGGGCTTCTCACATGAGCTGACAGATTTAGGTCGATTTCCATTTAGTATGCCAAGGCTTATGCTTCTCATTTCTCCAGACAGTCACACACACAAACCTTCATTCCTTCATTAGGCAGGTCCAGAATGCACTTTTCTATTTTGAGCCAACAGGTTGTTTCAGGTCTGACTTGGCCAGTTGTAGTGATGTTGTTATTCTAGTTTGGGGAGCAGTTCTCTTAATTCTGCCGAGGCACAGCTAGCTTTCTCAGGCTTTCGTGCTTGTTGATGTTATCAGGGAGTGCATGCATATACACGTGAATAATCAGTTCTTATCTGATTTCAGTGCTTATGTAAATTAAAAGTTAATTAGTACAATGCTGTTAGTGTGGTAGCTTCTGGTTTTCGGCATCTGTGCATGTGTGCAAACATAACTGGGAAGAGAAGAACTGTCTCTGGGAGAAGTAAACTGGTTTATGATGGTGATGTATGATCTGCAGTTTTCAGTAATAGAAATTCTGCAAATGTACTGAAATTTTCACTGCAGCAAATAGTCAGAAATGTCTAAAAGAGGGGGGAAAAAAAAGGCAGATATTTTTGCCAGAATAAAAGCAGACCTCCAAAGAAGTGTCACTTTTCCAAACAATTATAATGGTAATGATAATAAATAATGAAAACTGCTGCTTGTTTTCCACTGAGCAGCACAGATGCTTTCATACAGTTTGAACAGCAGATCAACAGTGAAAAATATCAGCTGTGTGGAGCAGTTTCTCGGTTTCTAAGTGACATTAGACAAGTGATTTCTAAACTGTTCAAGTGTAAAGAAGACTGTAACACCTAAGGACTTCTCCAATACAGATTTGATATGTCACTTGAGCACGCAGCATCCTGCTAAATATGAAGAATACTACAGAAGCATAATGGAAAGCCCCTGCTGGCACACTGATGCTATCTGTAGCCATGGTTTTTGAAAAGACGGAAAAAAAAAATCACAAACGACAGTCCCAAAGAGCAAAGTATAACTAAAATATAGTGGAATTCATTGTGACTGTTTAGCCTTGTTGCTTATACAATTATTATGTTGACTATGGTATGAAAAAGAGAGTCATGTGCTTTTAGTGGAAGTCAGATAGGTAGAAAATAGTGCAATCATCTTATAGTTTATTTTATTAACTTGGCATTTATTGTCTCAGTTTTGCCCTATGTATAGGACTGACTACAGTCATCGACCGCTTGAATAGGAAGACCTATCATGCAGCTGCAGGTTAAGAGCTTCAGATGAAGTTCACATCAAACACCAGAATGAGGAAAAAAGTACGATGTCAGTGACCGTGGCATGGTTTTTGGTGTTGGGCTGGTTTGAGTATTTCATAAGCTGGTATTTTCATACACAACAGTCTGTAGAGTTAATGAGAGAGGTCAGAGGAGAATGATCAAACTGGCTCGAGTTGACAGGAAGGCTACGGTAACTGAAATAACCACTCTTTACAACCACGGTGAGCAGAAAAGCATCTCAGAATGCACAACATGGCAAAAGTTTGAGGTGGATGAGCTACAGCAGCAGCAGATCACATCAGATTCCACTTGTGTCAGCCGAGAACAGGAAGCCGAGGCTATCATGGGCACAGACTCGCCCAGACTGGACAGCTGAAGGTTGGGAAAACGTTGTCTGGCTTTTTTCCAGCCTAATAAAATGGTTGCTGAGTGTACACCAATAATAAAAGTGTTTTTCTCTAAATTACATTGCAGTGTTTATAATCATGTTTTATTCAGGCCAAAAAAATATGATTTCAGCCTAGTGTGTCCTTTTATTTTGGTGCATCACTAAAAAAAAATCCCGAATAAATATTTTTCAGTTAAACTGTTCTGTTTGAAAAGCTGTAGAATAAGATTTATTTCTTCAGGGGGGGGTTATTTATTGCTGGATTACTGAGCGTTGTAAAGGTGTCTCATAAAGATCCAGAATTTTTTATATTTATTACATCCCTGAAATGCATCATCTGATGATCTGTGCTTTATTTTGTACATGTAAATGTAGTGTTAATTAGCGGTCATATGTAAGGGTAGGGGGCTTTGTTTACGGGGAAGTGAGTGAGAGTGTGTTGCAGAGCTAGGTTTCAGGCTCTGAGCAAATTAAACGCAGTGTGATTTCTCAGGAAATTGGGGTTGGGGTTAGAGAGTGCCATGCGAGTACAAATCAACATTGCTCCAGAAATACCAAAACATCCTTTTCATTAACGGTTTATATAAAGCAGCAGGACGAGTGCTGCGACACTGCAGTCCATTGAGATTTAGATTTTGTTGCTTTAGGTACAGTTTCCTTCCCAGTTGGAAAGCAGGGCTTTTGAGAGGTTAAGAAACACAGTCTGCTTATTGTCATGCATATTCGGCTTCTGAAATGAAGAAAAAGAAAAGCAGTTCCCTTGCCTAGGGAGAGCACCGTTCCAAGGTGCTAATGAGATTTTAAATGCATTATTAGTGATTTCTGTCTTGTGCATTGGCTGACAGTACACAGATGGAGTTCGAGTGCCTTACTTCATGGTGTTCTGTAGCTTTGAGGGACGAATGACTGACGATGTTCATGTTTCTCATTTATCTGTCATTAGGTATTCGTCTAGCTTAACCACACAGCTGCCTAGCTAATAGCTGTTAACACGTCTGGTAGTGAGTGTGTCTCTGGTGTAAGTAATCAGTTGAAAATGAAAATCCAGCCTTGATAGCTTATGTATTATATTTTAGGCTCCCATATATTGTACAATTTTGGTATGTGACATTTGAATTTCTTGTCCTGTTCACTGGGTCTTTGTATATTTGTTAAGTTGATGGGTAACTCCACGGTGTGATTTCGGAAAATGGCATTGCGTTTTATTCTTATACAGGTCTTTATAGTCCACCTGGTCATTTGAATTATCTAGTAGTAGCTTAAGGCAAGATAAATGGGCTCGAAGGTGTTTTAATCATCCAGTGAGCTTTATCAGCTTTGCCTTTCAGAAACCTAAAGAAACAGTTCAGCAAAATATTAGATTTTTACAGTTTTCCCTAACCAAATAGTTTAGCCACGACAGGTTTGGTGTCCGACGGTGGCTTCTTTACATTTTACATTGGAGATTTGAGGCTTAATATAACTAAAGTATACACATCTTTAACTGTTTACAGAGAAGGAGGGAAGATGAAGCATCCAAAATTCCATAAATATCCACCATATTCATTTAGGAAGTAATGTCACACGGACTTATTGAATTGCATTATTTTATTATTGTTGTGTTTTAGGACTCTGTAATGGTGGTGTTATGGCAGCAGTGTAGTATTGTGTTTAAGGTGTGCATTGGGAACCAACAAAAAAAAACAAGTCTAATCAGCTACTATCTACTCTGTGTAACAAGTCTTTCAGTGTTTAAAAGTATGCTGATACTCACATTTTCTTATAAAAAGTATACACTCGCTGTATTAGGAAGACCTGTACAACTGCACATTCATGCCGTTATCTAATCAGCCAATCATGTGGCAGCAGCTCAGTGCAAAAAATCATGCAGATACAGGTTAAGAGCTTCTGCCAGGAAGGATATAGTAACTCAAATAATCACTCTTTACAACCGAGGTGAGCAGAAAAGCATCTCATCATGCACAACACATTAAAACTTGAGGTGGATGTGCTACAACAGCAGAAGACCACATCAGGTTCCACTCATGTCAGCCAAGAACAAGAATCTGAGGCTATCATGGGCTGAGACTGAAACTGGACAGTGGAAGATAGGAAAAAAACAATCACCTGGTCTTTTTCCAGTCTTCAGTTGTCCAGTTTCAGTGAGTCTGTGCCCATGATAGCCTCAGATTCCTGTTCTTGGCTGACAGAAGTGGAACCTGATGTGGTCTTCTGCTGTTGTAGCCCATCCACCTCAAGGTTCAATGTTTTGTGCATTCTGAGATGCTTTTCTGCTCACCATGGTTGTAAAGAGTGATTATTTGAGTTACTATAGACTTCCTGTCAGCTCAGGCCAGTCCTGTCATTCCCCTCTGATCTCTCTAATCAACCAAGGTGTTTTAGCCTGTAGACCCTCTGCTCACAGGATGTTTTTTTATTTTTTTGCGCCATTCTGTGTAAACTCTAGAGACTGTTGCGTATGGAAATCGCAGGAGATCAGCAGTTTCTGAAATATTCAAACCAGCCCTTCTGGTACCAACATTCAGGCCATGAATGAAGTCATAGAGATCACACTTCTTCCCCATTCTGATGTTTGATGTGAACATTGACTGAAGCTCTTGACCTGTACCTGTATGATTTTATACATTGTGCTGCTGCCACATGATTGGCTGATTAGAGAACCACGTAAATGTGCAGGTGTACAGTTGTAACTATTAAAGTGGATGGTAAATGTATTTTGATATTTGTCACAAGTCGTCTTAGCAATATTATATTGTCTTATACCACAGTGCTTTGGAATTAATGAATGAATGTGCTTGTTCTGTGACATTATTGTTTCTTTCGTAACAGAGGGACTTGTTTGATGAATGCTGCATATAAACAGATTAAAATCTGTGTAGCTGTTGCTATGATGACATTTTCTGTGAGGACATGTTTATTTAGCACTTTTGGAAGGAGTCTCAGGTGTCAGCGCTTTGTAACAGTTAAAAGGGGAAGCTATTCCTTTATGTTTTCTGACACAGGAAAGTCTTTAGGACAGAGGGCTTTGCAGTTTCTCTGGAACATGACTTCATGGGAGAAAAATATAGGTTGACGAGGGAATGACTGTTAAAACTGATATTACAGGAATGGAAGAAAAAAGTGTGGTTCTTTTAATAAATAAAAAATGTAATCCTTGGAAAATTACTGTGGTACACGGGGAATAAAACACTTTGGGATGTGGTGTTTTTGAAAAATAGTCAATGTCAGGGTGGTTAGATCAGGGTGGACACATCACCACACCCAGACACTGGTTATTTTCCAATAACAGCACATCCCGTCATGTTTTATTCCTTACACAGTAAGGATATAATAATAATATAATAATAAGTGACTTATTAAATATGAATATATATAAAAAAACATCCTTGTGTAGCGGAACACTTTAACATAACACTGTAATGGACAGCTGGAATCACTTTTCTTTACTGTTTCTTTTTCTTTTTGAGAGCTGAAGTTATATATGAGAGAGAAGTTATATATGGTCTATGTATTTCTACCTTGAGCTTAACTTTGTTATTTCATTGCTATTTTAAAAAACTGAGATTAAACAGCTCAACGTCATCTGTAGCAGAAGATGTATTTATGGAAAGGTGAGACAGAAATCCATTACTTGTTAGCGATAATAATCTCACAGCTTCAGTGCGAAACTACAGAAGCAAACATGAGGCGGTAAACTAATTAACCTACATTTGGGGTAAAGATAAATCCAATGAGTGTAGAAATATTTTTTGAGTACTGCTTTGCCACTACAAAGTAAGTTTCTCTTGCTTTAAGCCATGTCATGTGAAGTTCTTCTGCTCTCTCTCGCTCTCTCTCGCGCTCTCTCTCTCCCAGTTTGATCAAAGCTGGAAACAAGCCGCCTGCGACGAGCACGCCTGGAAAGCCGAAGAAAGCCACCACCTTCCAGGAGTTTGAGAGCATCACAAGCGATGCCTGGGACGTAGGCGACGACGACGATGAGCTCCTCGCCATGGCCGCCCAGAACCTCAACATCGAGGTAGTGATGGAGACGGCCAACAAGGTGATCGAGAACCACAGCAAGCAGCAGGAGCGACGACAGCAGCAGCTCGATGAACCTCCTGGGCCTGAGGAGAAAGACGAAGAGGAGGGGCACGACAAAGATGAAGAGGAGAGGCTGGAGGAGGAGGAGACAACCACAGAGCTGTCCTTTAGCTCGGAGCGTCTCCATCACAGTGACAGCAGGCTGGTGAAGTCCCACAGTGAAGCACCTATTGGCTCTCCAAAGGGTTTGTACATTTCTCCTCACTTCTCTGCTTAGATCTCAGGATTTATTACAGAGCTTCACCTCCTTATATACTACAGCTTTCATGCATTTACAGTCAGGCCCAAAAGTCTGTGCTCAATTACCATTAAATTATATTGTGTGATATTAAAAAAATAAAATTCAGCTACTGTTATTTGAGATTGATTGATTTTTTTTTCAGCCCGTTTTCTCCCTAATTTGGTCTTGGCCAATTCCCATCCAGTGCCACTGAACAGCTTTGGGATGAACTGGATCGCTGACTACACGCCAGGTCTCCTTGGACATCAGTGTCTGACCTCATTACTGCTCTTGTAACTGAATGAGCACAAATCCCTACAACCACATGCCAAAATCTAGTGCAAAGCCTTCCCAGAAGAGTGGACTAAATCTGGAATGGGATGTTCAACAAGCACATTTAGGTGCAATTGTTCAGGTGTCCAAATAGTTCTGGCCATATACAGTTGGGGTCATAAGACACAATAATAACTGAATTTACACAGATGAACCAGTTCAAAAGTTTCCATACGCTTGATTCTTAATACTGTGCGTGTTACCTGGATGATCAACGACTGCTTTTATGTTTTGTGATAGTTGTGCATGAGTCTGTTGTTTGTCCTGAGTAGTTAAACTGCCCAATGTTCTTCAGAAAAATCCTCCAGGTCCTGCACATTCTTTGCTTTTCCAGCATCTTCTGCATATTTGACCCCTTTCCAACAGTATATGATGTTGAGATCCATCTTTTCACACTGAGGGACTCGTACACAACTATTACAAAAGGTGCAAACATTCACTAATGCTCAAGAAGGCAACACGATACATTAAGAGCCGGATGGTATAAACTTTTGAACTGGTTCATTTGTGTAAATACGGTTATTATTGTGTCTTGTGGACTATATGTGAACATCTGCTATATGAAATAGCTTATTCAAGGCAGTACTAAATAAAAATTAAAAAACAAAATGCAATTTTATGATCCCTCTTATTTATTATTATTATTTGAATTACTAACATTTTGCAGATTCTGCAAGGTGTATGACCCCAACCGTAGTGAACTTGTTTTTGTGCTTGCTCACCAAACTTTTTTTTTTTTTTTTTTTCCTTTTTTGCCCCTTACATTAGCTACCGCTTTTTAGCTAGTCACTTAGGTTTCCAGGCAACCAAAACACAGGTCCGGGCAGTACACTGGAGATTTCACTTGCCTGGTGGCCTAGCCAATGAATTTCTGAATATCCACCAATGGTGTACATGGTTTGATAATCCTGCCCATTAGTACGATTAATTCTAGTTGGTACTAGGTACCAAAAATCATGGTATTTTTGCCAGGTACCGAAAATGGTTGATGGTTGATGTTTTCTTATACTTGAGTTGAGTCATCTGCGATTAAAAGTTTTACATTTTTTTAATGTGACAGGCTGTGAGTCTGTTTTATAAAAGGAAACCACACACCGCATCTCTGCACATTAACAGTGTGTGTGTGTGTGTGTGAGACAGCAGATGTGTACTCGGATGCCTGCTGTTCTGTCTCTGTAGATAGAGACACTGTACAGTCATGGCAGAGGAGATGAAGGCACATACACTGTCTGCTCCCACTGTGATCTCTCTCTGGCACAGAGCGATCGCCCCTCCTCTTCTGCCTACCTGCAGCTTTGTTTGGGAACGGTCGACTGCGATCGTGCACTTCCTGTCTGCCGGTTCTTTCCTCACTAGTATTGCGTGACAGTGTTTCCATGCAAAGTCAACACTGATGCACGATATTTGTTTTCCCGTGCTCCTCATGCAGATTTAATGCTAATGCAGATGTTTGAGGCTTATACATGCACAAAAGCTTCTGCTGAAGGTGCTGTTCCATGTACTGCTAAAAGCACCCTGACTGATGCACGTTAGATTAATCTAAACATCCTTTCACGTGTTCTCATTCAAGTATAAATGATTTGGCATTCAAGCCACACATTCAAGCACAACTAGTGATGTATCATTCACAAATGACTCTTTGATATGACTTTTTCTATTTTTGGTGAATGTTTGGAGCTGTGTGTGTCTTTTTTTTTTTTTTTTTTTAAATAGATCCCATGCTATATTCACTGAAAATTATTCTGTATTCTACAGTATGTTCACGATTCTCCAAATTTTGTTAATTACAATCACAGTGCAGCTGTGATCTAAGTGTGTACGCTGAATCTTAAAATCACAGCAAACTAATCTGGGTTAGAATCGTATGTGTGTGTGTGTGTGTGTGTGTGTGTGTGTGTGTGTCCTCACATGTGGGTTAGTGACTTCGCCATCAGATTTCTTTGCATGCTCTCATAAATCCATGAAACAAGTTTTGTTCGGTTGGTCTGATGATGCTGTGATCCATATTTCATGATGAATGGACAAAATTTGTAGGAGAAAAGCAGAATCACGTTTCTATGATGTCGCAGTGTGGAGTTATTATTGCAAACGTATGTCCAAATTCGCCCTGTAGGTGGCGCTAGAGTGCTTGCGCACCAAAATTGCTGTGTAGGCAGCTGAGATGGTCCTCTACCACTGTGCCAAATTTCATAAAAAGCATATGAAGCGTTCTATGGGCAATAATAATAATAATACACAATTACAGTATGCTGCCTATGCACCTTTAGTTCTTGGCCTCTAGTTTCTTTTAAATACGCATTGCTTATGATGGTACAGTACAAAGATGCATACATATTTGCCTCAGATCTGCTTATTGTTCAGTTCTCACTCCGAATAGAAATCAGAAGCTACCACTGAGCATAGCGTCTTTAGAAGAGTGACACATAAAATGATTCATATTTGTTAGCTGCTTGTAAAACAGGTTGAAAAGCCTAACTGACCTTGTAATTTTAAATGGTTTAGAAACAGAGAATGTGTGGTTAACTTGAGTGAAAAACTGAAGTGCGCTTGAACAGGTCATTTCTGCTTTTTATTATGTTAAAGTGCTTATAACAGGAATGAGTAAAAAAGATCCATGGCATTGATGATAACTCTGCTGTTGCTCTGTATAGAGCCAAGGTCTTGTAGACTATATAAAGCTTTTTAATGCTGATCATATTCTCGTTAAAGATCCAACAAAATGACTAAGAGGTACTCTCTATGCCTCTGGAGAGGTTTGGGAATGTTGTATTTTTTTTAAATCGCTGATGATAATATAATAATATCATATTTCTTCTGTCAGTGCCGGTTGTGATGGTGCAGCTCTGGTTCTGATCTCTGTATATTCAGTGTGCTTTAGCTAGAACACTGGTGGGAAAGTGGGCCTGTTTCCTGTGTGCTTATTAACACGTGCTCTTTGTTTTGTTGTTTACCTGCTGCAGAGATGAGTGGCGAGCGGGCAGCGCTATACAGGCAGCAGTCGCTCCCTCACAGGCCGGTCATCCCCCTGGTGGCCCGCATGGCCGATCAGAACACATCAGGAACTCCTGCCATGACGGAGAGAGAGGCTTCCAGACTAGACAAGTTCAGACAGCTTGTAGCTGGGCCTAACACAGACCTCGGTAAGCAGCTCACATTTTCATGTGTGCGTTTTTTTTTTTTGAACTGGGAAATAGATGCTCCGCATCTTGTATTGGCTGAGGTGTGGTTATGTATGAGTATGTTCTGTCAAAATTGAATCTCTTTTTAGTCATACAGCTGAGGGTAATGTTGATGGAGTGCATTGTTTATCATGGGTGACTAGCCTGTGTGCCCAGAAAAAGCAGATTTGTGTTCGGGTTATTAGTATTTATTTGTTGTTGCCCGATGGAGAAGTACATTCAGCAACAACATAAAGAAAGATTGTATTTTCAAAAGAACAGCTAATGAAAATGAAAATGTTTCATTTGTCCACCACTGTCTAATAACACCTTGTCCTTTTTGACATCGGTGGAAAAAAGAAAAAAACATTTCTGACACATAGCAAAATATATATCTGAATGTAGCCTTAGTAGGTGCATTTGTTATTTTGTTAGCTAATTAACTCAAAATGATTTCAACACACAAACACAAATATTACTGTAAACTGTTAATATTATTAATAGAATACTCTTTCAAACAGTAGAACCATTTTCCTTCTACTTTAAATTTTTTTACACCAATGCAGTCTGCCTTCACAACCCCCCTCCCCCCCAAAATAAAAGCGATAAAAGGTTTTAGTATAACATTTTTTTATAAAAAGTATAAAAAAATATTAAATTTGAGCTATCAGGTATATTATTACGGATCAAATACAGACTGTATAACCTATTATGGAAATATTTATTTCCTCACCATTTCCTCTCCTCTGACATTGTTCGTTGTTTAATGAACAAACAAACAACAAAAAAAGAAAATCTCACACTTTTGCATAAGTGTTCAAACAACCCTCGATAATTCACAAAATAATAACACTAACCTGAGTTAAGCCTTTATGTTACACAACCATTTTAAGAAATGAAACTTGGTGGTGGTACTGCTGTGTCTTAAAAAAAAAAAAAAAAAAAAAAAAAAATTCTTTTAAATATTACTTCGAATGCCAAATAAAAATATTTTTGACATAAAATTTTGAAAAATTGTTGAATGGGGATGTGTCTTTGAAGGTACATATCGTTTTGAAATGTTTAATAACTTTCAGAAAAATTTCTAAATATGGCTGAAAATTATAGTTAGTATTTGAGAGTACACTAACAATTGATTGCTGATTTGTTATTTACTGCAGTTTTTAAAGCATCTTGATTGTTTGAGAATATCTGAGGTTTGATAGTGTGATCATTTTTTTCATATTTGTTTTAAACAAGTGAATCTTGTTCCCATTTTCTAAATAAGCTGCTATTACTAATAGGCCAGAGTTTGTTGAAAGGAAGCATTGTGGGTTAGTCAGGTGGTTGCCTGCTGATGGAAATCCTTATGTGAATACATTCGATTCATTTATTTATTTACTTATTTCCTTCAAATTCAGTTCTCATTAGTGTGGTGACATAATCACCATGCTCAGTAATCCCTCTTTGTAACCAGATCAGTTTTCTCTCCATCCTTAGATCTTATGGCATTTAGATCTTTGTCTCTCCATCAGTTCTAGAGATGGTATAACATATCTAGGATCTCTAGCTCGTCAGAAACATGGACTCCTTCCAGTGTTGCACATAAGAGTTGATGAGTTATTAAGAGTTGCTGCTGGAAATGTACACTTTTGATATTTATTACTGTTATATGTAATTTTAGATGTAGCATTGGAGATCAGCTGGAACACACTACACTATTACTTAAAAAAAATCCATTTCAGCCATGTCAGAATTTCCACCTCATCTCACAGTAAAACTGTTTGTGCATATTTAGATATTGATTTTTATTTCTGGAGACCCTGTAACCGACGCACCCTTAACATATTCCCTACATACTCCTGCAGAATGTCATGGGCTTGTGCTATGGTCCAGTAAAATCGAATCTTCATTTCACGCTGTGCTGCAGAGCACATTTCAAATAAAACGTCTTTTTTTTTTATTGTAACAAATCAAATAACCTAGCACACTGAGCTGATGAGGTGGGATGAGTGTGAATAGAGTCGAGCATGAATTCATGAAACGCTTTTCATTCATGAGGCCGGTGCTGTAGGCTGACGATCCGCTCTGCTGTAAAAACTGAAGTGGATGTAGCACTGTGGTGAAAATGTTTCTTTTGTATTATAGGCCCTGTATGTCTTTAGTAAAAAGAAACTATTGCTTATCTTTTATTTTCTTTTCTTAACCAAGGAACTGTTGACAGATCAGACCAATCAGCCTGCTGGAATTTTATGCATGTAGAATCATTTGTGCTTTAATAACATATAGGGATGTTGTAGCATTAGTATTAGTAGTATTACATGCATTAGTATGAGCCTCGGGAATGCTCCTCCCACAGGAGTAGCTAATATGTTAGCAGAGTAGCTAATATGTTTTTGTACACTTTTCTGGCCACAACCTTCAGAATCCACAGTGCACTCTGATTGGCTCTCTATACTTCGGTGTATAAGCTCTTCTCTGCACTGGATTCATTCATTCATTCATTCATTCATCTTCAGCGGCAGTTTTTTATCCTGGTCAGGGTCACTGTGGATCCAGAACCTGACCAGATCTTAGCATGAAGTGGGAATATATCATGAATGGGATGCCAATTCATCATAGAGCACCATGTACACGTGCAATCATGCACTCATTCATACCTAGAGGCAATTTAGACACGTCAGTCCACCTACTGGCATGTTTTTTGGAGGAGGGTTGAAACTGAAGAACCTGGAGGAAACCCCCATGTATATGGGAGAACTGTGAAGCTCCACATACACAGTAAACGCCGTAGCTCAGCATCGAATCAGGGACCCTGAAGCTGTCATGTTGCAGTGGTACTCACTGCGCCACTGTGCCAGCCTGAGCGCTGGATCAGAACAGGAAAACAAACATATGAACGAGTGTTTCTGAGCAAAATACACTCACCGTCCACTTTAATAGGAACCTGCTTATTTATGCAGTTATCTAAAATGAAATCATGCAGATACAGGTCAAGCGCTTCAGTTAATGTTCACAGCAACTGTCAGAATGGGCAAAAAGTGTGATCTCTGTGACTTTAACTGTGGTATACTTCTCGCTCCCTCAGTGTTGTTTGTTTTTCGCATTATTCTGTATAAACTCTAGAGAAAATCGCAGGTGATCAGCAGTTACTGAAATACTCAAACCAGCTCATCTGGCACCAACAGCCATGCCATGATTAAAGTCACAGAGGTACACACTTTTCCCCCATTCTGATGTATGATATGTACATTCACTGAAGCTCTTGACCTGCATCTGCATGATTTTATACATTGTGCTGCTGCCACATGATTGGCTGATTGGATAACTGCATTAATGATAAATAATAATAAAGTGGACAGTGAGTGTATAATCACTGAATTTAAAAATGTTCATGGAATCATATTGCGTTGTAGTAGTTAGTGGTGAGTAAATGAGAGAATCTTGCATGTTTGGCAACAGGCTGCATTTATTGACGAAACATATCTGATTCTCTAGCAGAGCTCGAGATATGGCTTGTGAGAGTAGACACCGGTCTTGAGGCACATGCACTGCTTTGCATTAAAGTCAGTGTAAAATGGAAATCATAACACACCCAAGTAACATCATTACAATACATTCATACAGAAAATGCAGTCTTCTGTTTTTATTCCACATGCATTTACCATATTACTATACCTTGTTTCTCACTACATTTTAAACATAACAATGTCCCTCATACATGCATAATATACTGTGCATGGGGAAAAAAAACTCCTTGCAAAACATCATCAGTGCCCAAACACAGACTAAAAATAATCTCAAAACTAAAAATTTTGCAGGAAAACGCTGGCCCTGTAGAGACCCCGTGCATATATGTGCCTGTCGCTCTGTATAGATCAATGCGTAATTATACAAGGTTCATCCTACAAAACAGGGACACTTCATGAAAGTTTCAGTGACACAAGCTTTGTTCGTCTGGTCTCTTGTGGTAGCTGTCAGCTTGGAGAGGATAAAAGCTCGTGGGCAGATTGATAACAAGCGCACTTTCAGGTGTAAAGGCAAGACTGAAAAGCTAGCACATAGCCTTCTTTACTGTTTATTCGTCTGCTGAAACTTTCTTTTGGATTATTTTTTTACTCTGCATTTTCGAGACTGTGGACTTTTAAGCAATTGTCTTTTGTTTATTCAGGCCCTGATGTTTTTTTTTTTTTTTCTCCGTCCCCCTCTCTTCTCCTCCCCATAGGCGAGCAGAAGCTCTCGTGCAGCAGTAATCAGTGAGGCGGAAGAAATCCCCATGCCCATGAATGGAAGATTAGGTCTATGCCATGCATAAACTCTGCTGAGCTGATAGCCTTTCTCACTCACTGCGTGCTCGCTGAATTTATTCTCTGCGCTTGAGGGTGAACGAGTGTCAGATGCTGTGCTTTCGGCTTTTTGTGTTCTTGCTTTTCCTAGCTGATCACCTCTGCACCCTCAGATCATTATAAGCGAAGCGTGTCTGCTCATGAAGACGGATTGGTGATCATTTCTTATATTTATGCAACACCTTTATGACGCTCCAGGATGCGTTACGCTTTTCATGTTCCATCATATTTATGGCGTCCTTCATTAACAGCTCAGGCTGACGGGAGGTTCTTCACTATTGGCACGATCACCATTCTACAGCTGCCATCTCTCGTTTTTGTCCCCTCCCATCCCGCCTTAATTTGGCCGTTGCAGGGTTGCCAGAAAGAAATATGAACTTAATTCCGGTTTACATAATTACGACAAGGCATGTCCGTGTGTGTGAGTGTTGTGGGAGAGCAGTGACAGAGATAAATCAGCCGGTTGTCCTTTCAGGGAGGTCACTGTCCTCGTCTCCAGTCAGTGACACGGAGGCTGCAAGCGAGCAGCACACTGATGGCATTCTCCCTCCTACACCGTCCCCTCTGTCCCTCACAAACACGCCATTATTTCTCAGGCACTCATTAGGGGGAGACATTGCCCTCTACTGTGGAGCTGTGAGAAGGAAAAGCAGAGAAAAGCAGAAACTCATCATAATGGCATGTATCTAGACGCTCTCTTCTTCAGTACTTTACCTTATTAGACTTTACTGTAATGATAAATATTACTGTAAATATTCTCTTTTTCATCCATTGTGTTCAACAATAGAGTTAATACATTTCACTGTCAGAATAACAATACTAATTCTGAATCCAAATGGCTGTGATTTAGTAATTGTAATTTCATAATTACATCTTTCAATGCAGAACAAACACACAAACATTAAATGTTCAGTGTTTAGTCGCATAACGGAAGTCTATTAAGACATGTTTTTCCTACACTTTCCGGCCAGATGACTCGTGTGGTGCTTGTGAATAAACGAATGTCATTTATACGATCATGCGTAAAATTTTAAATGCTTTCTTAATTAACTTTCCAGGCTTTCTCTGTGGCTGAATCTCATCATTTTATAAGGCATTTAGTGCACTATTCTACAACAGTTCTACAATAATTAAATTATACCCTGTGTAGTGAGCATACAGTATCTGGTGAATTTGAAGCCTAACTGTATTGAAGATGGCTTTGAATACAATGGATCTCAGGTCACCTAATACATGTAAAATTGAGCTGAACAGAAGGAATAAGAAAACATTCATCTGAGCATGAAGATATAAATATGAATCTAAAAGTTTTGGCAAGTTTATAATTAAATTGCGACTTTCACTTTTTTCAATTATCTTTGCTTAAGAAAGCCAAAAAAAAAAAAACAAAGTAAGCAGTCTGGCAGCCTAAAATTAGTTAAATAATATTCAAATGCATTTAAATAATAAATATTTTGAGTAATTAAAATTTGAATTTGACAACTACAGCCTTTGACAACTAAGCTTGAGACAATTGTAATGCATTTAAGAATATTTTTTTTCTCATGCCTATGCAGATTTTTGCCTTTGAATTTAAATACTTTTCAAATGAACAGTTCTGACATCCTTAGTTTGTGTTAATGACTTGTTTTTATGTATGTATGTATGTATGTATATTTTTTTATTTTGTCAGCCTCGTCCCATTTGCCCGTTCAGATCCAGCCCCAGCACGCATGAAGAAAAGCTGTTTGTCATATGCAGCCCTATTCGCAAAACAGGGGCCGTGCTGATTTTCTGTGGAAAGGCTTGCATTTCCGATGAGTTTGACCTGTTCTAGCAGCAGGCAGGTCTCTTTTTTTATGCTCTCTCTATGTTCTTCCCTTAATGAGTGTGTCACGCAGTGGCGGCAGGATTTTTTTTTGCCCGCATTTGAAGCCGGATGCAGTCGGAAGGTCAGCTTTCAGCCTTTTTTACTTTCAGGGACTGAGCTATAGAATCACATGAAGCAATTACGCCACCACCATGTCTGTCGTTGCCATAGCGATGCACAGTCCTCCGCTGAGGGTTTTGAACCCCTCTCATCTTCTGCGTCTAACCATCATTTCCTTGTTCTCATACCTTCCTGTTGTGTCTCTGTGCTCCGCTGAAATCCCGCACATGTGTTTACTGCGTACCGCTGGCAATCCTGTTACACAGCAATTTGCTGTATTATAGGATTAACATGCCTACAATTTCACTCTTAATAGACAGCATCGTGAGTGACAGATGATTAAATTTGATGCTGCATTTGAGCGATTGGTAAGGCAGAGGTTGTTGTTTTTATATGGAATTAAATGAAAAAACTGGTGTGCTCTGTTGAGAAGAATCGAGTAAGCAGAGCTTCCCTAGGATGAGACTTACCCGTGACTCTCTCATGTCCTGTATTTCCATGCCTGGTAGTATTTTCTTTCTATCTCAGAATCAGGACTTTTAAGTTCATAATTGTTTATTGAGGAATAAACTGGCGCTGTCTCTGCTATTAAAGTGTATAGAAAAGCATCGCATGAGCCCCGAGTGCATGCTGCGATAAGGCCGCTGCCTTTTTGTCACTGGAACTCGACCACTTTGGATCTTAATGGGATTGCATATGTATGAGCTCTAGTGCAGTGGATTACTCTGTATGCACACAGTGTGTGTAGTGAGCTGATGGAGAGCATGGAGATGGACTGGAGGGGAGTGTGTGAGCCAAAACATGCTGTATTCCACATGACCTTGATGGGACTGTTTGAGTAGAGCAGTGTTCGCTGGCCCCCCTCGGTTTGGCTGGAGCTGAATGCCAGTTTGAGGATTAACTCTGCAGACCCGAGGAGGTACATGGAAAGGCAGTGTGTTGCATATGCCAGAGTCAGCCCCCAGTATCAGTACACTCCACTATCAGAACTGGCCATTTGTTTGGTTTGCTTAAAGGCATACATCAATGCTGTGCAACCTATTCTATATCTATTGCATCTGTAGCTCATGTGTGATTACCACAGATGACAGTTTTGGCATGTTTTCATCCCAGATTACTTAAAACTCCCTTAATATGGAAGAGAAGTTGTTGATGCCTTGATAAACATTTATGTGAAACATGTTTTTGTTGATGACTTTCATTCGAGTTTTCATTCAAAGGGGTAAATATTAAATACGATGCTATTAATTAATAGTATCATCCATTTATAATCCCCAAAAAGTTTTTTCTTGCTTTAAATTTTACGTTGTTTTTTTGAAATTGTATTGCATTTGACAGCAAAGAAAAAAAAAACTTTTTGCATTTTCCATCCGCATTTTCTGTCCCTGATTTTTCGGGTTTAAACCTTGTGTTTTTCCTGAAAAAACTTCTACACAAGAAAAATCTGCCAACTACAGAGGCATGAACTACACACAGGTAATTTACAGAATCTGAATGAGGAGCCCAGAAGATGGACTTCAGCATGTGTTTAACCCATCTCTGAATACACACAAATTTCCCTGAGTAAATATTAATGTAACTTTTGAACTTATGTAGCTAACTCTGATTCCAAAAAATTTGGGCAAAACAACAGAGCAGATTTGGAAAAACATTAGACACTGAAAAAATAATTCATGGATCAACATAATTTAAATTGGGGCCAGAAATAAGTACTTAAGTAAAATATGTAAGTTCAGCTGAATGGGTTTGTGAATGTGTGTGATTGTGCCCTGTGATGGGTTGGCACCCTGTCCAGTGTGTGCCCCCGACTTGTGCCCCGAGTTCCCTGAGATAGGCTCCAGGCTCCCCGTGACCCTGTGTAGGATAAGCGGTACGGAAAATGGATAGATGGATGGGTGGATGTAAGTTCAGCAGAAAGTAAATAGGTAAATAATGGCAGGTTTATGTTAAACTCATTAAATATAAATACGTACATTTACTAACTGAAGTTATTGTAGTAACATAAACATTACATCAATATGTAAAACCTATGTAAGTCCATGGTCACATTTTAGAGTGGTATCTGATGTAGTGTATCTGATGTAGTATGTAGTGGGTGTTCCTATAGTATCTTCAGTTTAATGTCAGTTACAGTGTTTTCACTTGTTTGTTCTTTTATTCTTGCTAAAAGTGAACATTTTAGATGGAAGTACTCTGAAGGAGACGGAGAGATCCACAACTCAGATAGGAGAAGCTGTTCACAGGACAACCATAGCCCAGACACTCCATAAATCCGGGCTTTATTGAAGAGTAGTGAGAAGAAAGCCATTATTGGAAAGAAAAACCTTCTGAAATCCTGTTTGTAGACTGAGCAAACATGGTAAAAGATTCTCTGGTCTGATGAGACCACAATGTAACATTTTTGGCTTGGCACAGTGGGTTTCATTTAGCGGGAACACAACACTGTTAATCGCCCTGGGAGCACCATCTTCTCAGTGAAGCATGGTGGTGGTAGCATCATGACGTGTGGATGCAGTTCATCAGCAGGGACTGGAAAACTGGTCAGGGTTGAGGGCAAGATGGATGGAGCGAAATACGTTTCCATGCTTATGAAGACTATATATACACACACACGCTTTTTTTATGGCATTACAGGCTGCTGTTTTATGTTGTACTTTTAAGAGTTTCATTAAAAAAAGCCTAGGTACAGAGAGATATTATCATTTTTAGCTGATTGATTGCAATCTCATAATATCGTTTAAACACTGATATCCTTCCTCGCACATCTTTAATATGAATCTTCATGTCTTTGGCAATCTCCTGTGTGTGAAATATTCATTATGAACTGTAATCATGGGCTGGTAGATGAGAAACTTCTTATTAAATGTCTTAAAGTGTGGGCGTATGAGTGTATGAGATTAGTTTAATGCCAGACAGATTTGGTTCCTTATATCCTAGGACTAACAGCCCATAAGCATATAAGCTTCTCATGAAGCAGCTCAGGAGCTCAGCTAGAATTTCATCACAATGCTCTCATTCTGCATTGGTCACGGATTTCATTCGACATCTACTCCCCACTGGGCCTGAAGTGCTGAAAAAACTTTCCTCAGTGTTAAGGGGGTGTTTTTTTTTTTTTTTTTATTTAGTTAGTTATACACAGTGGTGTCACTGGGCGTCGAGTGTTGTGCCTGGATAATGACGCAAGCGGTGTGAAAAAGTAGGCAAATTTATAATGCAATCAATTAAAGGCAGCAGTGCAGTTAGGCTGAAAGCGTGGAGGAAGTGACAGGGTCTTACTGTATGCTCCCCAGCCACCTGGACTATATTTCATCCTCCTGAGCAGCATCAGCTAATACAGCAAAGTATCTTTTTACAAGACTCCCATTAGTTTACGAGTGTGCCGTGTGCCACTTTGTCCTTTATTTGACTTAACTGCGCTTCTGTTTCATAGGGTTTCAGAGCCGAACTTTTACTGGCTTCACGCTGGTGTTGGACAGATACACAAAACTCGACATTAACACCATCTCATTGTCACATGGACTGTTAATTATTAGCAGCAGCAGCTGCTCAGCATCTGTATTACCACAGGCTGGCTTCTCAAAAGTTGCTTAAATTTATGACTGAAGGCCTTTTTCATAGAGGCTGAAAAATCACTGAAATTTTGAAACAAATGCTTGCCAACATTCACAAGAAGTCATTTTTTTTTTTTTTTGACAAGGCATCATTTAAAACTGAACCAAGCCCCATTTTACACTCACTACCGCCTTTGTTGCGGAGGTCGTAAAAATTCTATCAGACAATCATAGATCAGCTAAACATTAGCTAGCTATTACGTCAGCATTAACGCAAGTCACTTTGATGACCACTATCATGATACTCGATGACATTTCTTTGATGTACAATAGGTTGTTACTGTGTCACGGTGTGTGATCAGACAGTTACTTTACCACTGACTTTTTCAAAATACTGCTTAAAATGCATTTTTTTGTCCTTTTTTTGGGGCTCAGCGGCCAGCCTTTTTTCACAGACAGGCTGTGTTTTATCTTATAATGACAAAATGATAAATACTGACAATGAAAGAGATTTTATGGAAGTGTCTCTCTCAGAAATATATTACTTTTTTCCTCCAGCATAAAGACATTCCAGGAAAAACTCGCTTCTGTCATCTCCAACCCAAAGTTTAACACAATCACACTTTGAACACAATCAAATAAAATGTAAACAAAGTTTAAAAGGATTTTAAGCTATATTGCTTACATATATATACATATATATGTGTATGTATATATATGCTTACATATATATAAGTGCCTTTGTTTTAACTAATGTATTCTTGAATAAAGCAATCTAATGCAAAATGCAGAACAATGGCCTTTCACTTTTGGGCTATAGTCTGAATAAGTTCCTTCTTGACTCAGCACCTTACTTCACTGCAGTCTTTCAGTAGTTTTATTTCCACTCGGCTTGCTGCTACACTACAGTGCCTTTGAGTGACACCCATCTGCACTCCTGATAAATGAGGTATGTCTTTCACGCCTTTCTCCCTTTCCTTTACTCCTCCTTCTGGTCCTGCCCATGCCTCTTGATGCTGACTTCACACAATATTTCTCCTGAATTTTTATCCAGTCCTTTTTTTTTTTTTTTGGCCTGGAAGTGGAAGTCATGCAGGGTTGGAAAGATTTTGCAGGCGGACTCGCATCTCGGTTCAGATAAGCTGTTGTAAGTCTTTCACTCTGGAGAGATGTTCATTGAATACTGAGGACCACTTTACAGCTGGGACATAATAGAAACACTAAGACACGGAGGCGAATTACAATCACGCTGATGTGTCTCATCAGGAGGAGGCTTTTTTCTTATAGGCTTCTTTGAAGAATGGCTTTGTAAAGCACTGAGCACTGGGCTGTGGGTCTGTGCACAGCAAAAATATCATGTAAAATAGCACAAAAATAGCACAGCTTGTGTGAGTCAGAACTTTCCTAATTGTTGGAAATGAGTTGGTGCAATGGGGTCATAAGTTTACATACGCCTTGCAGAATCTGCAGTGTTAATAATTTTTTTTTTTTAAATAAGAATATTTCACATAACAAATGTTTACATATAATCCACAAGACGCAATAATAACTGAATTTACACAAATGAACCACTTCAAAAGTTCACATACGCTTGATTCTTAATACTGTGCGTGTTACCTGGATGATCAGCGAGTGTTTTTATATTTTGTGATAGTTGTGCGTGAGTCCCTTGTTTGTCCTGAGCAGTTAAACTGCCCTCTGTTCTTTAGAAAAATCCTCCAGGTCCTGCACATTCTTCGCTTTTCCAGCATCTTCTGCATATTTGACCTCTTTCCAACACGGCTATATGATGCTGAGATCCATCTTTTCACATTGAGGATACCTGAGGGACTCGTACACAACTATTACAAAAGGTGCAAACATTCACTAATGCTCAAGAAGGCGAAACGATACATTAAGAGCCAGGGGAGTGTAAACTTTTGAACAGGATGATCGGTGTAAATTGTTAATTTACATTATTTTGTCTTTAATAATAATTTAATAATGTAGTAATTTGGTCTTCTGGGAAACATGTAAATATGTAGATTCTGAAGGCTAGTACCTAATGAAATAAATAAAAACTTTAACCAAAATAATAACAATTTACACCGATCATCCTGCTCAAAAGTTTACACCCCCTGGCTCTTAATGTATTGTGTCGCCTTCTTGAGCGTCAGTGAATGTTTGCATCTGTAAACTAAAGACCCCAACTGTAGCTTTATATTTATTCAGCTTCTGTAGCATTTTGTAATATTATTATTGTAATTATTTGTCTTATTAGTAGTCTAAATATCATAAGACAATATACGTTCATGATTTAGGAACAAATTTCTAATATTTATCAGTATAAAGACCAAAATAGTCTACAGTTAAATGATTATGATCTTGACTAATGTTAGCTGAAACATTTATTTCCTAAACTTTATGATCAAATGAGCCTTGTCTGTTGATATTGGAGGAGGGTTATAAATAAAAGCTTGTCACTTTTGGCATTTTTTTTTCACATATATTTTTAAACTATAGCCCTGTGTAGATGAAGCCTGGAGTAATACCGCAATTTCCACATACTGGCTGCTCTGTAATTTTATTTCCATCCGGATCAGCAGTGTCACTGTTTTTCTCCCACCTTCCGTAAGAAAATGATGGAACAAATTACATGCTGTTTTTTTGACCAGCTCTACAGTCCTCTGATAATTTCAGTCCTGTCTGGATAGACACTTCTGTGATTTTGCAGGCAGATGCTACGTCTTGCATTGGAAAAATCCTTTTTTGACTACTACTCCCCATATTTATTTGTCTAGCACTCATAAAAATAATAAAAAAAAGAAAGAAATTGAGAAGAGATAAAGGCTGATTAAAAGGCATTGTTAAAATCAGGCATTTTTTATATGGTTTATTCAGAACCTGGAAAGAAAAAAGTATTTGCCCAGCAGTTGTTAGTCCACTGTTTCTGTGGCTGGATCTCAGATGGTGTTCTGCTACGCATGTAAGTGCACTATGAGGTTCTGCAGGGGCAGGATGTAATACCCTATGTAGTAAGCATATATAGTAATTTCATTAATAGGAAGTCATTTCAGGATTCAGCCTAACTGGATATTGGGGTATGTTTATAAAAAAAAAAAATGAGTGTGAAGTCATAAAGATTAAAGATTATGACTTTTTAAATCCCAGGAGATGAAAGAAATGTCAATTTGAGCTAAATATGAGTGGCAAGAAATCATTATTGTGGGCAAATAATTCAAAATGAAATATTAAAGTTGATTAAATTGTGATGTCGCTTTAAGTGTCTTTGCTCGGAAAAGAAATGTTCTGTTATTATTATTATTGCATAATCACAGCCTGTTATTTGCCTTAGACATAATTTTACATTTACATCAGAGTTCATCAGTCACAAATGTGCACTTGGGTACTTGCCGGGTAGGAAAAAGCACCTGTCGCACTGCTGTTGAGAGGAAAAAAAAGAACACGTGGCATGTTGAAGGGTTGTAGCTGGCACATGGTTCATCCTGCTGCTGCTTCCCAGCAGTGTGCAGTGTTTGGGGGTACCAGACAGATGTGCTTGCTCCAGACCCAGATGCTTTTCGGTCGCGTCCATCCCAGCCAGGCAGGCAAGGCCACATTCGAGGTCGCCGTCTCCTGGAGGAGACACAGACACAGCGAGAGGGAGACTGAACGTGTGAGTTTGCGACCCCCACCCCCCCCCCTTTCCCTCGCCCACTGCGAGATTAATGTCGCGTAGAGGAAATATAACAGATAGTTTAATTAAGCGCCAGGGCAGAAGATTCATTGGCTAATTTCTGTGTCTGACAGCGCCAATGAGGGCTCAAAGGTGCGAGGCGAGGAGACGCACCCTTGAGTGGCTTTGTGTTTAATGAATTGAGTGCTTTCCCTATAAAGTTCTGCTACTCATTAAAGGCAGCCTTCACCGTGTCACTTCCTTTCCTCCATCACAGCTCGTCCTCTCGCTGTTTACCTGCCTGATGAAATCACGCTGATGTTGCCATGCTCCTTCAGCTTTGGCTAGACTGCCCTGCGGTACTGTCCACTATCTTGTTAGTGGGACATTGTTGAGTCAAACATAATTTTTTTCACTGTTATTCATATACACACTCCTCGGCCACTTTAATAGGAACACCTGTACACCTGCTCATTTATGCAGTTATCCAGTCAGTAAATTATATCGCCACAGTGCAGTGCAGTTAATATTCATGACCAATAGCAGAATGGGGGAAAATGTGATCTTAATGACTCGGCCTGAGTGTTAGTGCCAGATCGGTTGGTTTGAGTATTTCAGAAACAGCTGATCTCTTGGGATTTTTACACACAACAGCCTCTAGAGTTTACACAGAATGGTGCAAAAAACAAAAAAGCATCCAGTGAGCGGCAGTTCTAACACACAACAGGGTCCGCTGTCATAGGGAAAATAATGAACTTCACCTAAACGTTGAGTATTTTCCAGTGACTGCATCCCATAGTGTTTTATTCCTCTTGTACCACAGCAGTTTTCCAGCACTTGTAATTTTTTAATTATTAAAGGACAAGACATTGAGTTTGTAACATGCAGGAAATTCATTAATGATGCATTGATTGAACTGAGCGTAATGTTAATGTGTGTTGTGTCTGAGCTTGGCATGAGTGATGTCCTCTGAGTCATCCTACTGTATTTCTTTTGTTTTCATGCTGAGAGTCAGTGAAGGCAGGCTGATGTTAATACCCTCCGCTGAAACGGTCTTCGTCATGTCTTAGTGAAACACGCAGTCGTGTAGGCTTAAAGAAAAGATCCGTTTTAATAAACCACTACTTTTGATGAATGACGATTCATAGACAATGGCTGTTTTTAAAGGCAGTTCAGTTTCCATTCATTGAGCGAGTGTAGAGGTTGTGGGAAGAGATTAGACCTGTAACTCAACGACACTTGAATAGCTCGTAATGACTGAAATGAATTATGCTTTTAGAGCGTTTGACAGAACCATCATTCTCCATGTTCAAGTAACGGTGTAACGCTTCAGTGAATTTGGACCGGTACACAGCGCCATTCATGGATCAGTGTGTTTCCATATCAGTAAACGCGAAACAAGTTTGTCTTAAACACAGTTTTTTTGTTGTCTCAGATATGCACTAGTCATAACTTGGATGACTGCTTGTTTTTTAATTATAAAGTAACAAGGTTCATTAGATGTCTCTACATTTTTCACTTGTACTACATCGTGTGCATTTTTGACCCGTTATGGTTGTAGACTAAGCTTCAGATTAATTTTTCTGGAAGTGTTACTGACTGCTTGTACCATGGCGTTGTTGAATGCTCGAATCTGATTGGTCAGAAGGTGTTGAATAATTTTCTAGAATGTCAGCTTCAGAGTCTATATTAACATGCTCTTATTAACAGAAGGTTTCTGTAATAGCGACATACACAGGGACTTGTATGGAGAATCGTTACTGTGAGGATGTTTCTTTAGCATTTTTGGAAGGAGTCTCCAGTGTCAGTGCTTCATACCAGTCAGTGTCTGTTTTCTCTGTAACGTGACGCTGCGTTTCGTGTCTTATTAACTTCAAGAGAGAGAAGAAGAGAAGCAGGTGAGGGAACGACTGTTTAACTCTTATAACGTAAGTGAAAACAGGATCTAACTTGTTTGTGAATGTTCCACAACATTAAACAGAACTATAAATGAATAATGTATGAAAGTTTGATGTGGTGTTGTTTAATTTTTTAAAAACTGTAACTGTTTTAAAATTCCTGTTGTATAAGAGGAATAAAACACTTGAGGATGTGCTGATATGGGAAAATAATCAACTAGTAATAACTGTGCTAGTTGGACCGCACTACACCACCCTGTTGTTGATTATTTTCTCATAACAGCATGCCCTGCTGTCTTTTATGCCTTATGTTAGGACAGATTGTCTGAGTGGTTTGTCATTTTTGAGACCATTTGTAGATGTAGTAGATGAGGATTACATTAGCGACCAGCCTTAGCGACAGGGCTTTGAGAGACTGTGAGCAAACCTGAGCTACTCAGTGTTGTGTTTTACTGGTCAAATTTTTACACACATTGGATTGAATATTTTTCATTCTTTTAAATTAGTCCTAGGCGATATGACTACATATTACTGATATTCTGATAAATTATGTTACAGTATATTTTTCTGAGATATAGTGATATCTTTTGAATCTTTTAAAAAACGTTTTTAGAAACTGTAATGTAACAGAATTACAAACTGTGTGGAAGCAGCTGATTTGATGTCAAAATTTTTGATACCTTATTTAAAAAAAAAAAAAATTTAATATTTAATTTAATACTTAATCTTTAATATTGTAAAATTATTGTTGACAGTTTTTAGATTTGTATTTTTTTATCCTTTCACTGTTAAATATTTTAAATTTATTTTTTATGAATAATTGAATTACTAATTTTATTTTTAATAATTATTTTTTTTATATATTTTTTTAAATTTTTTATTTGATTTTTTAAAAAATTATATAATAGTACAAAAAAATTCTTTTTGAAGACATAAAAATAGAGTATGGAACAATTTTTTGAAATGCAGAAATTGTAGAAATATCTTTGAGAATTGTGATATGGTTTTTTTTTTGTCATACCGCGCACCCCTAAAGGGTTATGGTGGATAAGTAAGGAATAACACGCTCCAGCCCATGCTGTTATATAAAATAATGCACGCCAGAGGGGTGTGATGCGGCACAACTCGCCAGCGGATTGCTGCGTTATATAACAGCATGGTCTGGAGTGTGGACTACTATAAATAGTGAAGTTAATGCTGTATACATTTATTTCTAATTATTTGTAATTTGTAGTTATGACTTAAAATTTTATTATTTCCCCAAACAAGTAGTTTTCATTTGAAATGTAGGAGACGGAGCAAACAAGCGCTTGGCCTGTTTGGGAAGTTTAAGAAAAGCCTCCTGTCTGAAGCTTTCTCATGAAGCTAGTTGAAAAAAAAAAAAGCCAAGCGTGCGCAAAGCTTCATCAGGAATACTGTTGAGAATTTAAAATTAAATTCAATTTGGTTAACACTTTTCTTGGTCGCTGAATAATTCCATATGTTATCCCATAGTGTTAATACCTTCATTATTATTCCAGAATAGTAGAAAATAGGAAAAATGGAGAAACCCTTCTATGGGGAGGGGTGTCCAAACTTTTGAGTAGGAGTGTAGAGTGTAAAATGTCTGCATAGACAGGTTGTGCGTCATTTTTTGGATGCTATAACAATTCATTTCAGTGTTTAGACTGTACTATAAATTTCTGTTCGAATCTGTGTATGGGTAATATATGGCTAGCCTTCAGGAAAAATTTCTAATTTTGTGGAATCTTTGTGGATATTCTGTAGCTAGATATTCAGCGAGTTATTGAAACTTTCTATGCCATGAGATTGTATATTCTGTAGCTAATCAGGGAGCTGTATTTACGTACCATTTCTCATCAACTTACCGCAGTGGAAATAAAGTCGGATACGTATATTTGTAAACAGGGAGAGATGTTATTCCTCGCTTCGTCGTTTAAGCCTAAATGACTTGTCCTGCTCTTGAGCACGAATGAAACAATGCAGCACACAAAGACGAGTGGTGAGATCGAGGTTTGCGGTTTGTGCGTAATGAACAGAACAGACCGTTAATTGTTTGGAGCTTGGCGAGGCTCACCATGTAAATTGAAACTAGAAATGAATGAAAAAAAATGAAATAGAGCCTCACATTCTCTCAACTTCAATTTCCATTTGGGTTTGAAAAATCAATTGTGTGTGCCCCCATAAACGGAGGATTTTTTAAAAAACTATCATCTTGTTAGCGTTATCTAGTCTGTATTGTAGTGTGTAGCTTCCTGCTGTGTGATACGCAGTTGGAACGTGTGCAGGTTTTGTTGATTAGCTCATTTATGTGAAGAATTTAGTCGAAAGCTTTGTTTGATTGAAGATTAAATGTAAAATTGGGTTTGATTTTAGCGTGCGTTTAAACACAGTGTCAGTTTGTAATGAGCCTTTCAGGAAGTCTTTACGCTCAGATTCCCAATCGTTTCTGTTCTGAGCTCTTTGTGGGAATATAAATATGTTTAGAAAGTGTGTGCAGTAAGGGATTCATTGCCTGAAAATCAGATGCTCTGTCTAAAACAATTCTTTGTGCACACACTGTGTTCATGCTAGCTGTAAGGAAGTGACAGGTGATTGATTATTTTCTTACGGAAGTCTGAGACGATGAGCTTTGATGCAGGTGATGGACACAAGCAACACTCAACTTTATGCACATTAGTTATGATGTGGTAAACAGAAATCAGTAAATTCTTTGAGCCAATCCTATGGGGCATTTCAGAAGGCTAGTTAAAGTTTGTGCTATTGTTTCACTATCACTTCGTTTGTGCTATCACTCGTCAGGGAGAGGGAAACAAAATCTAAATGGCACTCATTGAACAGTGACAGTAGCATCCTGTGTCTCTATATTCTTTTTCATTTAGCGGTTTAGCTCATAAACCCACACAGAACAAATGCTGACTACTTGATAACATTTTCAGACTCAGGTGACCAGTGGCATCATTGGCATTTATCTACGTCACAATATGATTTCCTTTTTTTTGGTTTGGCCCTCTAGGGTGGTGGCATTCAAACTGTAGAGCAGTTAAAGGTTATACATAGGACCTTGAATAAAAGGGTTTTCCCTTTCATTAAAGATTACAAGTTCTTGTAAAAAAGCTAGAACCATTAACCAACCAGGAACCTCTTTTAAGCATGTAGCACGCATAGCAGTCGCAGCACGACAACGAAATTAGGAGGAGCATCCAGCGTGTTACTCTGTTATTTGGAAAAAATTCCTTAAGGGGTTTTGATGGTTTTATAAGTAAGTGTTTAATCTGTTAGAAGCTCTCATTTGCCACCACTTTGGAGGCTCGGTGGTGCTGGGATATGAACTCATGACCTTCTGTAGGAGCCCAAAGCCTTAATGCGCAATTATTCATCCTCAGAAATGAACACGCTGCATCTTCATGGCGCGATGCCAAAGTAAATAGTAGGGGTGACATAGCACCATCTCACACTATCTCCAAACTGGATAATGTTGTGTCTCAAATCGTATACTTATGTACTGTTCTAGACTATTATTGAGTGTTGAGACTAACCAGTTTTCCTATTACAGGTAAAGTTTGAATTTTAAAAACCTCTCTCTTTAATTTAGTCTTAACCTACTGAAAGGTCTGTTCTGAGTTCTAGTCTTCTGGATTTTCTGGTTCAGAAAATATTTTTTACTGTAAGGTCAGAATTTTTGATTTGAGACGCAGCTCATGACAACAATCACACTGACGGCAGGAACAGAGCTTGTGAATGAAATCACTAAACATTTGACAGTTTGGCTCGGAAATAAGACAGATAGGGGTGTTCTGCAGTTTCGCTTTTAAGCCTCTAGATGTACATAAGATACGAGTGCTTCTGCACGTGCACCCAAGTCATGTGACAAGTATAAATCCACTCTTTAGCCACTGAGCACCACTTTCCCTAAATAAGAAACAGTGATCAGTTGTAGATTTGATGGTATTCTAAATAAGGGAGAAAGTCTTTGGAGGAGCTGTAACACATTAACAGGTCAAAGAAAATGAGTAGAATATTATGCAGAAGCATTTCTCACTTTTGGATTTAGTTCTGAAAAGGTGCTATGGAGCATGGCGCAAATTGTGAACATTGATATGATCCATGTGTTTATGTCTTCTTTTTTCCTCCACTTGTAGAAGAGCTTCGGAAGTTGAGCTGGTCAGGAATTCCACGGCAAGTGCGTCCTATCACATGGAAGCTTCTCTCAGTGAGTAAACCAGTTCATTAACTGTAACTGAAACGCTGCTGTCTGCCTCACCTCACGCACCCTGACATTTACTAATACACGTCTTCATCATCAAACGCTTAGCAGGCCAGTGTTTACATTCAGCTTAGGCATTCATTTTGTTTTCACACACGTACACGGAAATTGTTATAAACACGTTAAATGCCTCGTCATTGCGGTGGTGTAGCTGCACAGGTGCACTGGCTCAATCATGTGTTTAGCTTTACAAGACATAAAGTTAATTAGCAGCATTTAACGTTTCCTCATGTGTTGTTTCAGGCTGTTTGATAGCAGTTAATTTGGCTGATGTGCTTACAAAAAGGAACACATCTATACGGAGGCGTTTCATGCAAATTTGTCATTTGTGCAGAAATAGAGTGGAAAGGATACGTCGGAAATGTAAAAGAAATGCTTACAGGTTTAAAAAATGGGGGAGCTGGAAACATTAACATACATCCGGCGGCCTGGGAAAACACTTCACGTAGTGATATGGACAGACTGTATAAAATTTGCCGCACTCACCGTCTACTTTAATAGGATCACCTCTAACCCTGCTCATATGCAGAGATCTAATTAGCCAATCATGTGGCAGCAGAGATCTAATTAGCCAATCATGTGGCAGCAGTGCAATGCATAAAATCAAGCAAATACAAATCAAGAGCTTCAGTTCATATTTACATCAAACATCATAATGTGGGGAAAATGTGATCTTTGTGACTATGATTGTGGCATGGTCTTTGGTGCCAGATTGGCTAGATTGGATTCTTCTGATCTCCTGGGAATTTCACACACTATAGTCTGTCGAGTTTACACAGAATGATGTGGAGGGAAAAAAAAAAACATGTAGCGAGTGACAGTTCTGTGGACGGAACTGCATTGTTGATGAGAGAGGTCAGAGGAGAATGATCAGACTGGTTCGTGCTGACAGAAAGCCTACAGCCAGACAAATATCCACTCTTTACAGCCACGGTAAGCAGAAAAGCATCTCATGCACAACATGTCGAGGCGGATGGGCTACAAAGACAGAAGACCACATCGGGTTCCACTCCTATGAGCCAAGAACAGGAATCTGAAACCTGGAAAAACATCGCCTGGGCTTTTTTTTTTTAATTAAGAGATTTAGGCTATACATTTGAAGGAACATAGCCTCGTAATCAAAGCTGACGATGGAGAATCGGGAGCCATTTAGATCATTTATTTTTTTCTCCTGACCAACATTTGCTGTGATTATATTACCCAGTAGTGTTTCCAAATCAAGTGTGTGGTGGCCTGGGAAAACTAGTAAAAATTAGATTTTCTATTATTTCTAAAATCCACAGGTCTTCCTGAGCTGAAATATGTTTCTCTTTTGCATGTAACAATAACAAGTCAAGTTTTAACAATTTAAATTATGGCTGAGAGTGAAAAGGGAGAATTATTTTTTTTTTCTGAAGCTCTCCGGCTGTCTGGCTGCGTCTCTGACCTTTAAAGGATGTAGCCATGGTGGATTTGTGCTAGTCCATGATCTTTCTGCTGCTGTGTTTGTGCAAGTGTCTGTGGTGGTGAAACTTAGACGGATTAGTCTAGAGAGATGCAAGAGAGAACCTCTAATGCGCAACTATACACACTATGGGATAAAATGCAGATAAAAGATGTTGAAGAAATGATAACTTGCTTGATATCACAATATTATGAAGTAGGCAGGGTTCCACAGTACACATTTTGCTTGCATGTGCTCCTTTTTTCCCCAAAATATGGGTTGAATTTGAACTTATTGTAGCACACATGTAAGTCCATATTTAGATTCCTGCAGTCTACCACTCTGATTTAATATATAAGGAGTAAAATATTTCAGGATGTGCTATTATTGGAAAATAAGCAAGGACAGAGTAGTGTGAAGTTTTCCAGTAACAGCGTGTCCTGACGTGCTTTAATCCTCTTACACCACAGCAGATTGCCAATGCTAACCATTTTGATTTATTAAAGAATATCACCTTGTTTAGTTCATATCATCACTTACATTACAGCAGCTATAAACAGTCATTCTCTCACTTTTTCTTGAAGTTAATATCTTAGAAAAAAAGAAAAAAGATGCAGCTTGTTACCAAGAAACTGCAAAACGCAAAGTCTTCCATCCTTAAACTTTCCTGTTGTGGAAAACTTAAAATTATGGCTTTTTCTATCTAATTTGATTCAATTTTAAATTCTGTAGTGCTTTTAACAATGGACAGTGTCACAAACCAGCTTTACAGAAATGTTAATATTATCCGGATATAAAATTTAAAGTAAAGATTTAACTTTATCCCTAAGGAGCAAGCCAGAGGCACTGGTGGCAAGGAAAAACTCCCTGAGAGTTGATGAATGGCTATGAGCATCACGAAGCTCTGGTACTGGAGACTCCTTCTATAAATGTTGGAAGGAGTGCCCTGCTGTTGTTGCAGTGCTGCCTTGTTGTTCATCTTCATTGCTAGTGTGGCCTCATTGAACAGATTATCCAGCTCACTCATTCGGAAACTCAGGCTGTCCTCCATTCATTTACTCTCTCTGAACTCTGGTGTATTCATGATGATTTGTTATTCAAAGCTTGAAATGAAAAAGAGGAAAAAGAACAGCATGAATGTGATCAAGGTGAAGTAACACGATGTTCTGTCTGAAGCATACAGTCTTTAGTTAGTGGTTCCATCAATGAGGAAGAGGTCAGGAATCAAGTAGTCTTCTTAGTGAATGCCTCTCAAGGAAACTGAATAAAAGAGTAATTATATGCCTCAAGTGTTGTAAAAAAATCTTGGATTGCACATGTGGTGTGAAAGCAAAGGTAAAGCTGTTTAGTGTACAGTACCTGTGCTGTAATTGGTTTAAAGAGTCCCGCAGGATAGAGCTGACATGATGAGGGCTGCGTGTCAGTTCAGTCTCATGCCAGGAGGCTTCTCCCGTGGCAGGCGGGCCGAGCTGTGCCGTGTACCACGCCGCGGTGGCACACTGATTGATGTGCTGCCAGTCTGCAACTATAATGAAGCAGAGATTTGATATTCTGGCCCTGCTCTTGTGTCAGTGTGTGGTCTCTGGAAACACACACACACTCATGCACAAACATCCAATTCACCTGTCTGACCTTCATTTGCCTATGGCGAGCTCATCTGTCATTTTGACTAGAACCCAAGGCTGTACTCCCACTCAATCAAATCACATCGATCTGTGCTACTGAACCCAGTGTGGTTCGCGACGCGACTTCATTTGTCCGAGCTGCTGTCTGAGCTTTGTGTTGGTGTGTGAGGACAGGAGTGGTCTCAAACAGCTGGAAATCATCCTGTAACCAGACTGATGGTTGAGGAGTGTGTGTGTATGGGGTGGTGGGGTGGGGTGGGGTGGTTGGGTATACGGAGGCTCTGTGAAGGCGGCAGAAGGTGGTGTCACTGTTTGAACGGTTCCTTTAATGTACAATCGATTCCCTGTCCTGCTGACTGCACACAAACCACAACCCTCTCCCACCTCAGCTCCCCATCCCGCCATCCCCCTCCCCATCCCCCGCCATCCCCCCATCCTCCGTCGCTCGTCTTCCACAGGAACCTGCTCAAGTGCTCCCCTAAGTAGAAATCATTTTTGTTTTGTCAGTTCCTTGCTCGAAAAATAAAGATTTCATTTACTCCCGAAATTGATTCCTTAAACCTTTTCAGGAAGGGCAAGAAAAAGACAGAGGGAGAAAAAAAGAAACAATTGGCTGTTTACTGTAGTTCAGCATTTAGCACATGGCAGGACCTGAGTTTCTGAGAGAGTAGAGATGGCAGGGGAAATCATCAGTGCTTCTGCAGCCTGTCACTAAGGGCCTGCACTTGATCATGGTTTTATTTTGTTTTTGTGTCCACCCCACCGTTCCCTCTTTTTTTTTTTATTTCCAAAGTCGTCTCAGCTGTTCTGTAAAAGTCGGCTGGAACCCAATAAAATCCGGTGGAACTTTTCACTCTAGTTGACCTGCCGTAAACGTTGCATTAACCTTGCCTGCTCAGAGTATCTCTCTGCTTCATTATGCAAGCACCTCTCTGGCCAGAACAGACTGTAAACTTCATTCATTCCTCCCTCTCTTTTCTCCTTTCAACTTCCCAGATATCCTCATGATGTACTCTCGTAGCCAGAGGTGGAAAGTAACGAACTGCATGTACTCTCGTTACAGTGCTTGAGTATGTGGTTCACTGTAACAGTACCTTTTTTTTATAAAAAGTATAATTAAATCATAGTACTTGTATTTGAGGTTTTTTTTTTTTTTTAAATAAATATTCAACTTCTCTACATTTATTTTTGATCACCATTACAGACTACGAAAATAATAATAAATTTAAACCCGGAGGACCAATTTGAATTTTAAATAATTAAATTTTTCGAGCCAATCAAATTAAAGCGACTTCCTGATGAAGGTCTGCCACCAGTTGCCAAATGCTCAGTCAGCCGCAGCAGTGTCTGAGACAGGGAAGACAGATGAGCATCTCTGGCCCAATTTATCAGGTATCTTCAGTTTTAATTGCTAAACAATGTGGTAATGTTCTGCAAATTTTACAATCCAAAACCCGTGGCAATATCAGCATTTCACAGCTCAACATCCGACCTGTGGAAACATGTCCAGGTAACGCCATTAGCTGAGCGAGACTAGACTAGCTAGCCAGATCTTTTCATGTTTTACAGCAGGAAGCTCTGCATTAAACGTATGATGTTTGGTAGTGATTGATTGTTGTGATAATTTATATATAAGCATTGCTACAGTCTATAGGTAGCACTCAAAAGAATGTGTAAGGGACATCGTTGCTAGATAGCTAACTGCGTAGCTAGAAATATGTATGAATTAACATGAGCTAGCAAGCTAAGGACATTGGAAGCTACTGAAAATCCAACAGCATTTGGCCAAGTAAGCTAACTAGCTAACATAATGTTCTTTAGATTCTGTTGTGATAATGGAGGTTCAGCATAGCTCCCTTCTTAGCTAACATAATTGTTCAAAAATGCATTCCTCATATGTAGAACATTTTCGAATTTGTTGTATAATTTGTAAAGTAACGACTATATTATTATTATTATTATTATTATTATTATTATTATTACTACTACTACTACTATTATTATAAGTAGCTTTTCACCGGATTTACTTATTTGCTCTTATGTACTTTTCTAGATCACTACATATACATTTGCACAGTGAATTATTACTATGGTAGCAGTACTTTTACTCAGGTCAATGTGTTTCTACTGTACTATTTGGACCGCTGCTAGTTGTACTCATTTTTTAAGCACACATTGTTTTAGGTTTAAAAATCAGAATCAGTTTTATTTGCTCAGTATGCCTGAACACACAAGAAATCTGACTCCGGCTTCCAGTAGCTCTCTTAGTGTCTCTCTCTCTCTCACTCTCTCTCACACACACACACACACACACACACACACAGAATATTCAATAAATAGCAAAACCGTATTATAGGAGCGATTAGAAGAATAATAGTAGGTAAATACTCGTATATAATATTAATAAAGTGCACTAGCTGTATATTTCGTAGTTAGATATGAGGGAAGTTCTGTTTCACGGTACAGAAAAAGGTGCATGATGTTCAGTGTTAATCATACTGATACTGACTTGCATCTCACAATATATAAACAAAGGTGAGGAACTAAAGCAGGAAGATAAATGCGACACAATCATTCATGGTACATTTGAACAATACAGTTTGAGACAATGAACAGTTTACTTGTATTTTATTAGCATTTTAATTAAACAAATGACTTGGTCAGAGCAGTATTAACATACTAATAATCAGTATGTGGTAACAGCTAAGGGGAAAAAAAGGCTAATTTTCATTTAAGACCCTCTTCATGTTGTGTATTATTGTCTTAAAAGCATTTTAATAAAGGTTTAATAATGTAAATGTAAACTAATGTATATATTGGGGTTAATTCCCATGTATAATTTTTTTTCCTAAACTGTATTTTTAATAAGTAGTTTTAACTTAGAATTAAATTATTTCCCCGAATGAGTAGTTTTCATTTAGAGCCTAGGAGAATCAGTGAGGAGCTCAGCGTTTGAGTTTAAGGAAAGCCTCCTGCGTAAAGCTCCCTTATGAATCTGATCGAGAAAATGTCAAGAGTGTGAAAAACTTCATCAGGAATGCTTCAGAATTTAAAATATAAATGTTTCATTTAAGATTTTTTTTTTTGGGTCACTGCATAATTCCTGATGATGATGTTTTGGAGACAGTGATCCAGTTTTGTGCCTTTAGAAATTTGCTTGAGTAAAATTAAAACTGATTCCCTTTGAAATGTCACTATACTATACTCAAATACACTATATGGCCAAAAGTATGTGAACACCTGACTATCACACTCGTATGTGGTTCATCCCCAAACTCTTGCCACAAAAGTGGAAGAACAGAATTGTCTAGAATGTCTGTGTATGCTATAACATTACGATGTCCCTTCACTGGAACTAAGAGGCCCAAACCTGGTCCAGCGTGATAATGCCCCTGTGCACAAAGCGAGCTCCATGAAGACGTGGTTTGCCAAGGTTAGTGTGGAAGAACCTGAGTGGCCACTGAACACCTTTGGGATGAACTGGAACACTGACTGCACTCCAGGCCAACATCAATACCTGACCTCACTAATACGCTTGTGGCTGAATGAACACAAATCTTCACAGCCATGCTCCAATCTCTAGTGCAAAGCCTTCCCAGAAGAGTGGAGCTTATTATAACAGCAAAGGGGGACTAAATCTGGAATGGGATGTTCAACAAGCACATACAAGGGATGATCACGTGTCCACATACTTTTGGCCATGTAATGTAATTGTTTTCAAACTGTTAGTAAAGTAAATGTAACAGAGTAAATGTACCGAGTTCCTAAACTGCTAACTGTCTGTGCTGTCCGCTTGCGATCCGATCAGCTGAGACGAAGATTAATACCAGGTGTGGATGAGGCCAGGAGGATCTGTCCTACTGAGTGATTATACTTTAAAGATTTTCAAAACAAATAAAAGAAGACAGATTAAACAGCAAAAGGTTGGGGAAAGATTTAGTGTATATGTCCCCAGACTTGGATGAGCACTAATTTGAGTAGCAGACAGTATCCCATGGATCTTCCCTGTTTTCAGATACTTAACCAAAAAACTGGAGAGAACTGTGCAATACGGCGATTAAAAAAAAAAAAAAAAAAAAACCCTAATACAACAAATTAAATGCCGTTATACATAGCCCATATCTATGCTGCATAATTAACATGAACCAAAGATGTAGTGTGGTTATACAGCTGATTAATTTCTTTATGTAAAGCGCAGTCACTTACAAGTGCTCTTTGTTTGTACAAGTTTTGTATCTTTTAATGAAGTAATTTAAATATGCATGGTTTAAAGTGCACAGTAATTCCATCATCTGTGATTTAGCACAGTCTTGTACCTGGTACACATTACACACAAGTTCCACAGTCATTTTACTGTAGACCTGGAGCAGCTCGCATGCTGCGCTTTAATAAATAAAGGGACAAACACGCGCAGGTGATTAAATAGTGTTTTCCATTTCGCTAATGTGGCCTGGACACCTCTGACTAATGGCCCGTGCTCGCTGAGCAGCTGGGAGAGGAGTCTGACGCAGAGCCATAGCCCGGCCTGGGACTCTGAGCATTACACTAGAGCATGAAGGCCTCCCGCTGCTCGCCGGGCATGCTGGGAAACGTGTAGCGTGTCCTCTCCCTGTCTCACCACTGACACGCTGCATTTATTACCTGCCTCTTGTTGCTGTGCTTCTGCACCTGGCCTGAGCAGTGCAAGCTGGCTCGCTTTCTTTCTCCACTTACTTTACCTCAAACAGCTTGTGTGTGTGTGTGTGTTTCTGCTAGCAAGGTGTTATTATTATATCGATTTTGCTCCTGCACAAACGGATTTAAGGCTGTTTTTGGGAAATGGTATTTTATTGAAGGAATCTAGGCAACACAGTCCACTTGGGCTACATGATATGATCAAAAATATCATAGCAATTATATTGTTACAAGTTGGGATAATGATACGCCTTGCAGTATATTGAAACAAAGGTCATACAGTGTTGGTGTAGGAGTCATGCCAGTTAGGGCTGGAGCGATTAGTTGATATAAGCAATAATGTTGATTCGGAAAAATTATCGATATTGTTTTTTTTTTTTTTTTTTTTTTTTTTTATAAATATATTCAACATGTCATGTACTTCACCAACAACAGAAATGTGTTATAAAGTAAGAGCTTCGTAGGTGTCTGTTTCTGGCTAGAATGTGATACAGTAGTAAAGCTGTTGAGGGCAGCAGCTTACTGTCGCACCACTTTGCGCGCAAAACTGTTTTCAGGCCCAGCATTGCGAAGGCAGGTTTAAAGAAGATGAAAACAGAATGATCGATTTCACTTGCAACTTAAAGGCTTCTTGCTGTCAGACTGAATTTTGAAAAAAGGTTTAATGTCATTTCCCACTGAGTTCATGTGAACTTTAAAGTGATTTTGCAACCTTTAAAAGCAAGACCGATAGCAAACAGAGGAGTGTGTCATGCTGTCTTTTTTTCCATGCACACCTGAAACACCATGAAAGAAATCACATATCACAGGCAGAACCTTCAATGATTGGGGCAATGAAAGAGCGGGGGAAAAAAAGGAGAACCTAAACACTGATAGTTTCATTCAGAGATGTAAAAGCATGGTCAATGCAGTCTGTGCAAATAGCAGCACATCAATGCTGCACGAGAGCATCCGAAAACTCTTGCTTGGTGAGGGGAATATACTTCACAGCTTACATTATAGCCTCGTTAGGCTTACATTTAAGCCCCTTAAAATTAAATTACATTTCATTTTAAGGGGCTTAATTTTTTTGCGATGTAGTAGTAAAATATATGCAGCAATTTCGATGAGGCTGGAAAAGTCTAGGCCGGTTAATTTTGACCAGGTAGGTAGTGTTTTTAGTTGTACAGTTGTTTTTGTTCAGAGCAAATTTCTCATTTGTAATTTAAATTGGTTGTTATTGTAGCAGGGAACAATCATTAGATTAGTCCTAGAGGAGAAAGTCAGTAGAGTAACAAGATGTTAAAAGTTAAGTTGTTCATTACAGTTTTACATTATGCTATTAAAAAAAAAAACTAAACTAAATGCCAAATGATATGTTATGGACCTTCTTCTTTATAAGTCATCGCTAAGACAGTCAATCTATTAATTACATAATAATAAATAATTTTTGCAGCCTTAATGCAGGTGTCATGAGCTGTCAAACCACTCACAGGATGAAGAAGTAAATAGTTTGTTAGAGTACTAATTACATGGTTCTGTGATACCACTATTACAACGACCAATACTGCAGTAATAATTATCTATAATATAATAATTATATATTGTGCACATGTACAAGAGGATCTTCATTACAAAGACACAGATATCAAGAAGCACAAATATATGGTGTGTGTACATTTTAATCCTTTTTTTTAACTGACCAGAAGATGCAAGACCAATCATTCACATACTGTACTCTTTAATCTTCACATACTGTACACTTTAATCTAGAGAACTACACATGATGTCATTGTAATTTTCACAATAACACTGATAAAACAAATGAGATGACAGGATATTGCCCAGCTCTATGCTTTATAATCAGAGTCAGCCACACCAAAAGACATGGCTATAAAGAAGACACTTAGGATGCTTTCACAGTGTTTAGTGTTTAGTCCAAGGCATGTATTTTGGGCTGTGAACAACAGTTTTTTTTTTGTAGATGCGAGCTGCAAAGTGAGCCGAAGGACAGAAGTGTAGAAATGCGGTATGTCCTTGTGAATTAGGACGACGAACAAACAGAGAAATTCAACTCTGAATATACAAAATATTTTAAGCTAGTTATTTATGTAATTATCTATGGCAAGGTTTATTGTACTTTTTCCATGTTCGTGTTTCTGACCTGATGAATGAATGACTTTCACAAGTATGTTTTCAGCCTTATGTTTTTTTTTTTTTTTTTTTTTTTTTTTTAGCTTTTTGGTTGGTTTAATTATATGCGAAATCAAATCAAACCAAATAGCAAATGAATGAAAAGTATGTACAACTTGCATGCAGATGTAACAGTGTAGAAGCTTGTGGATTTTTGTCAAAACTGTACTTGTTATCTCCGGTTCTTCTTTGCATCAGAACTTTTATTGAATCAATTCAAAAATGCCATTATTACATTGAGGCTGTGCACCACAAAACATAAAAGACCTTTTCAATACTGATAACAGTTCGCTGAATACTTTAAATTTAAGAGCGTGGTGTGCTAAATCAGGGTTGCATGATGATTGACCCTTATTGGCAGTACCCTCCCTGTACACTCTCTCTGAGACCTGCCAATTAATATCCACGTCCATTCTCTGCTTTCTCCTTAAAATTCTCCCTCCTGACTCAGAGCCTTTAATGTTCCTGGTGATCAGCAGCTCATTCTTCCTCACTATGTGAGCCCATTGAAAGCTCAGAATCCTCGAGATTATGCATTATCAATTAGGCTTAATTACATGTACATACGCTAATGACCCATAGCCCTGGCATGAACACTGCCGCTTGGCACACATACATCTTGGTGCAGAACTTGTCCGGGTGGTGGGAGGTAAAAAATGGCCGTGTGGGATAGTGTCTCCTGTGATAAATGGATTTCCACGGCTCTAGATTTCCATGCAATCAATTACTTTATCAAGAGACTTTCTTTTTCGGGCACAGACATCTGCTGCGCTCTCTCTCTCGCTGCGGAATAAGAAAGGCGACGATTTCTGCCTCTTTACTGGTGACTGATAGTGACTGGCTAATCAGCGTACTGAACATAAGAACACTAAGAATTCATTTTTCATGTCTTACTTTACCAAAATGACTGAACTACAGCCACATTTTTCATTGCTGGTGCAAAGACTAATTGGCGGTCTCAATATTTCCACAGTATTTCCTATATCTCAGGTCGGAGTGGACAAAAATTGGGAGACAGATGTGACTAAATGAGTGTCTCTGTTTCAGTAATGTTTGCTGTGCCTATCAGTCCCAGTGAAGGAGAAAGGCCTCTGTGCCTGTTAGTGTCGGTAAAGGAGGTGTGGCCTCTGTCCTGGTCAGTCCCAGTAAAAGAGGACTGCACTCTGTGCCTGTCATTCCCAGTAAATGAGTTGTGGCCTCTGTGCTGGTCAGTCCCAGTAAAAGAGGTGTGGTCTCTGTGCCTGTAAGTCTCAGTAAAGGAGGCATGGCTTTTGTACCTGCGAGTTCAGGTGAAGGACACATAGCCAGTCAGCTCCAGTGGAGGAGACATGAACCCTGTGTTGGTCAGTTCCAGTGTGGCCTCCTTGACTGTGTGTCTGTCAGTTCTTGGGAAGCAGGTGTGACCGTTGTGCCTGTCCCAATGAAGATATTGCCAATATGCCTGCCAGTCTTAATGAAGGAGAGAAGGCCTGTGTGAGTCCTGGCACAGGCTGCCCACTTTTTAAAGCTAACACTTTCTTCTATTAAAATTGAAAATTGCACAATACGGAATCACATTGTATGCCATCCATGGTGCATTCCCGCCTAATGCCTAGTGTTTCCGTACTGTCTTTGTATCTGTCACTACCGTGACTAGGATAAAGCATTTAATGAAGATGAATGAATATATCATATTGTAACGCATCCTTGTAATTGGATTTTTGCCTGCTTCAAATACAACTTTCATGTGTTGGGTCAGTGATCACATATCAAGACGCACATTCTATTGTATTGGAAAGTGGATCACACACACCTAGAGTTCTTTAATGTCAGTTACATCAACAATGAAGCTGTAATGGGCCAGTGCGGCTTACTGGTGCTTTCACTTGACTCTTTAAATGCCCAATTGACCCGGATCTGTATCCAGCACGAAGGTGGTGTCTTTGAGCAGCACAGCCAATAAACCAGAGGGTGTTGGAAATTGCAGCGGTGGAGTGAAAGATGGTGACCTCGCTCGAGCACGGGTGCAGTGCACAGGCAGCAGAAATTTCAGGGGGGCTAATGTGGTTTGATAGTGGATTGATTAGAAAAGACGTTTCAACTGCCCGTCCATAATGGGCTGTTTGTGTGTGTGTGTGTGTGTGTGTGTGTGTGTGTGTGTGTGTGTCTGTGCGTATTGCTATTCTTAGGGTTACCTGCCTGCCAATGCCGAGCGCAGAGCCAGCACGCTGCAGAGAAAGAGGCAGGAGTACTTTGGTTTCATCGAGCAGTACTACGACTCCCGTAACGACGAGCATCACCAGGACACCTATAGACAGGTAACACACGCCACCACTCAGACCTTCTCTTCCATCTTTCACTGCAGAGCATTTGTGTTTGAGTCGGGTTGACCGATTCCCTAAAAATTGCGAAAGATTAATGACACTATAATTTTATACCACCACGGACAGAATGAACATTAGCACTAGTGCTGCACTATGCATCCTGTAACAAAATGACAGGAGATGAGAGTCACTTTCTGAAGCTAATCAAATCAATTATAATCTTTAATTCAGATAAGTATTTTTATTGATATTTAGCCATTTTTTATTCCCATACAAATCCGCCAATTTTAACTTGCCTTTACACAAATGTGAAATTGTCTTTGAGTTTGACTACATATGCTCACTACATTGGGTAAAACGTAACAATACCTATGTAGTGCACACTATGCCCAATAAAACGAGATTTGGTGTTTATCCAAAGAAAACAAGCAATTTAAGTGCCTGTTGAAAATTAAGCACTTACAGTACATGTAATCACTCTGAGGACACACCACTTGTTAATTATACACAATCAGAAAAGTAATTTTAATTTTAAAATGTGAAAGTATGCCATAAATGGCTTTCTCATCTTTGTCAAGGGTCTTTTGGCCAAAAAAGAAATGCATTTCTACAACAACAACAACAAAAAAAAAACACAGAAAATAGGATTTTGATTTTTTTTTCTGTCTTTCAGTATGTAAATATAATTTTTTCTGACAGCTTTACTTTTGATTGAACTCAGTGTCATAAGGTCATTCCACCAGAGTCGACCATGATGTTTTAGTCACTGTTTATGCCATCCCATTTTATTACATCCATTTTTTTTAGGACTTAAGAGTTTGACAATTGATATGTTCTGTTACACTATGTTTCTCTCTCTCTCACACACATACACACTCACACACCACACAAGCACACACACAAGCACACACAAGGAAGGTCTGAGCTGTTCTCCTTCATTCTCTTTCCCAGAAAATCATGGCCTTTCAAGACTAAAAAAAATAAATAAATGAAAAAAAAAAATCCCCCTTTTAGCTGACAGCAGGGCAGTGTAGAAGTTCCACAGCCGTTTGTCAGCCCCAGCGGGAAGCCTCGGTCCTCTGTTCCTCTTCTCTCATAAGCACTGGGAGAAAGTGCATTTCTCTCAGTGTCGGTGGAAAAACATGCCTCCACATGCTGCAGTGTTGCTGTTCCACACTCTTACAGCGCTTTTCCTCAGGATGGTGTAACAATAATCGGCTCTGCAAATTACCCAGGGTAACCTCATATCGCTGTTTGTAGCACCATGTGTGCCGTGCTGAAATTGGTTACCCATCTTTACCATGGGAGCGAGCCAGGACATACGGATGGAGCTAAAAATAGTGCAGATGTCCTGATTGTCTCTGGCTGTAGTCACTTCGCTACTGGCTCTTCAGTAGTCTAGTTTCTTTCCCTTTTTCAAAATGCTTTTTTTCTGACAGATTGAAAAGACAAAAATCACAGTTTTATCCAACAATTCTTCCCCCATGAGGGAAATACTGTAGTTTCATCTTCAGGCTAGGATGAATCTCAAATGGCTTCCTTTTCCTAGGAACACTTTACCTAGTTCCCTCCATGCATAGTATTTTGGTCCAGGCAAAGAACATGTGACACAGGGCTGTAGTCAAGCATCACCACTGTCAAGTCCAAGACCAGGACTAGTCGAGACTGAGTCAAGACTTTAGTGATACGGGGGTTGAGGCCAAGTCAAGATCAAGTTCAGATGAGCGTAAGACCGAATCAAGGTTGCGACAAAACACGTAAAATCCATTTCAAGGCCTGGACCTGGTTCATTTGTTCATCGTGACAATTATTAGAATATATTTATATCTAGAGGAAGGGAATACTTCTTGTCAAACCTTGTGCATAACAAAAGATAACACACATGTTATTTTTTTATAAACTATATTTAGTGAGACCAGTGCCCGAGACAGAGACAAGTCCAAATCCCAATAAGTCAGAGACAAGTGAAAACACCAAACGTCTATAGAGCAGACTTGAGTCCTACAGCTCTAATGTAACAATTCTTGTCCTTTTTTTAAAATAATGTGATCAAGTTTTGGTATTTTCACTAAAGTTTGGAACATATGCAACTTTTTTTTGTGCATGTGCTACTGTTAAGTTTGCTTTTTTATGTTTTCATTAAGGATGCTTGAGTGCATGCCAAAAAAGCACAGGGAAAAAAAAAAAAAATGAGGAAGATGCCTAGCAGTGCCATGCACATTTTAATTTCAAATCAGCTTGGTTTCATTAAAAAGAAAAAAAATCCAGTAGTAACCGATCGATGTTACTACCAGTGTTCAGTGGAAAAGTGCTGTTAGGGTGCTTAGGGAACCAATATGCAGCACGTAAGTGCAGTTTGCCCCTCAGTCGCAGTGAGGTCACAGAATACCCGACACAGCAGGGGGGGTTAGCGCAGCAGCATGAAGCCCTTCCTTCTGTTCCTGAAATAAAAGGAAAAGTAGTTTTGTAGTGAACTGTACACGCAGTGACTGCTACTGACACCGGAACAGAAATGCACATAAGAAGGTGCCCCCCAGCTGACTGTTCCTGCTGAGGCACTGTTTATGGAGTGCAGGGTTGAGGCCTACCGCTGGGAGTTAAGCCAGTTATTATGGCAGTAATTATGGCAGTTATCACTCTCTCGCTCAGTAAGAGTGGAGGCAGGAACTCTCTCTTCTTATTCAGATTTACAGATGTCTTTGTATTACAGGGTTGAATGCAGAGAGAGACAGAAATACACATGTAACTGCTCATTTCAGACCATGCTTAAAAATAGTGTTTGGTCACACTACTTGTGTCTTAAGGAGGTAAAAATTCCTATAACTGAGAATACCAGCCAAAATATAATGTTATGTGACTATTAAATAAGCAGACATCAATCATTTTTGCTAAACACGGCTTTACTGGTATGATGTTAATTTCCCAAACAAGCCACGCAAGTGTTATGATGTCATAAAACACAACGAAATGTGGTGTTATAGGAAAACAGTCAACAACAGGATGGTGTTGTTCCGCCCAATGTGAAGTGGAGTTGCTTTCACCACATTTTCCCATATCAGCATTCCCGAGGTGTTGTATTCCTCTTACACTGCAGCAATTTGGCAATGATTTCTAGCCACTCATACTTTTTATCCATTTATAGTTACATTTAATGTTGTGGAATGTCCGTGAAACACGTACCTATCATCATTTATGTTATAGCGGGTATAAACAGCCCTTCTTTTTCCTCAGTCTTGAAGTTAATAAGACACACCATGTCATGTGACCAAGAAAGTGCAAAACACAAACTTAGGTTATGTGGAGCATCCATTGTGAATGAGCTGTTACTATAGAAACGATAATGTAGTAGAACGTGCACATTAATATAATCCTCTAATATGCCTAGCAGACAGAACTATTCTCAAAGCCGTGCTGTTAATCAGTGCTTTCTGACCAATCAGATTTCTGGATTTGAAGAATGTGATATTTAGCAGACACCAGTCATTTTAGCTAAGCAGAGATCTATTAGTATGATTGTCATTTCCCAAATAAGCAAGTAAGTGTTATTGTGTCAAATAATAATGAACCTATCATGTTGTAATATGCAAATGTATTATTCCATTTTACCCAGTTTACCCGTGCAAAGGGGGTGGGCTTGTGTAGTATCGGGGGTCGTTTCCACTTAGATTTCATGATGAGGGTAAAAGTGTAGGTGTGTCCGTTTCTTTCCTTTTTTTCTCTTTTCCACATAGCATGAATGGAATTGTCAAGCAGTTTCTATTTTCAGTATAGAAAAGATTATAGTCTTTAAACCAGATTTTGGTGGAGAACTTAATTGCAATTGAAATACATCCCAGGCACAATTTCCATAAATAAAATAAGCCCTAATTTTTTCCCGTAGTGAATGAAAGAAAATGTGCTATTGCCACACTGACTCATGCTTTAGGTTTCTGAAAGGTGGAAAAGAAGACACAAGGCCCTCAGCTTATTGAGCTTAAACTGTTTTTTATTACCACAGCGCAGTTAAATTCTCTAATCAGAAGGTGTTGATTAATTTTCTATAACAGCAAGGATCTGAGAGTAGTGCCGGCTGCAACATAAATGAAAGGTTTATGCCAATGCGCTTATTCTAATACATTATCCTTCCTGTAGCAGCTCATTCACAGGGACTTGTATTATGGACACCCTACATAATCAAAGTCTAACAAAAAAAATGCTGTTATGTAACAAAGATAAATATTGATGATAATGTGAAGTTTTTGGTTAGGAGATGTTTATTCATGGAAGGAGTCTCCAGTATCTGAGCTTTGTAACAGTCAGAGGTAAAGCTGTAACTTTCCAAAATGGAAGAGTCTTCAAGACAGAGGACTTTTATGCAATCTGTGATCTGCAGTTTTTTTTTGTCTTATTAACCTCAAGAGACAGGAAAAAAAGACAGCCTTGTGAAGGAAGGGAAGTTTATAGCTGCTGTAATGTAAGCCATAAAAAGAACTAATTTGTTTCACGGATGTTCCGCATCATTAAATGTAACTGTAAATGGTTCAAAAGCACGATGTATTGTTCATTATTAAATTAAAGCGTGTAATCATTAGCAAATTGCTGTGGTGTAAGAGGAATAAAGACTTTGGGTTATGCTGTTACAGGAAAAGAATCCACTTTGTGGTGGTAACAGTGCCTCCACTTCGTGTTGGACCGTATCACACCACTCCAGCGTGGCTTTTTTCCTGTATTAGCACAGCCCTTCGTGTGTTATTCCTTGTGTATGTTTAATGTGTGAGTGTTTGTGTGTGTCCACTTCCGTGCGTGTGTTTATATCTCATCATATCATCCTCCCACACAGCAGTTGTAGAATCCATATTTCTGTGTATATGTATGTAGTGTGTGTGTCTCTCTCTGCACCATCAGATTCACATAGATATTCCCCGGATGAGTCCGGAGAGTTTAGTGCTCCAGCCGAGAGTCACTGAGGTAAGAGGCAGGATGGAGCGGAGACGCCGATGCAAAACAATCTGCCCCCTGCCAGCAGCATGTCACTCAGGCATCGTCTGCTCAGTGCCATGTGTCTATCTTACTGTCTGTCTCTCTTGTCTGTCTGATCTGGTCTGATGGCTGGCTCGAGTCTCAGGCTGGAACTGAAGGTTTGGACCACAGTGCCTCGACTCTTCGCTCACACACTCGTCAGTTAGGCCAGTTTGTCTAGTCCTAGGCTTATTCCAGATTTCTAGGCAAGGCAGGGTTTGAATTTTTTCTGGATTTAACCCTTTGAAGTCTACTTTTGAAGAATTTCAGATTGGTTCAGATTTCAGTGATTCTGGCTGTACATTAAACACAACTTTTTTATTTTGTTTATCCACAAACTTCTGTATAAATTTGACTTATCATTTTGTCAGTGTTACAAAGCAGCCGTAAAAAATTGAGGAAAAAAACCCCCACAAAATCGTATTCAGATATTAACACATATTTACTCACAAACTATTTAAAACCACAATACCAAGTTAATTGAACAGTTATGAAGGAGATCCAAATATGTTTTTTTTTTGTTGTGCTGTCATGTGTTGGAAAGTCTTTTGGCTTTCATCAAAAACACACAAAGCTTTATTCAAATTAGAATAATTTACATAAAGTAGTTTTCCTCACTCCCTTTCCACTTCTTTTGCTGTTTGTTTTTCTCAAATAAAAACCATCCCTGGAACTGATGACATGTTTTCCGTCTTCTTATCTTCTCCTAAGATTATTGTTATGTATTTAGTCTTTAACACAATTTCAGATCTGATGTATTGACGTGTTTGAGTCAGCACTTTCAATCTTTTTTTTTGTTTGTTTCGATGTCAAAAAATGACAAACCCAGCAAAAATGTAAAGGGTGTTATTTCTTTTCAGCAAAACAAGGCTGTACATAAGGAAGTGTTAAATCTTAACAGTAATAATACTAAAAAAAAACAAACAAAAAAAACTTATAAGTCCAACTATAGGATTGCTTGAAAGACACTTTTGAAGTACCTTTTCTTCTTTTTTAACTACCTTTATACCACAACGCTCTTGAATTCTCAAACCTGATTGGTCAGATGGTTTATATTAATGCGTTCATTCTAAAATATTATTGTTTCTATAGTAACAGCTTGTTCACTTGTGATGGACTTGTATGGTGGACGTTCCACCTATTAATGAATGTATTATACACTGTGTTGTTATTTAACAAAGCTGTATTATCACTGATATGTTGAAGCATTCTGTAAGGAGATGTTTATTTAACATTTCTGGAAGGAGTCTCCAGTCAGTAAGTTTTCCTCCAAGGGAAGTCTTCAGGACAGAGGACTTTATGCAATCTGTGATCTGAAATTGTTGCATTAACTTCAAGAGAAGGAGAAAAAGAGAGCCTGGTGAAGGAATGACTGTAGCTGCTATAACATAGTAAGTGATAAGAACTAAGTTGTCTTGTGGACATTTCACAACATTAAATATAACCCTAAACGGTTAAAAAATATAATGTGTCATTCTTTAGTTGGTGAAAAATTGTAATCGTTGGGAAATTGCTATGCTAGAAGAGGAATAATACACACGTACAAACAGCAACCACCACATTAATTATTTTCCCATAACAGCACTGTGACTTCAAAGGGTTAAATCAGCTGATGATGAGTTCATGTTAAATCTAGTTCATGAGTTCATAGTTCATGAGTTGATGAAATCTAGTTCTTCAGTTTTCAGCCAGACATGCGCTACCATCCACGACCAGATTCCCTTCCCTGTCTATCTATAATGGCTGTTCTGAATCCGTCCTAACCTGCTTCTGCTCCTGTGTCTCTTTTTTTGTGTGTTCTCTTCCCTGCAGATTCACATTGACATACCGAGAACTAATCCTCTTATTCCTCTCTTTCAACAAGCTTCTGTGCAAGAGGTGAGACGTCCACACCACTCAGTCCACTCACCTTGATGCTCTTTCCTGTGTGCGCTTGACCCACACATAATACCAACTATATCCTGCATACGCTTCTATAGATCACTCTTACACACACACACACATACACACACACACACACACACACAGTCCTCTGGTTCAGTGTTTCATTAAAGAGCGGGTTAGTTCACACTGAATGTGCTTTGTGGATTTCGTGGTATTGCGTGGGATGTGTTTCCAACGATGTGTGTGTGTTTGAAAAAGGAGTCACAGAGACACAGAGTCACTAACCTTCACTCCTGTCACATCCTGCTTCGCTTTAGCTAGGGAAGTCTGCTCTTTATAACGAAGCATGCAGTTATGAGCTGCCTCGCGCTTATGGTGTGCTGCTGTGGCTCGATTCTGGACTTTGAAATGAATAACATGCTGTTTTAAACAGGAAAGCACGTCAAGGCACATGGTGTGATAAGCTCTCTGCTTTTAACATTGTCCTTTGTTTTACTTCTCTGTCTTCTCCCTCCATCTTTCTCATATCATTTCTTTCATTGCTCTCTCCTCTCTCTGTTTCACTCTCATCTCAGTTCATCTTGTCTTTCAGGGACACTCTCTTGCACATTGTTGCCTGAACACAAAAACACCCTCAAACAACACCAAGCCAGATGTTTTAAACTGTCTGCGCTTGTTTTTTAGATGTAATTATTCCAAAATGGCATATAGTCGAAGTTTGAGCACTGTGCACGTGGTGACATGCAGTGTGCACTTCTCTTCCTCATACATATGCATTTGAGGGAGTACAAAAAAATGTACAAAATGTACTAAAAGTGGGAGTGCAGCCCCAGAAAAGGGTGGGAAAATGGAAAGTGTGACATTACATATTCTATCTGATGCATGTTTGAGGAGGTTTGAGCAATTAGTGACAGCCGGTTTTGCTCAGGAATTTGTCCTCCCCCAAGAACCAGGTATAAATTGGCAGCATGTGTGTTCTGAGCTTTATAGACCATTTTTAGGACCTTGGTGAAAACACTGTTGAGGAGAAGTAGCTGTTTTAATACTGCTTGTCAATTGGACTGCTTTAGTCTCATGCACATCACTTCCCTCACGTCTAACAGAAGAAATTCATCACATTAAAAACTATGACATCAATGCCAGTTTAATTGCACAATTTATAGCTTATTCTGCATAGCTTTATTTTTATTAGTAATAAAATCAGCCATATCAGCCGTGTTAATGCCCTTCACACTACTTCTTCTGTAGTAATATTTTCTTGCATTTCCTTTTAAGTTTCAAGCTTTTGTGGTTGCGGTTTCCATTAATTCTTTTCGCATTTTAAGCCGCAATTTGTGCTTCATGCAGAGATCACGTATTATGCGGCTCCAGGTGCAGTTTGCGTGATGAGTTACAGACTTACTAAATTAAACGTTCATTTCTGACACACCGTGAGATCACTATGCAGCTACATCGTTGTGTATTATGCTGCACCGCCTGACGTACTTACACCTGGCCCTCTCTGACAATGATAAAGATCATCATTTTCGTTGATTTGAGCTTATCGATGGATGCGGTGATAAATCGTAGCTGCCCTGCGGGGCAGTGGCATGTACAGATTTAAGATGTATGAAGAAGAACACTAAGGGATGCTATCACGTAGGTCAGTGAATGGCTGCAATGGCATCATAATTGGTTTGCAGTTCCTAATACTCAGGGGGATTTGGCCCAAAAACATACAACAGTATGCTGATGAGCTCTAGATGAGCTCTAATTGAGTCTGCATGAAGTGCATAGCAGTCTTAGATATTTCAGAAATTTGATGGCACTTGAAGAGGCAAGTCATATTTCATGGGTTGCATCTGTGGCCAAGCAAATCGGTCTGGTTAATATGAGCGCAGTGTAAATCTGGTAGCTTCTTATGAAAGCATAGACATACAGTTCACGTTTTACATTGTTATTGTCCTGACCTTCAGAGTTACTAGGTAAAAAAGAGCATATTTTAAATTTTAAAACAATCACTTTCCAAAAAATTAAATATTACAGTGAATTTTTGTCTGTTTTTAAAGGAAGTATCTTGAACAGATCGAAGCAAGTGAGAACCACAGTCTTCAGAAGAGCTTTGCAGTTTGTCCAAGATACTTGGAACAGCATAGCTGATTTCTTAATAAGTCTTCATGTCAGTACATGATTTTAGCCCTGAATTCCCAGTTGCTGGCTAATTTTGGAGCTTAGTGACTACTCCCCTGCTTGGCGACTGCTTGTGTAGTGTGAATGGTTCAGCGCTATGTTTGATATTGTCTGCGACGAAGCATGTAGTGTGAACCCCTCTGCAACTAGAACAGCGCTGAGAAACAGCCAGTGAGAGCCCGAGAGGAAATCAAATTCATCTGTTCTCATGCGCAGCAGATCCCTGAATCCAGTTTATCATCCATCTGTTTGTGTGGGTGGGAGGGAGAGGGCAAAATTTAAGCACAAAAATATTGATGCTACAGGAAAATATTTGGTATGTCATACCCAAATGCTTATTAGGAACAGCAAAAATAAAAAGAAATGATGAACAACAGAGCTATAAAAAGCTGTTTCTTTCACCATTTCACTATGTCTCCAGTTCTCTTTGCAGAACAGACAATCCATGCTCTCAGCCAATTTCCCCAACTAATCCTTATTTAAATTTTTTCTCATTTCTTTTTTCTTGTTTCCATACAGAATTGAGAGTCACATGATAAATAGCTCTTGCATTATTTTTCCGAGAAAGAGAGTTTTAGGGATCTTTCCAAAATGTTTGTAAATCCATATATTTTTTTCAAATGTGTCTAATACTTTTGCAGTGTGCTCTCTCTCTCTCTCTCTCTCTCTCTATACTTGCTATAACATTTCAGAAAATTTAATTAAGATTGTTCTTCAATTAAGCAGCTTTTATTTTCAAATAATTCTGAGGACATCTAAATACATTATTTCATTTCTGTAGAGAGTCACTTCAAAAGGATTAGAAAAAAAAAATCCCATTCTGATATGCTTAAATTTGATTTTGCAATGCAGCAAAAAGAGAAATAATCATTGGGGGTGAATATGTTCCATAGGTACTGTATGTGGCATATATATATATATATATATATATATATATATATATATATATATATATATATATAATGGTGATTTCTTTAACTTGAGCCACTAAAGTCAATTTGAATAAAAACTAGATTTTGTTACTGATTGATTTTGTTAGTCTGGGCGTCTGGGAGCTGTCGAGTCACGTCATTGGGTGAAACATCGCTTTAAGTATAGATTCATACTGTATGCACCAACTTCCCATACAGTCCTGCTTCGTATGAATAATACAAACTCCCATTTCTAAATGTTTATTCATTAACATCCATTGAGGAAAAAGCTTCTGCTTCTCATTCTCATGACTGCCCCTTTTTTTTGACCACCAACATGCAAAAGCTTTGCTCTAAATGACTCCAGGGAAGGATGGTGCTTGTGTGGTGGCTGAAGTATGCATACTCACAGCTGCACCCTTTCTCACTCGCTTGCACCTTGCCCTGCATGCCAACAACACCTCTTTACCTCTCTAGTGCACACTCCGACTGTGAGGATCTCTCAGCTTCTCTTTAGCATTCTACATGGTGTGTAACTCTTACACAAGCAGCAAGCCAGCTAATGATGCACAGATTCATCGTAAGGGTTGTGCTCTGCAGTCCAAGCCAAGGTTATGCAGTGTGTTAGGTTTTTCTTATGAATCTGAGCTAGCAGCCTTCATCTCTCCTCTCCAAACCTTCCAGAAGTTATACGCTAAAGAGGAGCCAATGTCCTAATATATTGAATCCCACTTTCTAAATACACTGGCCTTAGATGGCCTTAGATTTTTTGCTGCCTGGTTTTTTTAGTGTCTGATTTCCACCCAGTGATGGACGTCTGGAGAAGAGTAAGAGCAAGCTGTGAATTCTGTGTCTCAAAGGAAAGAGAAAATGCAAGGTTCCGTTTAATCCAGCATTTTGATGAGATAAATCTGAACACTGGACCCATCAGAGGAGGTGAACGTACCTCGTGAGTTGATGGACAGAACTGCGAGTGAGTCACACATGGGGCATGTAAGGAAACTCGAGCACCTTGTTTGGTCTTCCGGACCCCGTGTGCAAGCAATGAGTTTATTTAGGGCTTGACAGGAACATGGCAGCTTGAAAGTCGCTTTGCATGAGCCAGACGTTAGTTTGACTTGTCAGACACCAGCGAGAAAGTGTGTCTGTCTTTTTTTTTCTCCACAAGTTTCCTTTAATTCAAGCAAGCTGACAGTGAAGTGAAGGATTACGAAAAGACACTTTAATGAAGATAGAGGTGTTAGAGGTACATTGTAAGAAAAGAGAAAGGAAGAAAAGTTACTCAGCACCAGGAATAGCCTTAGGCAGTGAAGATGGAATGAACACAGAAGAGAAAGCTCTATTCGGTGGTCTTCATGTTAAAAGGAAAATTTGAAAAGCAACTAACTTTGACAGTTGTGTAAATATAGGAAACCTAGATGTCGCTTTAGCCGCTGTTGTTAACTACTCTGATGCACCAAGGACATTTGCTTGTAAGCCAGTTCATGTGTGAAGCACAGTGGGTCTACTTTTATAAAATCAGCTGTAGATCACTTTATTTTCAACTCTTTTTAAGAAATTATTTGCTATGCTGCAGATGGCATACAATTCTGCAAAATGTTTAAGAATGTTGGAGAATATTAATGTAGGATAAAGGTGGACAGAAATGATCATAGATGCAGATAAGACCTTCCCCCTGTGAGTAAGGGTTTTACTGCTTTTGTTAGCTACAGCTAATGTGACAGATGCCTGATGCTAACTTAGTTGTTGTTGTTGTTGTTGTTGTTGTTCTTTCGGCTCCTCCCGTTAGGGGTCAGCACAGTGGATGATTGGTCCGCATGTTTGATTTGGCACAGGTTTTATGCCAGATGCCCTTCCTGACGCAACCCTCTCATTTTATCCGGGTTTGGGACCGGTGCTGAGAGTGCACTCCCAGTGGCTGGGATGGTTCCCTGCCCGGGAATCGGACCCGGGCTGCGGCGGTGAGAGTGCAGGATCCTTCGCAATGTCATGATAAACATACCAAACAAATGAAATCAACGGTCCTCAATCACGATTCCAATTGCAAAGCAAATCTTCAAAAGCGCTAATAAGTATTGAGAACATTAGAATATTAAAAGAGGCCCTCTCTGAGTTATGGCCTCCTGTCCACATAAAAACAACATTTTAGGTGACTGAGCTGGACAAATTTAAAAACTCATTCCTAGTGTTGTCTGGGAATAACTGTGTCTTTGAAAACGTTGTTTTGCCTTTGGCTTAATTTGTTTCGTATTTGATATTTAATTATGTGTCTTGTGTGTATGTGCAGCCCCCTCACCCTTTTGTTTTTGTGTGTGCTATTAATGTGTTAGGACTCCTGTTAGGTTTATCATGGCTGTGGACCAGATTGTTGTTTTGTGGTTTGTTATTTCTTTTTTTGATAACCTGTTCACAATTTAATTTTTTAATTTGTTTTATCATTTGAGCAATCATTTTGTTCTCGAGCGTATCCTTAAGCAGTAGTTCCGCCTCATTAATAGTCCATGAGTATTGAATTCTTGTCTTTGTCAATTTTGGTTTAAAACTTTAGGTGATGCTGGTGTTTTTTTTGGCATTTTGCCTTCTCTACGTCTCAATACACATGGTCTTAATGTTATTCTTGAAGCGTTTGACATAACTGTTTGACATACTGGGCCAGTGTGCTCATATGCATTTTTTCGAAACGTTTTTTGTGTGGACAGATATATATTTTTAAAATCTCTGAAAACAGACAGGTTAAAAACTACATTTTCAAGAATACCAGTATACATGTGGAAGGGCCCTGAGGCAGAGTTAAAGAGATGACTAAGAGTAATAAACTGTCAACTTCCCTTTCTAGCTGCTATAAAATTGCTAACTCCCACGTAAGCTTTCTCATAAAATCAAAATACATTGTGTTGAGTTTTCTCTTGTAATTCTTAGATCCAAATGCTGCACAATGTGCTGGCTTTTTTTTTTTTTTAACAAAAATCTTTGAGCACACTCAGAATTCAGTTCACCTCAATGAGGACAAACTGCAAAGTCTCTCCCACTAACAGTGTGACACCACTGACGTGTGTGATATCTCAAGGTGGTATCTAGGTTTCCTATCATCCTCAGCCTCATACTTTTTAAGCACTAACCTCCCTGTATGTAAACAAACACATGGCAACATGTGCACATTGCTTCCAGACTTTTTTTGTCACCCTCGCCGTCTGCTCCATTGAATGTTGTGATGCTAATTACTTTCGAGAGCTTAATTGATTTTCTTAATTGATTGCTGGCTAAATGAGGAGATGCTGTCTGTGTGTCTAATTAATAGCACTCAAATGTGACCTTGTGCAAAGTCCCATAGCTTTGCATGTTTACACAATTTTGTTTTTTTGCGGTTCTAAACCATATGCGTGAATTCTGTAGTTGTAGCTGTAGGTCAAGTTTTTGATGTAGTTCTCTTTCTTCTTCAGATCTTTGAGCGGATTCTGTTCATCTGGGCCATCCGGCATCCCGCCAGCGGTTACGTACAGGGCATCAACGATCTCGTCACGCCCTTCTTCGTTGTCTACATCTTTGAGTATATCGGTGAGTAGATGCATACCTACTGAGCAAGTGTATAAATTTGCTTTCTGTGTGACTCCGTACCTCGTTAGTATGGAAATGCCTGATTTAGACGCTGGCTAAGTTGACAGCCATTGTTCCAAAGAAGGAAGTAATGCATTAGCCAATAATAGACAGTGGATGTGTGGACAAGCACAGCCTGGCTCTTTCATCTGCTCTATTTATTAATGCGTGAAAGACACTCGAGCCCTTTGACTTGATGAAGAATGTATGACGGAGGTGAGCGGCCAGATTGGCTGAACCCATAGGAAGTTAGATATTTCTGATGCTTTGGAAGGATCCTCAAATGATCACCATTTTTTTTTTTTTTTTTTTTTTTTTTGCTCTACCTTCATGTCCAAAGGAGACTTGCATAAGCTCTAACTGACTAACACTTGCAGAAGCATTGCACGGACACCTTACACGATTAGTGTGACATGCTTTACCCTACCTTCCCCACTAAATCTGTGTTCCTTTGTTTGAGTGTTGGTGAGCAAGGAGGCGTTGCTCACGGCTGAACGTTAGGACTGTACAACATGTTGCAAGATTGTCGCAGTATTGGTTTTAGCAGTGTAGATAGAGTGTAGCAGTGTAGCACAGAAGGCTACGATAAGCAAATGAGCCCTTCAAACATTAATAGTTTATTATGCTTTATTGTAGGAATGGCAAATTCCTGTACAGATTGGATTTACATTTTGTTTAGTCGAATAGTAATTAGCCTATTATTTCAATAATACAAAAATGTTTTGACGTGTAAATGACACAACTGCTTACTAATTATGCCCATATTACAAAAAAAACTTTCAGTAAACTTTAATTCTGATTTGTTTTGTTTTGTATTTGTGATAATCGCCGATGATTGGACTTCTTTCTTGGACTTCTTTAAAATACACTATTCGCAAAATACACTATAGTGTATGTGACATAGTGTATTTTACTATACGTCACGGTGGATGGTGACAACTTTGTCACATGATCACAGAGTTGTCACCATCCACAGTTTAGCTGTAGCATTTACTATTTTTGATCCCTTGCTACACAGAAATGGACGACACCTAAAAAGTACACTTTTACTTTCTCAGCTAAAGTAGTGAGCCAAGACATTAAAGGGGATTTGATTTGTTTGATGAAGTCAGTTAATCAGCAGTAAATATTTCCCGACAGTTTCCTGATGTGCTGTTTATTATTATGTGCAGCCTAATACAGACCTGACTGCAGACTGACCATGCTCTTATGTTAATTTTGTAACAATTGTATAAAATAAGCTTATGCGCTCAGATGGTTGCTTATACCTCCAGACATATTTGCAGATTGCAGTGAAATATCTGTTCAGCCAATACATGTTTTATAATTTATTCATCAACATACTCCATCCACTGATATATGTAAAAGTTTTTGTGGTAAAATACAGTTTTTTTTCTTCACTGCCTGCTAGGATTATCTTGTTAGCAATGTTGACACCTCTGTGCTTATTTTTTGCATAGCTTTTTGGATAAAACACGTGTCAAAACTAGCTTTAAGGCTATGAACTAGTGACAAAATCATGTGACTCGACCTCCTTCGAAGGCTAAATAAAATGACTTGGCACATGCAAAACACATCAATTAGAGGAAATGGCAGATAAACATAACATCAATAACCAAAAGACTTGGAAGAAACAGACAGCCTTTCAGATTTGAATCTTTCAGATCACGTTTTTTTAAGCTGCGAAACTGAATTCCGAGCTTCACAGCACAATGTGGGCGTAACTAGAGGTGAAAGATGACTAAGATTACTCACTTTACTTTAGAAGAGAATAAGCGCTACTTCGCCAAACTTGATAAAATAGACTGTGCTCCTCATGTACTTTGCTCTCAAACTCCTGACCTACTTAAACTGGCAGAAATTTGTACAGATTTGTGTTCTCCTGATCTATTTTTCACAAATACAACTTTACTCCCTATTATGGATCATGCCTCAAAGCTTTTACAAGCGCATAAGCAAACCATCTCTTCACGTCTGGGTGGGTAAACGATCCCAGGGTGTTTCATTAGGAGAAAAAAAATATATTTGTTGTTGTAGAAGGGGTTTAATCTGAATAACTGAACTGCCAAGATAAATTTCCAGTTGTTCCTTAATGGAGCTAGCTAGCTAACACAGCTACAAAGCAGCATGACATGACTTATACTTTATACTACAGTATTTAGTATTTAAACAGTATGATGTCGCAAGGATACCACAGCTAGAGATAAATTCTATTATGGTGGATATAACACAGTGCATCCTCATTCTTCTATCTCAGCTGATTATTACCCAGAGTTCCACTAGGTCCAGTAAGATCTGACTTCGAGCACAGTGGTTCCTGTGTCAGGGTGTAGCTTTGGTGGAGATTTCAGACAGCAGGATAGCTGTTAAAGTCAACGCATCCAGCAAGCGAAGCCACTCTTCTTACTGTGAAGTGAATATGTCCACTAGTCTCAATCAGCGGTGGACAGAGAGACAGAACAAGAGGTTGAGAGCGGACCAGCCTCTGACACCGACCCGAAGAACTCTATAGAACGACGTGAATCTGTAGTATCTGTTGCAGTGAAGAGTTCGGCTTCTTTCTTTTTTGCGTCAGTTGCGAGTGTCTCAAACATGACTGCTCACCGTTTCTCTCTTTCTCTCGCTCCGTTGCTTTCCTCACAAAGCTTTTCAGAAGGAAACGTGTCTTTTGTTGTCAATGAGGAGAATGAAGAAGTGGTTCAGGGAGTGCGTTCCTCTCTCGTGTTGATTGTGCAGATCTTCAGAGCCTCACTGCTTTTAAAGATGCATGATGACAGGATATAATTTGAGAGCAGGCAGGCCACTTGTTTGTAAGATGCTGTTAGGCTAATGCATTATTGAACAATAACTTTTCCACTATGACGTCTACAGAGAGTTATGTGAAGGGATAGAGTGGCAGCTTACTGTAGATGTTCTCTGCAGATTTCTCTTTTTCATGCATTTAAAGGGAAACATAAATCTCTTCCGTTTTAGTAAATGTCACATCTCCTGTTATTGAATCTATAGCTGCATTTCAGTAGTTTTATGGAGGAGTACAGTGATAACACAAAACACAATCACACAGGTACCATGTGAGTGTCATCAATGCTATGATGAGAATGGTCCAGCGGCTAAAACATCAAGCTAATGATGGTCCCTTTTCTTTAATAGATATGACAGATATCATGTACAGTACATAGCAATGTGTACTGTATATATAAAGGCCACAGAGTTTACCTTACATGACAAATGGCCAATGAGTGTAGAGCAATAAGGTACGTGTATTCAGTACAGAGATTCTCCAGTCGAATGTAATGTAAATTTAGATTTCCAGCTTAGAAATATTGGCGCCCATCCTGAACATGAATATAAATGAACACATGAAGAATAACACATGCAATTAGTGATACTTAACTCAAAAATATTGTGAGGGTTTTTTTGTGTAATTTCTTGTACAGGGAACTGGTTTAACATTTATTGGCACCCTTACAGTCAATATTTTGTGACAGCTGCACTGAAGAAAATGACAGCTCTTTGTCTCATCCTGTATTGTCTAATAAGGTTGGAGACACTTGTAGAGAGATCTTTGTCACTCTTTTTAGGTTCCTTTATATTCAGAGGTTTGTACATGTGGACTCCCTCCTCAGACTACAGGTTTTCAGTATTGGTCAAATCTGGTTTCTTTAACATTTCTGTATTGATTTGGAGGTGTGTTTGCCATCATCTTGCTGATAAACCTCCTGGCAGAGGCAGCCATGTTTTGGACTAAACTCTCCTGGTGCTTAAATCTTTACAAAAGCAGCAGTTAAAGATTTAGTGCCAGATTTTCCAGCGGCTATCAGGTACTTTTTCTTGTATACCATCCTCTTTAAGTCACCAAATATGCCATGTCATGTGTCTCGTCACGATTTCTTCTATTTCTAATGAATGCTTGGTAAAGTTCAGACACTCATTTTGTGAGATGCTCTCAGGATGGGCTTCTTACTTGCAAGGCTTCCAAACAGCTTGCGTTTATTTTTTTTCCCACCATCCTCCTCACCGTGTGGGCAGTGTGTGTGCTCATTGGTCCAATGGAAGAACGGACAGTGATCAGTCAAATGAAGCACGATAATGAGGCTCCTTTTCGTCAAATGTCGTGACTGACATTTACCTCAGGTTGTGACTAGAAAGACTGATGTGGGAGATGCTTATGGCCAAAGTGATTGCTCATATACTTGTGAATTTATAATCTTTGATAAATTGTCTCTGATGCTGGTTTGTCCTGGAATAGTATAGAGATGAATTGAAATGTAATAAATTCTAATAACCTGTAATGGATATTTGGTGTTTAAAAGGATGAAGGATATTATTATTGTGCATGAAATAGCTGCTGGATATAGCTGGGAAATTTAAAGCAATTTCCCCCTGGGATTAATAAAGTTCTTTGAATCTTGAATCTTGAAATAAAGACACCAGACTGTACTTTTCCTGGATGCTGCAGTGGTACCGTCAAGGTTGCATCTTTTTACCTTAAATTATTTTTAAAAGCACACTATATTCCCATTTCCATGTGAAAGATACACATTAAAGGTGCAACAGATGTACCCTTGATGGTACTACACCAGCACTAGGCTATAAATAAAGGTTTACGGATAGACATCGTTTTCATGGTCATATTTATTATTTTTTATGTTTTATTTGCTCCATAGTGCAATGAAAGCTAATTAAATCAATAAATCATAGCTAGTGTCTTTACGTGGGGTCGGAATGGAATATTTAAATACTCGTAATATTCAAATGCAGTTTTGTCCCTTTTCACTTCTGGAGGTAAGTAATAAGACACGATGGTTTTAAATCCATTGTCTTCAGACATTCCTTTATTCTCTGCACCAAGACAGCCTCTCTAATGTATATTGTATTTAATTTCCTTTTCTTTTCATGTTCATGTTAATATAAAAATAGAAAGAAATCATAACATAAAAGGGCTGGACAAAATATCTCAAGGGGACGGTCTTTAAAAATGTCTGGAACTCTTTTACAAGGAAAGGACAGGAGGCTGTAATAAAATGACAAGTAATAAATTCCAGTGAAACAAAGTTAATTTAGTGCAGTTGGTATCTGTTTGCAGACTGGGGGTTATAGAGGCTTCCAGAGTGCTTCGTATTTGAAAAGCAACCTCATATTTTCAGTGTCAGTTACTGCTGTTCTGTGAGTAAGAACTGTCATTAGCTCTGCTTCTGACTTTTGCTTTAACCAGACAGTATCATATTTGCTCTAATTCAGAATGTCTTTAATCTCGTGGCACCAGTTGAACTCCTGGTTTTGAGAAGTCTGTGTGTGTCTGTCAGTTCCATCATTATTTCTAATCTGCAGAGTTGTGGCGTATTGAAAAAGCCACTGATGCACTCAGACCCCTGCTCGGAATACGTTGTGTGATTTGCCTCCTCGCAGCCTAGACCTATTTTCATTATAGGCCAAAACAATTTTCCCATTAGGCAGCATTAAGGCTTTGTAATTAAAGAGGATGAACCTGATGGAGTGGTATGGACTCTTTAGTATGGCACGCTATCGGACATGAGGAGATCTATATTGTAATTTGCTTCATGCCGATGTATGGATTCTCCCAGGCTGAAGTCCTAGAGGAGACATGCTTCACTGGTGCTGTCTTTAATGCTCATCAGTAGCACCACAGATGATGATAAAGGTAATAATGAACTGCTTCTGTGTTACTGTTATAGCTGCCACCGTTGCTGTGTGAGTGAGTTCATACTTCTCCTGGCAAATGACTAAAGCTACATGTTCTCATGCCGGTCTGTGATTATGGTTATCAGGATTGAATAGCCAGTAGTCTCTACTCATGGCTCTACTCAGTTACCATGTTACACTGGCAACTCTGCCACCATTTCTCCTCTTAATTATCCAATCTGGCCTCCAGGTGCAAGGCAATGCCTTTTACCTCCCATCCCAAGACTAAATGTCTATATATTTTGACCCTTAGACTTTTTTCTCTTTGAGTTTATTATATATAAATAGACATCCAAAGGTAAGTTTAACTTATTACAGTAAAGTTGGTACCTTCTCAGAAGAAGACTTGACTCTGGTGTTAGAAACCAGCTTTCGAATTGTTTGTTGTCTGTGTTTTGATAGATCACCGGTAGCAGCTGTTCCTCTCTGAGAAGCAGCATTGTACTCTCTGTGTGCATTATTACTGAAGTATATTCCAAGCAAACTTTGTTTCTGCAAGACTGCATCTTGGGCTTGGGGAGTTTGGAGGTGACGTGTAACAGCTTTGCCAGGCATACATATCAAGCTCTAGTAATCGCCAAGGCCCAGGAGTTATGGCAATGTGGGGAGGTAATGGACATTAATGCAGGCCCAGGCTCAGCTCTGAGACCTGCTGGGTGAATGCACATCTCCCTCTCGTCCCTCCGCTCTCATGTAATTAATAGCCCATATCACTCCCTACATGGAGGAAGTCCTGCAGTATTGCCTACCTATTTCTGAGTGAACTGAAGAAGTTAGCATGTTAACATAATTTTTGAAAACTTTTCATCCAAATAACCTTAGCTTTAAACAAATGCCACTGTCCAGTGAAAAGTATATCTTAGACTTACCTACGTTCACACTAGCAAGTGGCGAAGTGGCAGACGATTAATTATTTTTTTTAAATAAATTAATAAAATTTTTTGTATGTACATTCATAACACGGATCCATAATTTCATCGACAGTTGCAAGTGAAAAAGTGACAGTGTGACAACTGACATTTTCTCAATTTTATGCAAATTAAGTATGGCATTTTCATACATGATTCCTCAGACCGATCCTGTGGCATGTATAGTCTGACTTTCTTCACTTCCCCAATGACATCTTTGATTTATTCGTAAAATTAATTCCCAATTACTACTCTGATACGCAAAAATGGAAGTCATGGTTTCATTTTATCCTATCATATACATTTTCTCATTAAATGTCCATAGAAGGATTATAAATTCAAATAAAGCTTGCAAGGAAGTAGCAGAAATTGTTGGTTCCTCTGGTGAGTGTACATAGCTATTACGTAGCTTGCTTTGCTAATCTGCCAGTGAACCCAGTACGACGCCAACAATCAAACAACCGATTATCACACTGATTAGTGTGTTATTTAATTTGTGTTTATCTAGTTAGCTTTGGTAACTATATTTTGCTACTACTGTTTCCTACCAGAACTAAAAATATGCTGGCCAGGCCATTCCTGCAAGCGACAATAGTAGTGGTTGCTACATGCCCACAAGAGACAAACTACAAGTGAACTGTCAGTTGCTAGTTTGAACGCCAGGTAAATTCCTTTTGAAACTTGTTAATTTGAAGAAACTAGCTGTAAACGCTCCTGGCATGACCCAAAGTTGCCATTTTGATTTAGGATCACAGGCAAGGTTTCCGTTCCACTGTGGCAAGTCATGCTCCACTGTGGCACAGTGTTCCACTGTGGCAAGTCCTGACCACAGATTACATCACTAGAACGGCAGTGCCACTGTCAAAAGTTCTCAATGCTGAATGTCTTTGAGGAGCATCGAGAAAAGAGGTATTACATCCTGAGACTGAAAGCTGGTATGCTTTAATTTTTCCTAATGTAAATGTGTCTAGATAATTTAACGAGTAGAAATGCATGGAGTCACATAGGTGGGATAAGACATGTGGCTTTAACTGTTGCCTGTGGTGCAAAGAGGAAAGGAGATGAAGGGAGTCCTGCTGAGATCTGGAGGAATCGCTCTCACACGAGAGGCTCTTCACCACATACGGCGTTCTTCATCTTTCATGTGCTCTCATTCTGGAAGTAGTACTAGTCTGGCAGTCAGCAGGTGGCATGAGGAGCGGTTTAGCACCTATTAGTCTTTCTTGTGGCTTAAAATCCCCCCAAGCACAATCACAGTCACTAAAAGCTTCTTTATTTCCCGCCAACGCTTCCATATCCAGCTGCAAACCCATCGCGTCGATCCATACTTCGACCACCAGCTCTGTCTCGCCTCGCTCCATTAGTAAGAGTTTTCGGATTGACCAAGAATTCCAGGTTTCCACTGCAGAAATGAGCGGTCAGTGGTGTGTGAGACGCAGCAGCAAGTCTTTAATGAGTATCGGTTTGTTCGTATTCCTCCATTTGGGTAAGTGAGCCAAGCGCTGATTTTAATGTGACGCTGATTAACGTCCCTGATTTGCTCTAACGAGTTGTTAAGTGATTGCCCGGCAGGTCCTCGGACATTGTGTGGCGGGTATTTTTCCACTCTTCTTTGCTTGAGTTCCTCATCGAACCAAGCCAGACTACTTTTCCAGCATCGCTTAGAGAGCAAGAGACACTATGAGCTGAAGCCATGATTAGCAAAGTCTCACACGATTACAGTGACTGCTAATTTTGCTATGAGCTGCTGAGGCTTTTAAGGACTTTTCAAAAATTGACGAGGTATTTTATAACTATCAGATAAATCTCTAAATCTTTTGAGACATTAAAAGAGTTGAAAGAGTATAGACCTAACCCCTACCTCTCTTCAGACTTTTCGATTTGGTTTGCGTCTAGGACTTATGGACATAGAGGGATAGGGATACACTATTTTGTAAATATTTATTTATTTAAAGAAATCTTGGCAGAAATCTTGAGTCTAGAAATGTGCATCAGGTTGCATCAGGATTGGGATCCCATGGAACACAAGAAAATAGTCGGATAAGCTATTTACTTTCATGCATCTGGAAAGTTTCCGGTATTTTCCAGTGTTTTCAGGGCAGGATGTCCATCCATCCATCCATTTTCTGTATCGCTTATCCTACAAGGGGTTGCGGGAAGCCTGGAGCCTATCCCAGGAGACTCGGGGCACAAGGTGGGGGACACCCTGGATGGGGTACCAACCCATCGCAGGGCACAATCGCGCACACACACACACACACACACACTATGGACAATTTTGGAAATCAGCCTATTACACATGTCCCCACCCAGGGTAGGGTATATATTTATTTTTAAAAAAACTTCCAGATTAGACCACACCCACTTTGAATTTAAATCTAAATACAGATAGATAGAGCTGGATATTTGTAGAACTAAACAGATACTTATAGTGGCATTACATTAGACCCCTAATGGACTTGATTAGCAGGTAAGCTAAATGTGTAGTGTGGTTTAAAGTCTTCATAATGATCTGTGATAAATCAAGCATCTGATATTACATTTACTTTTTTTTTTTTGTCTTTGAACTCGAGCAGAGAATAATTCAGAGAAATTGCCCTGTCACTAAGTCATTCGTTTTCTTTGAGGAATTGGATAATATTGAATATTTTTGGATTCGGTTTAATTACTCAGCTATAAAAAGCTATAAATTGAACTTCTGCTCAGATCCCTGCTGTGAGCAATTGCTCTTTCTTTATTTCTGCTAGTGAAATGTGTCACGCTTGTCTGAGCACTGTTTGCTACAATTCTAAGTTGTCATGTTGCTGTATAACTCGTGTTATTGGTTTGCCAGACGTTGAGGCCTGTAAAGTTATTTGTTACAGTACCATATATTCTGGTAGTAATTTATCAATTCCAAGGACTTGGAAAGGGCAGTTTAACTGTCTGACCATTCCCTTAATGTCTCATGACCTTCCCATTACTGTACGTCTAATGATTTCTCTCAAACCGCTGAGAACTGCAAATTAATTCCCTAATGGACTGATCTGAGCTCATATTTCACACTCTGGGAAACTTAGTCGTCTCCTCTCATTATCACAGCCGCTCTTAGAGCCGCTGTTCTCTCATAGCTGAGGTTCAGTGAGGCGATCCGTTCAACGGAGAGGCCGTCACGCGACTCATCAATTTTTAAATCTAATTTAAATTTTTTTTTAAAAAAATTTTGTATCATGCAAATTCTCATGCAAATATGTATATCTTGGATGTTAGGGCTCTATTTTCAAGCATACATTCGCTGGTATGAGTATTTTTGATTTGCTTGAGTGTAGGCCAGCACGTTCCCGTTTGCACTCAAATACCTCTTTCGTGGTTGATAATAAAAGTTTTTTCACTGCTGGAGTGAAGTATATTCCACATGCTGGAGTGATGCAACAAGTGCACCATTTAAAATTTCTTTAGCACCTTTGGATTTTCCAAACCAAACCACTTTGGTCCAAAAATGCGCCTGTGTGCCTACCTACTGAGACCCTGACAATCCCATTTCCAGCGCCACTGCTTTGTTGGCTTTATATTATTATAGACTGATGAATTACCTTAGTGTCCAGCTTACCAGCTCACTGCACAAAACTTCACAAAAACATGCAGCCTTATTTATTTATTTATTTTTTATACATACCTATCATTGGTGCTGGTTTGAATTTGCCGAAAAAAAATGACCCTCATCCATTTTTATATAGACACGAGCAGAGTGATAAATCTTCAAAATGGCTTATGCTCTTTACATATTATTATTGTAGGAGTACCTTATTGTTGAGAACATTTTTTTGGGGGGTGGTAGTTTTCTCCCTTCAGTCTCCTTTTCAGGAGGTGAAATGCTGCTCAGTTGAGTTAATGTCTGGTGATTGACTTGGCCAGTCTTAAACCATCTACTTTTTTGCCTCATGTGAGTTCTTTGTTGTGTTGGCAGTGTGTCTTGGGTCATTGTCTTGCTGCATGATGAAGATCCTCCCAGTTAGATTGGATACATTTCTCTGTAAATTGGCAGACAGTATGTTTGTGTAGACTTCTGAATTCATTCTGCTGCTACCATCATGAGTTACATCATCAATAAAGATTAGTGAGCCCGTTCCAGAAGCAGCCATGCAAGCCCAAGCCATGACTCTGTCTCCACTGTGCTTGACAAGTGAGCTCATATGTTATGGATCATGAGCAGATCCTTTCTTTCTCCACACTTTGGCCTTTCTATCACTTTGAGTTTAATTTTGGTTCCAGAACTTTTCTGGCTCTTCTCTGTATTTCTTTGCAAATTCCAATCTGGTGTTCTGGTTCTTACTGCTGATGAGTGGTTTGCATTTTGTGGTATGGCCCCTATATTTCTGCCCTCAAAGTCTTCTTTGAATGGTGCATTGTAATACCTTTGCCCCTGCCCTGTGAAATGTCACTGGTGATGTCACTGACTGTTGTTTTTGGGTTTTCTTCACTGCTCTCACAATGTTTCTGCCATCAAATGCTGTTGTATTCCTTGACTGACCAAGTCATGTCTTGTTGGTACACCAGTGGTTTTCTTCAGGACATTCCAGATTTTTTTTATTGGATATGCTCAATGCTTGTGCAATGTCTCTGATCGACTTTCCCTCTTTTCTCAGATTCAAAATGGCTTGCTTTTCTCCCATATACAGCTCTCTGGTCTTCATGTTGGTTTGTTCTTTTTAACAACAAACACAGTCTTCACAGGGGAAACCCGGGGCTCAAACTAAAAGTAGATATTCAGAGCTATTAATTGTTTAAGCCATGGCTGTAAAGAGTGGTTATTTGAGTTACTGTAGCCTTCCTGTCAGCTCGAAACATTCTACCCAGTCTACTCTGACCTCTATCATCTACAAAGCATTTCTGCCCATCAAACAGCTTATCACTGGATGTTGTTTGTTTTTTTGCACCTTTCTGCATAAACTCTTTCACAACATTTGTGTGTGAAAAATCCCAGGAGATCAGCTGTTTCTGAAATACTCAAAATAGCCTGTCTGGCACCAACAACCATGCCACGATCAAAGTCACTGATATAGCATTTTCCCCATTATGATGTTTGATGAGAATATTAAGGCCCTTGACCTGTATCTGCAGAAGTTTATTCATTGTGCTGCTGCCACGTGATTGGCTGATTGGATAATTGATTGAGTGATTGAGTAGGTGTACAGGTATTCCTATTAAAGTGGCTGGTGAGTGTAAATCCTGCTGCAATCTTAGGCTTTATTTTTACTCCTGTGGCACAGTGATGATAAAGTATCTGAGCCTTGACAAATCCAAGTACTTGATGATTTGTCTATTCCTTTCAAATGTTAAACAGACAAAGTAGCAGGATTACTACATTTTTATTTAAGTGAATGTGAGGGCTATTTATATATGTAGACCTTTTCAACTTTATTCTTATTATCATTTCTCTGATTACGAATAACTATCATTTGACAGTGTGCTACAGTAAAATCCTAATTTCCAGGCAGTTCTGTTAGTGCGCCATCAATGACAATCACACCCCATTCAGTTTAATTTCCTGTTGTAAATGATTTAATGCATGTACAAGACCAGTGTCAAGTATGAAATAAAAACCCATTTAATTGCAAAATAATAGACCACTACAAAAAAATGGTATCATGTGAACATCTCTTGTGTATAGACACATTTATCTAGTATTTCTCATTCTTATAAAACTACGAGCGCGAGTCAGATGAAACCCATTTGCAGTAAATAATGCACAAAGAAATTAAGGTTTATAAAGACATATATAAAGACATTAAGGTTGAGACTGTATTGTGCTATTGGCGGATAATTTTCCCCATCTCAAGCATTTACAGTGCCTCCCATAACTATTGGGTGCAGTAGGTATTCTTATCCCAAAGGTGTTCAGTGTGGTTGATTGGGCCTCTGAAGTTCTTCCACATAAATCTTGGCAAACTATATCTTTATGGAGCTTGCTTTGTGCACAGGGGCATTGTCATGCTGGAATGTGTTTGGGCCCCTTAGTTCCTGTGAAGGGAAACTGTAACGCTACAGCATACAAAGACAATTATGTGCTTCCAACTTTGTGGCAACATTTTGGGGAAGGCCCACACATGGGTGTGATGGTCAGGTGTCCACAAACCTTTGGTCATGTAGTGCATTTTGAAATGCTGGATTCACATTTTTTGGCACCATTACAATTGATATTTTGAGATGTCTGGTCTGAAGAAAATAGCATCACTAAGTCTGTTTCTGTAATATGTAACAAAATTGGAAACACTTGAAGAGGATCTTGGTTCCTTCTTCCATGCAGAACATTTTATTTAACATTTTAAGCTCCTTTGTTTTCTTAGTTTTGTACATGTGCTCTTCCCACTTCAGTTCAGACCATGAACTTTCAGTAGGGTTCAGATACTGAGACTGAGTCCATAGAAAACATTGTTTTTTTGTTTCTTTACCAGTTTCTGTGTTGATTTGGGATAATGTTTGGCTCACCATCTTGTGGAAAGCTTGATGGCTGACCATGACTAGTGGAGGCAACTGGGTTTTATGTCGAAATCTCCTGATATGCCATCAATCTTCACATAAGCAGCTGGTCCACCACCAGATTTTACACTGGGTATCAGCTGCTTTTCTTTCTAATGCTGCCTCGTTTGCTGCCAAACAGTGACAGTGTGTGAGGTCCAATTCTTGACAAAACTATTTCAGACATATGAAACTATTTGTTACTACCCTAATAATGCTTAAAAGTATTTTTTTATTGCTTATGGTTTTTATTTATTACCTCATGTGTGCAGATCAACAACCATCTCTCTCTCCTGTGTTGCAGGTTCTTTGTTTTTTGACCCAAAGGGGACTAAATGTTACTTATTAACTAACATTTATTTTAATATTTTTATTTAAAGTAGTTCTAGTAATAGTAGTTAAGTAGTAAATGACAATGATTTGTTAGAACAAATATAAATAGTTTCTCCTGCTGTTTAAATTAGAATTATTTTTTGTGATGTTTGTAAAAGAATTTTTGAGATTTTTTTTAATAAAGAATGCCAATAATTCTTTAGGGCACAATATTTTTAAAATGATACACCAAAAAAACATGACCATTTCAAACTGTTGTAAAATAATAAAAACAATATCTTGGAATAGCATACGGAAATGAGGGAGGGTTTGCTTTTGATAGCTTTAAATCATACATTGTGCAGCGTGTGTGTTAAAGTGTCCTATGAGACCTGTATTTTTCCATTTTATTGCCCTTGATATTTACTTTTGACTATACAAAGGTGTATAGAGACGCTTTAATCTAATGCAGAGTATCTGTTTCCGAACAATATTGGCCTGAAATGCTGGATTTGTATAGGATCAGGTCTGACATTTTCTGATTCGATCCTCTGATGTATTTTTCATGCATTATTTGACCATGCTGTGGTGATATGACTGGCACCTCATCGCAGACACAAACACAAAGCACACAGATATGCCTATGATGTTTTACGTGACTCAGCAACAGAAGTAAAATAGCATTTGCTTCCCTGCTTTATTTGTTGATGCAATGTATAATGCATTAAGGCCATCAGTGCGTGCTCACATGGCTCCACTCAGTTTTACAGAGTAATTGAAAGAATATCTAATTCAGAACAAGCTAATAATTGGCTTTCTGCTCTGCCCTGAAACTTGACTCATAGTGAGTTCTCCAGTTTCTTTGTTGACTTCAGTGTTTGCCGGATGTCATTTTGACAAATCGAAGGCTTTCACATAAAAAGTATGAAAGTATTTATAAGTGGCTTCATTTATAACATTACCTGCCATAATGACTATTCACGAAAAACACTTGACCTGGAATAGGAAAAGTGTGTGAACTTCACATGCTTTTGAAATTGACCTCAATCTTAAATTTATGCTTCTTTATTTTAGTAAAGGTGACATAATATGAATAACTGATACAGTTGTACAGAAATTGTTTTGACTGGCTCGCTTATCCCTATACTACACATGATGTGTTATATCCACGTTTGTGCACAAGAGGATCTGCTTCTAATGCACGGCTTCTCAATCTTTTTGGCCAGCGGCCATTTTAAAGGCCCAAAGTTCTTGCGGTCTGTGCACGTCAGGGTTTGGGGCATGTCTGTGCATTCTAACGCCTAATTAATACATATAACCTCCACATTTTAAACAGTTGTTTATATGCTGCCAGCGTCCTGTGTAAAGGCTGGTGTAAAAGCAGGGGCGGTTATGGGACACCATTGGTATCTCAGTCGACCCCACATGAGTTTGCGACCCCAGTTGTGAAAACCTGCGTGACATGCACATATAACAATCTTCATAGGAAAATTCTGTTATGTGTGAATTCTCTGAAATCCTCCCTAATTCTGTGAAAGGGCCTTAATATCAGGTGGGGAATGCACTCGCCAAAACAAGACAATGAATGAGTATTAGCAGTGATGAACAAGCACAAGCACAGTGATTGGAAAATAAATATTTTCTAGAATTTGTCTAATTTGTAGCAGTATTTCATGATTGTGTTTTATTCTTACATTTGTGTCTTTCCTTCATTCAGTTAACATCTATTTATTGATTTTCTTTTTTGAAGAACTCAAGCCTCAGTTGCATCATCATACATGTTTTACGCTCAGTTAATTTTTGTCCAGTGATGATAAAGAGGGCAATGAAAACATGTATTTTCTCTGGGAGAGATGGTTCATCACCTCATGTCTCAGCTCTGGGTGAAATGTGGGAACACCTGACTCTTGGAGAATGTGAGCACTCTGTTTCTTCTTTGCTACAGGCCTTTTATTCATTACCTCCAGATGACGAACCTCATAAATCACAGATGAATCCGCACCTTCCGTTTTGCGCAATGCCACGCTTACATAGTAATTATGGTCCCAGCTCTCATTATTCTGCTGCTAGGGCGACGGATTTGCCAAATCGACTCCTATATTAATTATCCCCGCTTTCAATTACACCTTTGTGGAATCTGCGTTCCACTCATTAGCAGGCGCTGGGTGCAGGCAAACATGCTTCTTGATGACCAAACCCTGCTGGTCATATGATGTGGGATGGTACGAATGACACCGAATATGAATGCCCCTTCTGGAGTGTGTGGTGATACTGAGTCTGAGCTCCTCTCCTCCCCGTGGCCTGGCAAACGGAGGGCATATGGCCTGGCAGGACTGCATGGCGTGCGACGTCAGAACTAGTGCCAGGTCCTCACAGCTGGCAGCGGCAGTGTGCCAGGGGAAGCTTGTCTGTTATCCTCTGCACACAGGAAGCGACCACAGGCCAACAGGAAGCGTTAGCAGGAGGAACCTGGCTCCAGATGGAGGGATTGGTGCAAAACTGTCAAATGATGCACTCTGCACCGTATGGACATCCTCTTTTTTCCCCCTGTAGCTCTATTTTTTTTGGCTCTCCTGTGGAATGTATAATTAGTCAGGTAGTGTGGTGAGTCTGGAGTACCAGGTGACATTTCTGTGCTTGATGGGAATCAGGTTTGCTGTATGTATGTAGTTACTTGGATTTGATGAGGGTTGTGTATGCAGACCCCTTCAAGAAGGAGGCCACCAGCAGCATGTGCTAATTAACACACAGCGGAGATGAAGCACACCTCAGAGTGGTCTCCTGGGTTGGACCAGGTGTCCCAGCGGAGCTCCGGCTCAAACAAGCTGTCCTCAAACCACCAGCAATTTCAGCCTTCCAATTACTGCTCACCAATTTTCATGGCCATGCTGTGTTCTCTATATTCTGGCAACTTTCCTCACTTATGTGCAGGGGTTGAAGTGAACTCTTTTCCATTGTAACCCAAAGTAGTCCAAGAGAGCAGTTTTCGTTTGCTTGAAGTGGTCCTATTCCATTTTTGCCAGAAGAAATGGTACTTTACTCTACAGCAGTACAAATGCTTTAGATCATTGTAGACTATGATCTGCATGCAATGGTAGGCTTTTGAATATTTGTCACAGGTTTTTTTTTTTCCCTCAGTTAATTACACAGCTTGTGTGAAAGGCCTTGAGTCATAAACTACAGCGAGTTTTTACAGTCTGGCCCCTGGTGAGATTATGGACAGTTCCTGCCACAGTCATTGTGGTCATTGCTTCTCATCATCGTCCTGATCTCATGGACACTGGTATGAAAGGATGCATTTAATTTTGCTTTTTGTCTCGTATGACATATACCCAGTCCATGCTCAAACCTTTCTAGATCTTAGTGTCAGTCCTTATATCCATCCAATACTGTGCATATTACACCAGAGTGCAAGAAAATTACACAGTAATGTAGCACAATACAATAAATATGCAAGGCCGTGCACAGCAATACAATAAATATGCAAGGCCGTGCACAACACAACACCAACTATAGTAGGAGCATTGTGAAGATGAAATGTGCAAACGTTGAGCAAAACTGTGAAAAATATATCATATATTAAACTGCTATAAATAGCAGCCTCTGAATGTAAAAAGCTAAATATGCCAGTAAGTAGAGTACAGAGTACAGTCCAGCGTTAAATACCGCGTTATTATTTGCTGTTAAACCTGGGTTATTCAGTTCAGTTCAGTTTATTTCAGGTGCTTGTTGGAGGGAAGCAGGATGATGAGGAGTGTGACTGCCAGGGGGATGAAGCTCTTGCAGAGTCTGGCAGTGGCGGCTCAGATATTTCAGTTCCTTCTGCCATCTGATGGGGGGATAAAGAGTTTGTGGGAAGGATAAACTGCGTTATCTGCAGCTTTTATAGTAAAATGTCATTCATAGAACGCAGAGAGACCTTAAACAGTTTTTGGATTTGTTCCTTTCAGGGAACTTTTAAGGATTCGGTGTAAAACCATAGTATTGCCTTTTCAGAACAGGTTCCAGGAAGAACCTCTTTAAGGAGGAATAAAAGTACTAAGAAGTACGAAGCATAATAAGCTATATCACAATTTCTGTACCCTTCACTGATGCAGATAACTACAGTTGTAGTGTCAGAGAGAGGAGACATGTACTATACACCTAAGACTGAATTTCAGCTTTAGAGGCTGCTTGCTTTCACATGTCATTGTTTTTTTTCACGTTTTTTTTTTCCCCTTTTTAGAAGAGAAGCGCTGGCTGCAGCGTTGTTTGTACTTATATGAAAGACCAGCTCCTGCGATGTGTCGACTGTAACCATAACAACACTCTTACCAGTCCTAGTTTATATTCTCTAGCTAACTATACTAGGTTGATATCTAGATTAGAATTATTTTTAGTTGTAATAAAGATTAAATAAAGATTGGCTTGACTCTTATGACGAGGACATTGTTTGCCTTTGTTGTAGCTTTGGAGGAAGAAAATCAAGAGAAGTATCTTGTGTGACTTGAGTGTGTGTAGCCACAGTTGAAGTAGGACTGTCACATCATGTACTCGTGAATGTCCCAAAAATATCCAAGCTGTTATTTTCGGTTATGTTGCTACATTGGGATATTGGCAATGGAATATTTTTTAAGTAACGTGTCATAAATTTCCTGATATTCGCTCAGTAACAAGACCAACACTATGATCTCCATTTATTTAAAACAACACTGAGTCTCTTTAAGTAATGAAAATTTAAGTGTAAGGGAATTTAAAGAAATTTGGCAGCTCTAGTCTGCGTAGTGATCTACTGTATCAAGTGGCTCGTTCATCCATGCAGGCTGAGAATACTGAATGTTGATTTGTGACTGTTAGCTCTGAGTGTCTAAGGACATAAAAGGGTTCGTGTGTATAAAACCATACACTGTTTCCAGTTTATTAGGTAGGCCTACCTTGGCTATTTCATCAGGCATATGCAATATAGATGCACTTATACATGATTACAGACTGTAGTCCATCTGTAACCCATTCATCATTGGAAAGGGACCACTATAGGACCACCAGATGTGGCCAGATGTTATTTGGATGGTAAACCATTCTCAGCAAAGCAGTGACACTGATATAGTGGTGTGTATAGGTGTGTATAGCTACAATTAGTTATCATATATCTAGAAAGTTTTGTAGGATAACCTGATAAAATGGCTAATGGGTATAGCTCAAATGAAGGTGCACCTGATGAACGGATAACCGTGTGTGTGTGTGTGTGTGTGTGTGTGTGTGTGTGTGTGTGTGTGTGTGTGTGGGGCAGGTCAGTTTATTTTGAGAGTGTGAAGTCAGTCCGACTTCAATTAAACACATTAAAGTGGATTTGGTGAGCCAGTGTGTGAGAGGTCGCTCTGCTCTCTGTTGTCTTGCTGCCCTTTCTGCTCTTTATATGCACTGACTGTGTCACCTTGCCTCCATACCGCTGGTGTGTCTCCATGGGCAACCGCCCGCTCCCGTCACAGCACATTCAGCCAGATGGCATTGTGGTCGCCACACAGAGACTGGACATTAGACACCAAAAGAGCGTGGGTGTGTGTGCTCGCTGCTCTCCTTCCCACCTGTCTGTTTTGTCATCTGGTATGTGAGCTACTTGCCACTGATGATTTCTGCACTCTGATTTGAAGACTGATTAGCCCTGTCCAGTCAGAGTACATCTGCCACTTCTCTGTAATAAGTATGGTAATGTACATTCAAGCTCCATATGAGCTGCTTGGCCGTAAGGTATACTTACTGAAGCAGCAGGAGCAGTTTATTGTCCTGTATGTGTTGCATTTCCCCCGCTTACCACAGGGGGTGCTGTGGATTCATGTTGAATATAACAGCTCAGGGTTTCTATACATGTCCTTGTTTTTGTGATGAGTAAGGAAGCTGATGAGGGACAGCTGCACTGTTAAAGCATTGGTTTCCCAAAAGCTTCCAGCAAACCTGACGCCGTGCTCTGAAATGAACTTCCTCCACTCACCACGGCGGCTGTTAAAGTTTTACCTGGCACTTCTGAAATCCATTTTATTTATAATATATCATTTGAAATGCTGAATGGTTAAACTTCTGGTTTGGCGATGTATCAGTTTTGCCTTTGTGACACTATACCCTTCTGTCTATGACTCTAATGTGCATAATAGTATCTATAACATTTTCTCTTTTCCAGATGTTTAATTCCTGGAAATTGCTGAGAAATACTGTAGCTTGCATTAAAATATATATAACATATGTTTCTGTTGTCTTTATTTTCTCCTGGTAGTTTCCCAATGTTTAGTGTCGAAACAGTAAGGAGTCCTGTCTCAATGCATTTCTTTCGAACACCTTTTCGGACTGATTCAAATGACACAGCACATCATTTCAGGATGCGCTTCCTATTTCCAAACTGATAGCTTTATTAAGATTTTTGTTACGAAATATATATCAAAATAATCGAGAAAAACCTGCCTGATATAATAATTGGCTCTGCTCTCTGGGTGAGATGGATGGTTATTCCATCTGCCCAATCAGAGACATTGCTGAGCTTGTGCATACAGAATAGTGCAGTAGACTCTCCTCAACTGTGTCCAACTGCCTATTGACTTTGTATTAGCAGCGCGATTCCCTGATCGTGGTGCCATTTGTGTCCTCCTGGTAATACATTTCCAAATGTATTTAATGTAAAGTAAAAGACCTTTTGAACACTGGTGTGCTTTACATTAGTAAAACCTATCCACAGCACTTCATAAACAGGATTTTTGCCTGTTCCAGCACACAATACCAGTTTATTTTGAAATATAATCATTTAAAATACTTCAAAACTCTTTTTTTTTTTTTTTTTGGATTTATTTGTGAATTTATTTAATATCATGCTTTAATAATCCGTTATGTAGGTTATAATAAAATTTGCTAAACCTTGTTAATTATTAAATATTTGGAATATTCGTCAAGTCACAAGAAGTTTTATCAACTGAATTTCTTGAAGACCACTGGAAGAAAAAAATTCTTCTGTCACTCTTTTTTTTTTTTTTTTTTTCTTAATTTTCAGAGATATTGTTGCATTGACTGATGAGGTCACTTTAAAAGTACAACCCTGTTACCCAAAGTATAGATTTAAAGTAAATTATTCATTTAAATAATTCATTTTAAGTAAATCTACAAGTCTGTAATGTCCGAATGCCATTGACCCAGATGCTAGTTAACCATGTTTGATGTATTTGCTAATTCTTTACTAAATACTCATCTGAATTACGCATTTAAGAGAAAAATGCAGGCAAAAAAACTTTGGAAAAAAAAAAAAGATATTGTTGCCTTTAGTGGGTTAGCGCATTTTGGAATGGTTAAATGCATGTTGTTGTTTTTTTTGAGATTCAGTGTTGAAAAATGTTTAAAAATAATGTTTAATAACGTTCGAGTTACGAGGGCTCAGTGGCAGTCCATTCATGGATTCTATCAGCAGTATTTTGAAAAGATCGAAGTGTCTAAGATTATTCCTGTTGGCCTTCACCCTTTACTGATTGGGAGCGCTCGTGAGATAGTGGAGATTATTGGATAAAAACTGGCTACAAGTGCATAGGGTCAAAAAAAATTACATCAGAATCAAGGAAAACAGCATTCTTGACCTGTAAACATGAGTGCAGATCCAAGAGTAGTATTAAAGTCCTTGCAATCTTTGAACGTCTTCTGGAGCATGACCTTCTCTCTGGGGAATGGAGGAGCTTTGACCCCACAACAATGGCAGAGGTTGGCAGTCCTCCATTACTCTGAGAAAAGGTCATCCTCTGAAGAATCATAGAAGTCAGTGAAGAGCGTCATTCAGCGTTCTGTGTGTGAACTGCTGCGAGTGTGGCTTGCTGTCCGCTTTCTGTCCACTCCAGGGCTTGGAATGTGAGCGGTACAAATGTTTCCAGCCTTCCAGCGCTGCCAGATCCTCAAGGTTCTGCCTCCGTTGCCAAGGAGACAGAGCCAGGCTGGCAGCCCGTGTGTGTGTGTGTGTGTGTGTGTGTGTGTGTGTAGTTCTGTGTAAGAGAAGTTCTTAGATCTCCTCCTCTGTGCCTCTGCTTTACCTGAGTAATCTGTCAGACCTGCACTTTTGTGTTGTCTCCAGCAGATTGGAAGTGAGCAGGGACCACCACAGCTCTGCTAATTGCGCAAATAGGCCTCTGCTGTTCTTAATGCCTCCGACAGCCAAGGGTGTGTGTGTGTGTGTGTGTGTGTGTGTGTGTGTGTGTGTGTGTGTGTGTGTGTGTGTGTTTCTCTTTCTGACCCATGCACGATTTGGCTTTATGCTAAACCCAATTAAACAGCATGTCAGGAAATCATTAGTGCTTGAGGCTGAGTTGTATTGATGTGTGCAAAGCCTCTAAAGCAATGCCAGCGTTGTGTTTAGTTTTTGGAGACTAATGTGAACCCACAGTAGATATTAGTGGTGCCGAATTCCTTTCTGACCAAATACAAGCATCTCAATGTACCTGAAGGTTCCTCAGCCAAAAATGCTCAAGTATGGGAAGCAGCTCAGCCAAAATCATCATGCTAATTCTTATGTACAATGCGTAGCTCAGGAATATGTGCAATAATCCCTCATATGTGCAATTAATCACCATAAGTGTGATATTTCATAAGTGCAGTATTTGTCTTGTATCTATCCTGTATGTGCAGTATTCGTTTGTGTCGTACTTTTGCAATGTTGTTTTGTACTGTACTTTTGTAGTACCTGTATTTGTTAACTATTTATTGTTGTTAGTATTGTTGTGATTTTTGTGAATTTTCTTTCTTTCTTTCTTTTCTTTTTTTTTTAAATGGTAATGGGTTGGGAATAACCAGTGCAGCTTTGAATTTGACAGTGTATCTCCGTTACCTTACATGTAATATGTTTGTGTCACATGCGTTGAGGAGAGGCAGGAATCAAGTGCATGAAATCAGCATGTGGTTTAGGCGGTTTATTTGTGGGTTGCGGCATGACTCAGAACACAGCCAGGCTTCATAAACTGGGGATAATCCATATTCAAAAACACAGATCACCTGGACACAATCGAGAGACACACCAAACACACGTCATTGTAAACAAAGGAGCACATGGAGAGAAATAAAACCAAGACATGAGAACAGCGCTTTAATATTTATCTAAAGCTACGAGGCTAATGTTGACTAATGTTACATTTTTTTGTGAACAGATTTATAAACAGGTTTTTATTTTTTTGTTTATTTATTTATTTATTTTTTTAAATGGGGTGAAATATACTTGGGCGCTCATCAATATACCTGGGTGCAGCACCAGAGCATTATCTATTAGCGTGAGTACTAGAGTTGTAACACCAATGTTTGTACCAGTGATTTGTTTGTAATGTCCTTTTCTTCTTAAATAAGGTATTGTTATAGATGCTACTTAAGGGTGTAACTGAAACCATAAATAAATATGTTTATCAAGTCTGTTTTACTGCAGCTTTATTAGCAAAATATGATTAAGATGATTGACAGCTGATAGAATTGCGCTATTATTATCGCACTATTATTATGGCTATCAAATTGGATTATATACAGAAAGCATGTTGTTAGTGCTACAGTGAGAAGTACAGTACGCCTTGTAGCTTTTAGAACAGCAAATAAAATAATAAAATAAAAAAAAATAATTATCTTAATAAAAAGGTAGGTTCAGAACACCCCCATAAACACATATATAGTGTGTGTGTATGTATATGTATGTATATATGTATATATAATGTTTATTTATATTTTATTTATTTATATAATATATTTTATTTAATGTATATTTCTCACTTATAAGCCTGCTGTGTGATAAAATAATGACTACACTTGAAGTAATATTGGTCTTTATTAATATTTATTAATATTAATCATCCAGTTTAGAAACAAACCATGTTTATTGCACTTTATCATTCTATTATTTTAAATCAACAGAAAACATGAGTTTCTTTTTAATTGTGCATCAGCGAGCTGTATTCCTTCACTTGTATAAACTTTAAGACCCATAATGACTGCTCCCTACTCACAGTGTATCTTTTAAATGCTAAATAGAAACATAAATAAATGGAAGGATAGACAGGCAGTGAGATTTAAACTGAATGCAGATTTCATGATGTGAGTGATATTTAACATTATTTAATTAGCTGAATAGAGCTGAACTGGCCAAATATCTGTCATTTCGGTTTATTTCCTCGCCGGAGCCAATAAAATTGCACGTCCCTGTCATAACTCATATAGTGTATTATGTAAATGTTAAGTGTTATGATATCTTTTGCCATGTTATCCACTCTAATCTCATCTGCTCTCTTTGTCTCTTGTTGCTCTTCTCATTTTTTCTCATTCTGTCTCTCTCTCTCTCTGTTCTTCCCTCTTCCTCCTTTGTCTTTGCTCTTTGTCTTTTTTTTTTTTTCATTTGCAGAGGAAGAGGTGGAAAATTTCGATGTTTCCAGCTTGCAGGAAGAGGTGCTGCGGAACATTGAGGCTGACAGCTTCTGGTGCATGAGCAAGCTGCTGGATGGCATTCAGGTAAATTGATTCCCCGTTCACCAGATCCCAGGCTTGCTTAAACTCACAGTGTGTGTGTGTGTGTGTGTGTGTGTGTGTGTGAATGCTTGGGCAGAGGGTTGTACTGCTGGGAGAGAAAACAGCGTGTGTGTTTTGTATGGAAGTGTGTGTTTCTGTGTGTGTGTGTGTGTGTGTGTGTGTGTCTCACCTGCATACAGTAGCATCACAGCACGAATCCCAGGCGTGAAGGTGTTCAGTCTCATTCTCTCCCTCCTTCTCGGGTCTCTCTCCAGGAATGAAACCGATGATGAATATTCTCCCTCTGCACCATGGGCAGAAGCAACCTGCTTACCCAAAAGGCCCGGCAGTGCACGAATCACCATGGGAACATAGTCCTCCCTTCCCCGCTTTGTCATTCTCTCTCTGTGTTTGTAATTGATTTAAAGCTGGGAAACATCAATGCTGCTTAGGTTGGCGTGATGCAGCGTGTTAAGCCCTGCGCACACTCCAGTATGTGGCTAGTTGCTGCAGGCAAGACGCTGGCCCATCCTCATATTTTCCGCACTGTTACCCAGAAGTCAGTGGGAAAGTCCCATGCGGCTCACTTTGAGTGTTTTTGTATGGTTGTTTTTCCCCGTTGATGAAAGACTGTGTAATTACGCCTGCGCGTTTGAAGTGCTGGGAGAGAGAAATGGACTCTTTCTCTCCAACACACTGCTCTGGCTCACTCTTTTTTCTTTTTGCCACACACACACATATACATGCACACACATGCACATACAGAGGGTGCTGATGATAGTCCCCTCCACAGTTGGAGGTCATTTATATTCGGTGAATCACCTCTCTTTGCTGGCAGTAGATTAAAATGCATTTGGTGCCCCAGAAGCTTTTGTGCTGTTTTGTCACTAATTACTGCAGTAATTTGTGTATACAAAGCGGATTCTCATAGGCACTAATGACTTCATTGTTTTCCTCACACCTTCACATACGCACCGCTAATGGCATGCAGCATTTGCTCACAAGATCTTACTGTCACCTTTTCCCTGGTTGTCTCGCTCTCTCTCTGTGTGTGTGTGTGTGTGTGTGTGTGTGTGTATGGGTGTGCACGTGTGAGAGATTCAACACATGCAGTCACTAGTGTTTTTCTTGTGAATTCATAGGTTCAGCAGGAGAGCCACATTCATTATAAGCAGTCATATTTTGATTCTTTGTTTGACACTGAGGTGCAGTTTGCACTGCTTTCATATCAATTTGATACCGTTTACAAGAAGTGTGAAAGAACTGCAAGTATTCTTGTTCCTTGTTAAATTATTTATTTGTCAAATATTAAGTAACATTCAAATATTCAATATATGTAAATATCCAAGGTGTAATGATGCACAAAATGTGATTTGATATGGTGATGTTTCAATACGATATATTATTTAATATGATGACAGTTTAGTTTTTTTGCGTGATCCATTCAGATTCTTCGCAGCCTGAAACCAAACAAAATCTATGCGTTAGAATGAAAACAGGAGAAAGAAACCAGAAAAATGTCAGCTTACCGAAAACAGCACGCAAAAAAAACCCAGCAACTTCCCATAGCAGCCGGGCAAAGCCTGCGAATCAGCGGAGAGACTTTGCTGTGTGTGTTGTTTCGTGTTTTTGTCTAGTTTCACAGACCAACACAAAATGGTGATTGTGATGTTTGTGCAGGAGTACAATGCACGTATTTGGCTGTTTCAGCACATTGTATGTGGTCATCAGCATCAACATAACTTACCGAGAAGCCAAAGTGCCCTTCAGGAATCGTCCAGCTCCGCTAGTATGCTAGTATGTTAGCCACTCGCCTAAAAGCATGCTTAGGAGAAGCTTTCATTATTATACAGTCTGTTGACTGAATTGTTTGAGACCCAGACATATTGATTCGAGAGCTTTGTCTCAAACACAACAACACAATATGCCATATTGTTATATGTAGCTACTTAAGCTACATATTATTATTATTATTATTATTATTATTATTATTATTAGGGGGCCAAGCACCGAAGGTGTGGTTCTTCTGGCTTGGTGTCTATGGCAGCCCGTAGAACTGTCTGGTAAAATCACACTGATTGGGGAGGGTCTATGGAACATTCTGACCAAATTTGGGCCAAGTGTTGCCAACGCTGTAGCACCACCATCGGGTTCAGTTTAAGCCTAATTTCGAAGTATGTTTATGGTCATAACTTTTGAACCATGTGTCCAAAATTTAAAAGCATCCCTGGATTTCATGAGTCTAGATGAGTTCAACACACCCTATGACATCAATTTCAATCTAATCAGATTTTCTGCCATCTTGGGTTTTGTCAAAAACTGTTTTTTCACTACTCCTCCTACAAATTTTGTCCACTCATCACCAAATTTGGCACACATAACCTTCAGAGTAAGCCTCACGAAAGATATAAAAGATTTTTGAATATTCCAAACGGTTTGTCCGTAATGGGCCAGCGAATCTGACAGCAAAGCCTCCAAACAGGAAGTGAAGATGTATCTCAGCAACGACCTTGCTCACTGACACAAAACTTGGTAGACTTCTTCAGGACCATGACCTGAGGCAATGCAACAAATTTGATGCCAGCGCCACCTACTGGTAACAATAACATGCTTAAAATGCTTACATCTAAATGCCTTTTTTGCTACTTGTTCTCAACATTTTGTCCAATCTTCATCAAATTTGGCTCACATCATCTTGAGGCCTGTCTAAACAAAAATGATCAAAGGAACTCTGATATTCAAAACCATTCTCCTGTAACGGACTGGCAAATGCGTGAAAATACAAATCATTCTGGAATCCTTTTGCCTATAGTTATGGCTCTGCTTGCCGGTGATTATTTATGCAGCACTTATGCATTACATAGCGCGTATGTGAATGTGCGGCTCACCAAGTTTGGGTGCTTGGCCTCCGAAAATGCTGCTTGCAGCTTTAATTATTATTATTATTATTATTATTATTATTCTCTGTGTTTTTCTTTTCACTTTCTTCATTTTTGTTCTTTAGCTTTTCACATTACAATTTAGATATTAGGGGGAAAAAAGCCTTGTCCTCCTTTCTTGCCCCAGTTCATTTGTTCATTGTGGTCTTCATCATAGTGTTAGCTTGTGTGGATGTGAGTGAGTGTGTTATTAATCGGACTTGCCAGGTATTGATGGGCTGATCTGATCAGGAACAGGTGCTCTCACCTCTTAGGCTTTGTTTACACCTGGTATTAACTCCTGTCTCGAGTGATCGAGTGATCACAAGTGGTCAGCTGAAACAGATTCACACCTGACCTTTTCACGTGTCTCGAATGCATCTTTCCTGACCACTTGTAATCACATGTTGTGGTTGGAGACGTTTGGCAAATCTGCTAAAAACAACACATCACTTCCAAAAGGAGACCCAGCATTACTAGCCTGAGACTGAAGCTCAAAGGAATGAGTATATTAAGCTGGCAGACGGCATTTCCTGATTAAACCAGAGAAAGGTGCTCAGATTGGTCAATGAAGGCTTTTCATGTGCTATCAATGGCAGATTGTATGGCATTTTGTGCAGCTTTTGTTGGGCTAAACACATTTCACGTACTTCATCTATCACACAAATAGAAAGCTCTTATCTGAAGAGAAGGGAAAATGAACTAAAACATGCATTGCAGACACAATTTTAGTTACTGTCTAGTGGGAAATGTGCTTACAGCTCATACATACAGCTGTCTCAGACATACAGCTCTCGCACACATACATCTGTCGCACCCATACATCTCTCACACACAGCTCTTTCACATATACAGCTCTCACACACACATCTCTCACACACATACAGCTCTCGCACATACACATCTCTCACACACATACAGCTCTCGCACACATACATCTGTCGCACCCATACATCTCTCACACACAGCTCTTTCACATATACAGCTCTCACACACACATCTCTCACACACATACAGCTCTCGCACATACACATCTCTCACACACATACAGCTCTCGCACCCATACATCCTGCACGCACATAGCTCTTACATGTACACACACTTTTCTCACACATCCAGCTCTCACACACACACTTTTCACACATGCAGCTCTTGCACACACAGCTCTCACACACATACAACACACATATAACTCTTACACACATACAGCTCTAATGAACTTGACCACAGTGCACAAGACTATAATGTTTCCATGGCAGGAAGCGTTTAACATTCTTGAAGTAGAAACCTGTTTTATTTGTTTTGTACCGGTGTCTCACATTATTGCAGAGACACGTCTCATTAAACTGTAGAGAAAATTTCACATTTCATATAGTCTGTAGCCAGAGCCTTTTCAAAACTGGTCCAAAAAATATACTAATAATAACTGGTGATGTATTTGCATGCTTTCTCCATTTAGTGCACTCAATGTCTTAAATATATATCTTACTTTCTCTTAGCAATAATCCAACACTTTCTATAAGAGTGTCTTCTGATGGATGAATATACACTGAAATCTGTCCCTTCCAAATCCTATAGTTCCTCCATGGCACACTGAACTGACATTACCTTATTGACTTTTCTTCTGTAATGGCTTCAACCTGCTTAAAGAGACATGCATGACTCAGTGATTCTGATCACATGGTATGAAGCAACCAGCCATTTTATTTTTGTTCATTTGCATGCTGTAACATACAAATAAGACAAAGCTAAAAAACAAACAAAAAAAAATGACTCAAGCATTTTTGTAGACCTATCAAATGGCAAAGCCTATCTGCAGTCTCCCCGTTCTCTGCAGTTAGTTCCTACCTGCGTTTTGTTTCTTTCCCTACAGACCTCACTTCTAATGGTGCTTGTCACAGATTACAGTAAAATGAAGAGCAATTTGTAAACATTGTTTCAGCTCTATTTGCAGCACAGTTAAAGCACAGCACTAGAAAGGAATCTGCTTAATTTTAGCAAAATATACAGGGGTTCTTTGTAGGTATGAAGAAAAGGAATTCAAAAGCACTAAAAGTGAAAAAGTGTTTTGGGTAAAGCATGTTCTGTTGTAGAAAGAATATAATCTTAAGACACTAATTTTCTAAATCTGTAGTCTTTATACATTACATGTTTGTTTTTTTGCCGTTAAATACAGTTAAAGACCTGTAGAAATAAGCAAAAAGACCAAACTTAGAACTTTTTGGAACTATTTGCGAAATGTTTTGAAAAGTTTTTTTTTGCTTTTTTTTTTTTTTTTTTTTTAAATCAGAACACACCAGAAAGAGACAAACTGGGGATGACATTGGTGAATTTTTGCCTTCTAATATAAATCCTCCTGTCCTTGTTAAAAACATGTTCTTACATAAGCATTGCATTACTACCTAAATGAAGTTTTCAGTCAGGAAGTAATGAGAAACAGTAGACACTCATCCGCTCCAGTTCTTCAGACAGGACAGGGAGAGCCAAGCCACTGGGGGATGTTAACTGATAGATTTGATACCGCTTCTTTGTTGGGCAAGTTAGCTAAATTACATAAGGAAAATAATCAACAGTGGGATGGTCTGATGTGGCCAGACACATAGTAGAGTTACTGCTACAACCATGAAGTAAGTTTTAGTTACATCTAATGTTGCGGAATTAAATTACAGGTTACTTCCCATCATCGCTTACGTTATAGCAGCTATAAATAGTCATTCCCTCACTTTCTCTTGAATAATTGTAGCTTGTTCTGTTGCTAAGAAACTGCAAAGCACAAACTGTTTTGTCAAGAAGACTTTCCCATGGTGGAAAATGTAAAGAAATGTAAAGTGAATTATTTGTTACTATACAAACATATGTTGGAACAAGTACATCAATATAAACCTGATGGCACTACTGTCAGAGCCATGCTGTTTTAGAGAATTAATCAACATCATCTGATCAGTCAGAATCAAGTATTGAGCAGTGTTGTGGTATAATGTTGAATAATTTGCTGTTGAATTTAAGTGTCTGTGTGTCTTTGTGTGTGTGTGTGTGTGTGTGTGTGTGTGTGCGTACATATATATATATATATATATATATATATATATATATATATATACACACACACATAGTGTGACATATTTCATATTAGTATGTCATATAAACCCATATTTATCAACACAGGTAAAGCAGTCACTTAAAGCCATGTTGGTTGCATTTAACATGCTTTTCAGACATTAATTCTCTTCGGCTCTTGCTCAGGTAATTAGATACAGTTTTGCTTCTCTGATTCTGTGGGTTGTGATCTCGCTGTAGCGTGCTGCTGAGTGCGTGGGTGTGACAGTCAGACGGAGGGAGTTTTGTTTGTTGTTGGGCTGTCACCTCTACCGTTTAATATTGAATGATATTAAATACATAGTGTGGCAGGTGGAGCTTAGCCATGCTCAGGGGAGAACAGTGCTTGTAATTATAGCAGCTTAACCTTCTGCCTGCCCCTGCTCCAGGTTAACTCTTAGACTCTCACTGCCATGCTAAACACACAACAACGATTTCATTCCTCCACCTGAACATTAGCTGAGTGGATTCGGAGGTCACCAGCTGATGCGCATCCTGGCACAGTGTCAGCAGCAACAACACCTGATGTCACTCATCCAAAACATACAGCATGCTCGTCTAAAAGGGTTACCATATCCCTTTCCCACTGACAAGATACTGGTGGTTCAGGGAATATTTTTTGAAGTGTACCAGTCCCTTTTCCAGCAAAACACCTCAACATGATGCTGCCACCCCCATGTTTCACAGTTGGGATTGTGTTGTTCGGATTAAAAGCCTCACCCTTTTTCCTCCATACATAATTAGATTATGTTAGGTTCAGCTTTATATAATGCTGATCATCATGGCCAAACAGTTCAATTTTTGACAGAACACTCCCCCAAAAGGCTGATGGTCACCTATAAGCTTCTGTCTGTCTTTTTTTTTATGCTAGTCTTAAAATAGGGGCTTCTTCCTTTCACCACAGCCTTTCAGGCCATGGCCATGACTTGTAGGATTTTATTAATGGTGGATGTTTATTAATGAGGGGGAAGTCCTGGCCTAATGGTTAGAGTCTCGGACTTGTAACCCGAAGGTGAACCTGAAGGTTGTGGGTTCGAGTCTCAGGTCCAGCAGGGATTGTAGGTGGGGGGAGTGAATGACCAGCGCTCTCTTCCACCCTCAATGCCACGACTGAGGTGAGACCCTTGAGCAAGGCACCGGACCCCCAACTGCTCCCCGGGCGCCGCAGCAAAAAAAGGCTGCCCACTGCTCCGGGTGTGTGTGTGTGTGTGTTCACTACTGTGTGTGTGTGCACTTGGATGGGTTAAATGCAGAGCACAAATTCTGAATATGGGTCACCATACTTGGCTACATGTCACTTCACTTCACATTGATTCATGATGCCTCCAACTCCTTCACCAGTTCCTTCTTTGTTGTTGTCTCGGGGTTCAGTTGAAACTATCGAACCATAGTTTGTTCATCTCTAAACTTTATTTGTGCCCCTTTCCTGAAAGAAGCAATGTTGGTGTGCTCCCAAGAGTTTTATATTTGTATACAGATGCTTGTGGTACCTTCAGTTGCTTGGAAATTGCTCCTAAGGAGGAACTAGACTTGTGGAGGTCCACATTATTTTTTTTTTTCTGAGGTCTTGGCCAAGTTACTTGGATATTCTCGTGGTATCAAGGGCAAAAAGGCACTGGCTCTAAAGGTAGGCCATTTTCCAGTGACAGATGCATTACTAATTAACTCCTAATTATGACATTTGGCCGGTCAGAACCTGTCATTACATCAATTTCTGGAATCTCTCATACTGTTTACAGAGACAGTCAACTTAGTGTATGTAAAATCTGACACACTGGAATTCAGACATAGTGAATTAAAGCTGAAATAAATCTGCCTCTGATAGATTTTTTAATTGCCATTGATGTGATCAAAGTAGACAGCCTGATTGACTTGTCAAAAGAAATGTATGGTAACATGAAATGGGGTTGTAAAAAAAATAGAGTTGTAAAAAACTGAGACTGCATGTCTTTATCATAGGTGTATGTAAACCAGTGGTCTCAACTGTTTATCCAAAGTTGGATCATACTCACAATATGCTAATAATGAACATCCTTTTGTACCATCACTTTGTACCTTTTATACAGTGTAATGATTTTAATCACACTATTAGATGTCTCCCAGAAGAGGATGGATTCTCTTTTGAATCTGGATCCTCTCAATGGTTCTTCCTCATGTTGTCTCAGGGAGTTTTTTCTTTGCCACTATCAATATCCGGATTTCTGTAACGCTGCTTTGTGACAATATGAATTGCGAAAAGCGTGATATAAATAAATTTGAATTGAATCCTTCAGAATCTATATACAACATCAAGTTGCCAACATAAACAATGAATCTGACCACATAATCGGTATAAATGTTATATAAATAACTACACATTTATGTCTTAAATTGGAGGTCATAAAAATGATTTGAGTTCGTCAAGTTGTTGCCATGGCAATGATATTACATCATCCATAAACCTGACAGTCACTGGTTCTTGACTTCAGACTAGCAACCAGTATTTTGGTGCTGGAACTGAACTGATTTTGCCAGCCCACCACCAGCCTTTTTTATTGTAGAAAAGCTTGAAAGGTGTAGATTAGGCACTGACTCAGAGAAAAGCACTGGAACCTTGACAGTGAAAAAGTACCTCTCTTTCGAGCATTGGAGTGGTATTTGGTTGTAACTGACAAAGATTTTACAAGTGCTACTTCCTATACAACCATTATCTCAGAGCAGCTGAAAGAAGCAATGGATCAGGCCTCCAAGATCAAATTCTTACAGTCAGATTGAAACCTTCTGCAATATGTGAGGCATCAGTTTGTTTTCTGCTTTGGGGTTGAATTACGTTAATTACCGCATATGAATGTTGTTCAACCAATTGTTCAACCTTTACATTTAGGCGGAGATTTCTAAAATTGTTCATACTTCTGATGTACAATAAAATGAACTCATTAATTCAATTGCATTTGTTCATACTTAAGAGATTTCTTAAGTTGCTCATACATGGAGCTGCAAATGAGAAAAATAAGCTGTTTGCGAGCAAATTATTATAGCAGACCCTCTAAGCAGCCGCATAGATAAATAATAGGCTCAGCAGGGGGGAGCAAGGCAAATCATATGCTGTCAGTTTACCAAGAATTAAATTATTTGCTACTTTAAAGCTGATAGCATGGTTGTTTCTTACAATTTATTTGGCTGGAAGAAAAAAAAAATGCATAGTGCTTATTTTGACTTCAAATTGCCCTGTTCTGATTTATGTCAAGTTTCTTTATTATTTTTCTCTGGAGCTGCATAAATATACCCGACAATCATTACTGTGCCATGGCTGCACGTAGCTGCTTTATAGATGGACTACAGCATTCCTGCAGATAGTCACAGCTGGAATAGGCATTGACATTGTTGAAGGCTCAAAATCGGAAATACTTTTGTTAAGCCAACTCTAACTTTGTTGAAGCAAGTCATCTCCAGTCCGCTGTAAGGAATTAACAAAAGCATGCTTGCCTGTTTGTGAGAATTGATAGTAGACTTTTTTTTTTTTTCCATTTGGTCACAGTACTACATACACATGTAGGCACAGATGTGTGCAGCATACACCGGAAACTCCAGGATGGAAGGACGGCTAATCCTGAAGGCTGTTAATAGATCGTGTTAATAGACACTTGGTTGGAAGTGTTAATAGGTAGACAATTGGGTGGATGGGTTAATAGGGTTACTTTTATGCTATGCAAAGAAAAAAGACCATTATATGGATTAGGTAGATAGTTGGATTGAGGAATAGATATACACTTGAATGGATGAATAGATGAATACATGGGTGGCAGAATAGACAGACACTTGGGTGAATGGATGGATAAGACACCTGGGTGAAGAGATAGATAGACAGTTGTTTGGGTGGATGGACACGGGTGGATGGATAGATATACACTTGGGTGGATGGTTAGATAAAACACTTGGGTAGATGGGTAGATATACACTTGTGTGGACGGGTAGATATACAATTGGTTGGATGGATAGATGCATGCTTGGGTGGATGGGTAGATACTCACTTGGGTGGATGGATAGATATACACTTGGGTGGATGGATAGATATAGACTTGGGTGGATGGATAGATATACACTTGTGTAGATGGATAGATATACAGTTGTGTAGATGGATAGATATAGACTTGGGTGGATGGATAGATATACACTTGTGTAGACGGATAGATATAGACTTGGGTGGATGGGTAAATGGATAGATAGATAGATATTTGTGCAGTAGGTTGGTGGCTCAGTAAGGATATAAAGCTAGTCATGATGGAGGAGTATGTTTAGACCACTTCAGAGATTCCTCTCGCTCTTGCTTCATCATTAGCTCTCCTCTCCTGTTCCCTGCACAAACCCTCTGTTCGTTTTTCTCTCTTGTATCCCAAAGTCTTCCAGCTGTTGCTCCTGCTTTGTTATATAAGCATATGAACCTAGACAACAAGAGAGAAAGAACCTCCCTGACATGAATGAAATAATAAAGAAAGATAACAAAACCATCTGCAGTGCCTAGATGACATTTTTTATTTATTACTATATTTATTGCTAAAGTGCTGTTTTTCTTTTAGATTTGAGAACGTTCTAATAGCAGTCTCGCTCTCCCACACATTCATTACTTAGATGATTGTATATTAGGTTCATGGCATCACGGGACAGTTCATGCTCTGGTTGAGAATTTCACTCAGTATGCATTGTGTCTGTTCTAAATCAGTGCAATTCCATATCACGTTCAAGAGGAATAATGACAAATACATAGAGGAACTGCAGGATGAGAGTAGATGAATTGAGTAGAAGAATAGAACTCTTAAAAGCCTGCTATAGATAATAATGTAGCACTAGAGACTTGTTAGTAAATGAATCTAATGGTGACATTTGTAATTTGTTTTTGTCAAATATCTGCGTAGCAGCATAGTAAACACGGGCTTTATTCTTGCACATGGTGGCTGTTAGTCCTTTTAGATGTGTTTTCACTACAATTATCCTTCTTTTCAGCTTGAAACAAGATGATAAGCTTTCACTTAAACTAATGGTAGCTAACTCAATGGTCTTATGGCACAAAAGAAGATTTGCCCACACAAAGCAATGGTACGAATGAATGGTTGGCATTAGAGACTAATATCTTAAAGCAAATAGTAGTGCAATTGATCTGTATTTGCTTATTTGTTTGTACAGTGGTTAACAGTACTAATTAACCAACCGCCTATTAACTGATAGCTGTTTAATATGGAAATGAGGCAGATTTGCTTGTAGACTGCTGGTTAAATATGAGAGAAATCTAACCTTTAATTGAAGAAAATTTAAAAAAAAATCTATCAAAAATATATATTTTGACAAAACCACGTGTCACAATCACCTCTAGCATAGATAAACACTTGCGTGCATGGATAAATAGACACGTGGGTGGATGGATAGATATGCACTTTTCTGGGTGGATAGATAGACACTTGGGTGAATGTATAGATAGACATGGTTGGATGAATAAATAGACACAGGTGGATGGATAGAAGGACACTTGGGTAGATATGTAGATAAATATTTTATATGGTTGGTTGGTGGCTCAGTAAGGATATAAAGCTAGTCCATAATGGAGAAGTGTGTACTCCACTTCTGAGATTCCTCTCCCTCTTGCTTCATCATTAGCTCTCCTCTCCTGCAACCCTGCACAAACACTCTGTTCATTTTTCTCTTTTGTATCTCAAATACTTCCAGCTGTTGCGCTTGCTTTGTTATATAAATATGTGCACCTAGACAACAGGAGATGAAGATACTGACTGACATGAATGAAATAATGAAGAAACATGACAGAGCCGACTGTAGCACTCAGATGGAATTCTTATCCATTTATTTATTCCTAAAGTACTGTTTTTCTCGTAGATTTGAGAATTCTCTATTAATAACCTCGTTTTCCTACATTACATACATGATTGTATATTTGGGGCATGGCATCATGGGACAGTTCATACTCTGTTTGAGAATTTTACTCACTATGCATTGTGTATGTTCTAAATCCAAATGAGATTATCCACTGAAGCAAAGCTGAGTTTTGGGCATTATCTTTCTTTTTTTTTTTTTTCCCTGAGAGTATAGATCTTTAGAGTACGCATCTGGGACCATCCACAATAGCTGAAAGTCAGTCACACAGTGCAGGAAGCTTGACGCAGAAGTAGAGCATCAGGATGAATCAGACAGGTCCGGTGGGTGAGAGGAGCCTCTGCGGTAGAAGTGTGTCAGGATGAGGCAGTGGCATCACATCAGGCAGCTCAGAGTGCACATACAGAGAGAAAGAACAGATTATTACTGCAGGTATGCTCTTATTCTATCCAGTGATTTAAAAAGGCATACACTGTAAGAGAGTGCAAGTGGCAGGCCTAGCTCTGAGAGCATAATAGTATTAGATATGATCTATATTTGCAGATTTGTTTGTACAGAGGATACAGTGCTAATTAACTGATAGCCTCAGGCAAGCTGTTTAGATATGAAAATGGGACGGAGTTGGTCCGTAGGCTGCTGGTTAAAGAGGCCTCACAGCTTGGGGTGCAGTGGGTCCATTCTGTTTGCTGCTGCATGTTTTATCAGTGAGAAGTAGGCTTAGCTCCAGTCTATAAATTGTCCTGGTTTGTGTCTGTAAGGTTAATGCTCCTCCATTACACCCCCCCAAATATGTCCTGTATCAGTCGCTGGATCAGAGTGGGGTCTAGGGGCACGAGTCGGAGGATCACAAACTAATTAAGGTCATGGAGCAGCACAGCCCCTGTAAAATTGTTTATAAACCATTAGGGGGGAAACGTGGCTCTCCCTAGTGTCCGCTGAGCAATTAGAGCCAAGGTCAGAGCAGCAATGATGTGCGTTCTCCCCATGCAGAGCAGAAGTGCTGCTGTGGACAGAAAATGGCATTTACACTGGGCCAAACGCTCACTTTTATTAATTTCCTAAATAAATAGGTGCCTCTCGGGGCCCTTTGTCTGTGAAATGCACCTTCAGTGATATTAATGAGCCTCTTGCTTATTTAGCCTATTTCCCTCTTTCTCTCTCTTTCTCAGTCTCATTCTCTGCATGCTAACTAAGAGGGAAAAGAAATGAAACCATTTACCTCATGGCGCTGGGGGGTTTGTTTCAAAGGCAGAAGTGGAACCTATAAAAGTGGCATAAACATAAATGAAAGGGAAAAAAGCATGCGTATCATTCATTCAGTGAAATTGCCATCTCCAAGCAAATATTGTTCTCTATTGCATTCCCATTAGTAGCCCACACTGTTCCAGACTGTGTGTTGGGAATAAAGGCTGGAGGTGTAGCAGGCTATGATGTGGTTTGAGAGTGCAATATCATGGTCCTGTGGTTCTGTTGGGAAACTCTGTTCCATGTTTCTTATCTCGTCTTTTTTCAACTCAGTGTTTAGTGACTACGCTAATTTCCTGACTCCTTTGGAAAGCTCTTTAAAAGGTTCGGACAAATTAATCGCTGACGGAGCTCGTAATTCCACTGATAACCCGTTAAATATTTGCATGTGTTTATTGGAAACATTGACCTAAATGGAGCCTCAGGCTCTAACGATTTGATTTGGCCAATTGGTCTTCTGCTCTGTTGGAACAGTGTATTGACAGAGTCTGGGACTGAAGCACACATTGACACCCACTCAGCCAGTCTATTCTTCCATCTGTTACATAGTTAGCATTGATTGGCGTTTGGTCCCTGACACTCGGGCACTGTCCTTGAGGACAGAAACAGCAGGCAAGCGAAGAAAAGTGTTAGGAAGTGTCAAAGTGGATGGTGTGTGATGTTTTGGCACTGCCCTTGTAGGTCTCTTTGGGAATACTGATGAGGCTCTGCACTGTGTTGCATCATTGTAGCTGGGCGTATAAAGGCACACGGGGCCAAAGCGGCATGGCCCAACTCAAGAGCAGACCTTCCTTTAGCTTCCATTTCTCTCACTTTCTCTTTCTCTCTGTGTTTTTCAGCATTGTCTAGTTATGTATCTTTGCTCCAATCCTAATGTGGCTGTGTGTTCTGAGCTGCTGCTGGAGCAAGGAGGTGCTATTGTCTCTGCATTTCAGCTGCACACTCTGAGCTGATATTCGGCTGTCTTTGTGTGTTTGTGTGTGTTCTGGCAGGAACGGTGGTGCTATCTCACCCCAGTGCCCTCTTGCCAATTATATTCAATCAGAGGCTCTTGAGAGAGCAGGGGCTGCAGCAGGAAAGGCCTGGCTGCAGCTTTCTGCTCTCGCTCTTTTATTGACAACTGTATACCTCTGTCTCATCTCACTGAGCTCTTCCATTTCTCATCGGCCATATTCCCCCAGCGACATAAAGCCCTGTGAATTAACACCGACTTTACCGCTGCACACAAACTTCTCTCAGCCAAATGCATTTCACAAATAAAGACACGAACATCCGTGTTAGACTCACAAAGCCCATTAAGATATCTGAAAGCTTTCTTGATCGCTAAACCTCATAATGAATAGAAGATAGACAAGCATATGAGAGAGAAGTGGCGTCATGTTGGACGGTGACTTTGAGATGTTCTAGAGATAAGCTCATGATCCTGTTTGTTCACACAGCGAATAGCTGGATTATTTTCTGATAAGAGGCTTGACTGCGAGAATGGGCTAGATGGATGAAGGGAGGGAGAGAAGAACGGCCGGACTGATGGAAAGCTATCAATAGCTAGAGTGTGTGTATAAAAGCCTGCTCTCCCAGCCGAGTCACACTGAGAGCAGTCCGCTTTGTGCACACTGCTTATCAGGGTTGTCATCACAGCTCCAAATCCTGTCAGCAGCCTTGTTTTTTTTTTGTTTGTTTGTATGTGTGATGCTGCTCCCTCACCTCCCTTCCCTTATCGGAATAGGGCTTTCATCCCGTCATTGTACTATTTTATTCACAGGAAAACTCAGAGGCCTCAACTATTGATCACATATTTCCATGTTTTTTTGTAATTGGTCAGCTTCATACTCAGGAGAGAAAATGGCTTTTTGGCAGAAAATGCCAAAGTGGAATCACTGAGCACATATGAACCACCAGCGGTGAAGGATACAAGATTTTCCTTGGTGTAACCGCAACAGAATGGAGTTTGCTGTAGTCTTCTAGCTGCTAGACAAAAGAGGTGCAGGCAAATCTTGGTTCTGAGCCAGGCATTAGTAAGAAATAGAAGCAGCCATGGAAGCAGCTAACAGGCTGAATAAAATGATATTCAACCAAAATTTATCAAGGAGTGCTATGAAGGACTCAGTATACTATGTGCGCAGATAACGTTTGGCTGGCTTCAGTGAAACTTTTGATGTAACTGTAGAGAAATGGATGTCATTGAGGCAATGATTGCCATGTTGTGCACATGGCAGCTGGGTGAACTCCACGGAAAAACACGCAATGCAACCAAGCCTGTGATTGGGTGTTACAAATGAGGCATGCCCAAGCTGATTCATTCCAAGATGCTTGACTTTGAGGAGCGGCATCTTCTTCCTGTATTTATGGATATTGTGCAGTACTGGAGCTCTCGTATGTGTTAGCCAGTAAGTAACAGAGTGTACGAGCTTGTAAGCTTGTGAAGGTGGTTTTGTCCTTCGAGCAACGCTTGCAGACTTTTTCTCTGCGTTAAGTATGCTGAGGACTTAAGAGGTCAGAGGGACAGATTGTCTCGTGTGAACGAATCTTTGCCTGGGCAATGTTAATATCTGCCAGTTTTGTTAGCTGCTAAGCTGCAGATGGTTATTTTGTCTCGTCATACTGTACAACTATATTGTTCATCTCCAAGGACACTGGAGGACTATCTTCGATCCTGTCCTGTCTGTCTTGTCTGTCTATTTATCTGCTTGCCATGCTCCCTTAGGTCAGAGGTTCGTATGCCCGAATTTGGTGGAAGCAGCACCACAGGTAAAAATGGTCCCATTGCTACGAAAACTTCAAGTTGTTTATGGCTCTTTGGCTAAGATTTGCTACAGCTAAAGTACTTTATTACATTACTGCAGAGGAGCTTTAATAATGCAAATGTAATTACCAAAGCCTCTGGGCAGGCTTAATGCATACTTAAGACTAACCTCCCTTCTCACTGCTTAACAGGTAAGTGACCTGCTACTACATGGCACGCAGCAGGGGAGTAAAGAAGGCTCTAGTTAGCAACATTGCATCTTAAATCTAACTGACAGTATGTCTCGGTGAGTCATGTGATCAAGGTCATGTGAAACCTCACTGACGCCTGTTTGGAATTGGTTTCAGTATGCCTTGGGTGGACTATATTCACCATGCATCTCATTGTGAGTGTCCTGTTTTGATCCTTGATGACAATTTGAACTGATCAACAGGCCAAGAACATGATGACCAAATCTGTCCAGGGCATGTGAATGGTGTGGAAAGAATTTTACTGGAGAACAATAATTTGGTGGCTCTGGAGCAACAGCGCCACATTAGATGATTGCACTCAAAAACCAACATGCTACCAAACAAGCAGAAGTGAAGTGAAGTGTAGCCAAGTATGGTGACCCTGAGATTCCACATTTACAACATACAATTTTCATCCTGATGTTGCTGTCACATACATAAATCATTGTAAAAGAATTTGTAACTTTGTAAAATAATTATTTGGTTGGGAGTTGAGAGTCAGTGGGCTTAGAACACATAATATGGTGTGCTACCTGGCTGCCAATTTAGTGCCATTGCAAAATTCTGTCAGAAATTTTTAATTACTATCTCATAGTGTAACCGCTACTACAATGCTCGGGTTAAATGTACCAATATACGGACAGCGTAGCATGACTGGAAACTCAGGAGACAGTTACAAATACAGTAGTGGAAGTGGCGAAACCAAATGAAACATGCTAATGGACTAAAAATATCTTTAGTACCTTAAGCTTACTGTGAAGAATGTTTCTGTTTATATGATCCCATTTCCTGCATGAGCCCAGATTGCGCTGACTGATGATGTAAACAGAACGTAGTAAATTTCTTCAATCAGAGGTTTGTTGTTAAAGGATCTTCATTGTATATGGAGTCTTTAGAATTCAGCCAAAGTTTTACTGGGATCCCTGAGATCGCACAGTGTGATAAGTTATATGCTTAGAAGACCACTGAAATCGTACTGTCTATTCAGCTGTGGCCAGGATCGCAGTGATGCAAGCTCTTTTAGCTCATGTATACAGAGCAGAGCAGAAGAGTTGATGCTCCTTGAAGTGCATTCAGGAGCAGCAGTTACAAAAGATGCAGGGTTACAAACGTCTCTGAGGCACATGTTCGTCCTTGCCCTTCCAGACTAAAATCTGTAATACAATATAGATGATTCAGGTAGAGGGCTGGAATTCACAACCACTAAAAAAGTAGAAAACTGTGTTTAAAGAAAGAAAAAAAAAAAAAAAAAATCTGATGTTCTGGCTTAACTGCTACCACCAAAATAAAAATATTTCTCGCCCGCCTGCGTGCCTATTGTGGCTTTTTTTTTTTTTTTTTTTTAAATAAATGAATAAATAAATAAGAGCCACACATAATATTGCACTTGTATGTTGTAATGCACCAGACTGGTTCCTCTCCATTAAAATTCACCTGGATTTTGAAACATCAAACACATTCATCCTACCAGCATGCTCCCACTGCTTTAACAGAGAGAGAGGCTCCTGCAGAGATAGATTATCCAGGCTTTGGGCGTTAATGTTCACTGAGCCGCGAGTGATCTCAAGGGTCATCGCTCCAGCTGAAGAGTAGGTTCAGGCCTGCAAAAGTAGGCCAGGCACGAACTGTTCCATCTGTTTTTCCGTATTTAGGGTTGCTCCACCAGTCCTATTTTGAGGTCACGGAGAAGAGGAAAAGAGAGTTGAAGAGAAGAAGAAAAAAAAAGACAGACCTGGAATCACTTTAAGTGTTGGGATGCAGTTTCTTGTGTATTCATCCAAGGCACGTCTGGAGTGCAGTGGCTGCACAGCCTGAAGGACAGCCGCAATTGTTTATCGGTTAATGACTTCTCTCCCCTTGTGGGACGTTTGCCGCCTTAGCTGTTCCCAGGCCACATTAAAGCTTCCTCACTCTCTGAAGCCTCATCAAAGATAGACACACACACACACACACACACACACACACACACACACTCTTAACGCTTAGACACACTCAATATCTGTCTGCCCTTGTGAGTCAGAGCAGCAAGGGCTGCTTCTTTGTCAAGCCAGAACGCTAACACCTGTTGGAATTGCTTGTTGGGTGTGGATTTGTGTAGAGATATTAGTTTTTCTAACAGTTACTGCTTGACATTTAATCTTCTGAAAAAAAAAGACACATGAGGGTCATTAATTTACCAATGTTTGGATTACCTGGGGTGGCAAGGTGGCTCAGGTCATATGATCCAAGACTGTCGATCTCAACCCTTGATTGATTATGATGTTAGCTTTTTTTCTGCAACAGCAGAGTCAGGCCGAATATCATAAACGGTAAAGCCGTCTTTTCTCAGTAGTACTTCTGATTTGTGTACGGATAAGTGAGTTCTCACCATTTCGCTTGAGACCTGCTCATGAGCACACACTTCACTCTTGCACCCAGTCTTCTCCAGCAGCCCTGTAATTGCTGTGAATGATGGGTGTTCAGCCACTATTGTTTATCAATATCGCCGTCTAGCACTGTGAGCACAGTATTCATCTTCCTTAACCCTCTGCATGCGGTAGTCCACTTTCTGAGGCAGCGGGAAAATGCTGCTAGGTCAACAGCTAGTTGGCATAGAAATCGGCAAGGGGGGAGATGGAAGTGTGGAGCAGGATTCCTAAGTGGCTGTCTGGTCATGAGGGCCGGCGGCACATGCCGAAATGAATGTGGTAATTATGCTGCACTGTGGGCCACAGGACCATGATGAATATTATCACTTAATTATGGGGCTCACTATTCCCAGCACGCAGCTACACTCACTATGGCCATCCTGCTTTATGTGTGTGTGTGTGTGTTTGTGTGTGTGTGTGTGTGGTATGGGCAGTTATGTGCTTGGTACACAGAAATTGACTATACCCACAGGCCATTGTGTTTGTGCGTCTTTGTGAGAGGGATCGAGAGTGTGTTAACAGTGTTCTTGATGGTCCTTTTCCCATGACCGTCATTACGCTGTAAAAATCCCTGAGGCATAAAGACATTATGAAAGCATCACTAATGGATTCTGTATTATTCGATCAATGATTTTTAATTGCAGGGATGTAACTGAATTGTAAACAAGCTCTCCACAGGGACCTGTCAGTCACGACATCTTCATACCTCAGTCTAAAAAAAAAGAAACAATCTAATAATGATCTGTTAGCTAGAGCTCTGCCTGAGTTGTATTTGTTTCTCTCTTTTTCGTCTTTAGGACAACTATACTTTTGCCCAGCCGGGGATCCAGAGGAAAGTGAAAGCTCTGGAGGAGCTGGTGAGCCGAATCGATGGTAGGTTCTGCCAGTCTCTGCCTCTGTATGTCTGTCTGCTGCTGTCCTCTAATTTTTACTCGTCTCCTTTATCAATCAGGTATTTGTCAATCATAGTAAGTACTGTTGTTTATACAAAACAAAATTTTTATCCTTAAGATCTATTTTATAAGTAGAAAAATGTAAAGTACTAGGCTGGTGCCAATGTGTGAAATATCCCATGAGCCATTTACAGCCTCAGTTGCTCAGCAATGATAGTACTGTTGGGGAGGGGCTTTGTGCTTATGTATAATAATGATAATAATAATAATAATAATAATAATAATAATAATAATAATAATAATAATAATGAAGAAGAAGAAGAAGAAAAGGATGAACAAGAAGCACAGTAGCTGTGTCTCATTTCTTTGGTAATAGAGATGGTGTCGTTCAACACTATCAGGAACACAACAACATTCAGACAAATGCTGTGGGCAGCAAAGCCACACGAGCAGAGCAGCAACCGTGCTCGACCCCATAAAACCATCCTGTACGTGCCCAAGATGAGCGCATATCCTCCCGTCTCCGTAGGTATATTAATATTTTGTGGAAAAGTACATGAACAGGCAATCTTTGATTTCTGGTCAAATGTTTTTCTATGTTTGTTATGCAGCCTGTGGATATAAAATAACAACTCAGTTCTGGTTGGCTAAGCGCTAACTGGGCTTGCTGTCGCTATGGTTACCACACAAAAGACGGTGTATGAAAAGCTGTGCTGAGCAGAAATTCTGACTTTTCTTATGGGAAGCAGAGAGAGACAGGTGGAGTGGAGAGAGATATGCCTGCCGTGTCTAAAGCCCTTAAAGCTGTGGACAGAACGTTTTATGGGCAACAGCACTCGACAAAATATACTATGCAGTCAGGCGACCAACAATCCCAAGTGAATAAAGTAGTACAACAAAGATTTAAAGGCACAATGTGTATATGTTTACCGAAAAAAAATCTGACTTGGCCATCTTATGCATTCATTCTATGCATTTGAATAATCTTAAGTATGGGAATGGGAAATGGGAAAACTTTTGAGTTTTCAAAATACATGCCATAATATGCAGCTTCAATAAACCTGCTACATTTTTATTTTGATTATTATTATTATTTTTATTAAGGCTGTGGTGTTTACTGCTCTAGGGCAGCGCTTCTCTATCTGCTTATGTTGCATATAAAAGATATCAGATTAACGGCGTGAATTCAAAGATTTCTTGAAATCCAATAATGCTTTTAATTTTAAAAGATACCGTCACTTCATAATGCGCTGTCCTCAACAATCTGGCTCCTGCCGAAACCAGATGTCTATCTGTAAATGCACTCGATAACAAATCCCCCAAAATAAGTCAAAAAACAGAAACAGAAGACGTATAATGCTTCCCAGTGCTTCCTGTCATTCTGCTGACTACACATAAGTTGCCTACTCTAAATTGCAAGGTTTATAGTCTCATTTTTTTTTTTTTTCTTTTCCTCTCCACATTTCTTGCCCTCGCTCCTTCAGCCTGAGTGTCAGACTCAATCAGCGCTGCAGTGGTTTGGCCTTTGCAGAGAGCGCTGCTGCCCTGCTGGGGAAAAGCCGAAGCCACTGGAGCATAAGCTCTGCTCATTACTTTCTATTAGGTGGCCATAATCAGAATTGAATGGCCACTTCTCAGAGACAGACCCTGCTCCTGCACTGTGCTTCGGCACCCGGGCCTGTCTGCTCAGCCCGCACTGAGTTCAATGATGCTTTCCATTTTGGGAGAAATTCGAATGCTTGCATGTTGGCGCTATTTCTTTCTCCTTGTATATGTATACATAAGAGAGTGTGCATTTTCCCCAGTTTTTTTTTTTTTTTTTGGAATGGCGTTATTTCCTTTCTGCTCTTTTTTTTTTTCCTACAAAAAGAAGATCTGTTTGTGTGCTGTATGCGTTACTAAATTAGGCTGACCCTGTTTATAAGTGAGAGACGTTCTCTGGCGTTCAGAAGCTGTCCATCATCAGTGCTTGGCTGCAAAAGCAGAAGATTGTCAAGCAGGAAGTAACCCTGTTAACTGGAGAACAGATCTTTGGTTCAGGAATGGTTAGCATTTATGTTTTTTGCGTCAACGATTAATTGTCTTAAAGTTACTATTGAACAAATTCACAAGAAACAAGAATTAAAAGTCAGAAGTAAGGTCAAAGTCAAAAGGTTTTTTTTTTTTTGGACCTGCTCTTACATTGCTTCCAACTTTACATCAGTGTTTGCTCTCACTCTTTATTAAAGTTTTATTTTAGCCATTCACAGAAGTACATATTTTGAAAACTGACTATTTGTTGTTTTCTTTTTGAGCAATTATTTTCCTTGTCAGCCTCAAGGAAGCCCCGTATAGCACTGTATAAATTAGTCTGGCTTAAGGCCATGTACATCTTGCACCAGTCTGATGCGTTACTTAGGACACACAGGCCTTTAACTACCACTCCAAATAAGTATGTTACTCAATTTAATACATACATGTAACTTTTTTTAGTAAAATATAAAATATTATCTTCATAGATACTATGCACAATAACTGGAACATTGCTCCTGCATGAATTGTCTTCCAAAAATAATTTTACAGCACTGATGCTTCAATGTCATTAGTGGTAATTAATGCTAAGTCATCATATGTAACTTAACTAACAGCTGTTATGTATAAATTAACAGCTGTTCATTTATAGGCTCTGATAGCAGTGTAAAGTTGCTAGTGTTCGACTTGTGTAATGATACCATGGTCGCTGCTGGTTTCAGTTTTGGACAGAGACATTATTTTATAATCATGTTAGCCCAGATATCCATTCTACATGCTGTGTTGTAATTCAGATTATGAAAGTTTACCACGCTTGCCTGGCTTAGTCTGGGGACATGGTTTGTTGAAACTCATGGATGCTTTATGTGATGTGCCAGCATCGCTGTTGTTAAACCATGAAATGCCACTGTAAATGTCCAACTGCTGTACTGCACAAAGTCATTCATCCAGGACAGGAGTCACTTTTCATAAAATCTTTACAAAACTGGGCCTAGCTTACTGACACGCTTGTGAAACATATACTGTGTTATAACACACGTCAAATAAAACACAGCGGTGCATGCTGTTATAGGAAAGTAATCAAAGACACAGTGGTGTGAGCGAGCAGCCAGAGTGAAGCAGAGCTACTGTTATCGTCCAAGTGATTATTTTACTCTAACAGCATGTCCTGAAGTTTTATTCCTCTTCTACCACAGCGATTTGCCAGCAATTCCAATTTATAGTTTATTGTTAAACTACACATCATATTTTTAACTGTTTATTGTTACAATTAATGTTGTGGAACGTCTGCACAACAAGGTAGTCCCTGTTATCGCTTTCTAGGAGCTATGAACAGTCATTTCCTCACCAGGCTTCTTCGAGGGCAGTGTTGAAGTTCAGCTGTCAACACTCCCTTTATTTTCCCCATCTTTTCTTGAGCCGCTTTATTTGATCTCTCCTAATCAAATCTAATTTGACTGAGTCAAATTGGGTGGGGATTTTCTGGTCCTCATCAGATAATCATTCCACTTGATTTAGTCTTGTGAGTCAGAGACCTGTGGTATCTTACATATCAAGTACGTTCACTCCAGAGAGAATTCCAGCAGGTCTGGTTCGTGTTGACCTGCTCCGAGTAAGATTCTTTCCTTGTCGCTCCTGCTATCCTGCAGAGCCTTAGACATTCAGAGAGAAAGTAATGGAGTGAGGTCAAAAGGCACTTATCCCTGTAGTTATTGCCTGTAAATGTTCGCTCCTCTCTCTCCCTCCAGCCCTCCTTCCCTTCATCCCATCATACGTTCCCCATTCTTGCCCAAGGCAGTATCCTGCACTTTGTGTTGTGCCTCTGCAGCACAAAGCACACTTTGTCAAGGTTGAGACAGAGGGTCTGTTTCTCAGCGGAGTTGTTCTTCTGGCTTTTGGACTTAATAAGGCCAGTGGATTAGTCACTCATTATTTCCAAATTGCTCCATTGTAACGGCAGCCAATGTCCGCTTTAATCAGGCTTCACGTCTCGCTCTGTACTTTAGTAGAGTTCGGCGGAAATCAATCAAGCAATCATGTTTTTCCTTTTTTTCTTCTCAACTTCAAACTTTTTTACAAAGGGAGGGTCCCCAGTGAGGGTAGACGAGTGCATTAGCACCAGTTCCACCAGCTCTAATGAAGCAGGGGCTAATGGCCTGAGGCTATCTGAGCTTGGTGAGGCCATGAGGCCCTTATTAGGTTCTGTGCTCAAAGCCCTTGATGTGCAAGCACGCTTGGTTGCAGACATCCACATCCATCACCATATGCCTGTATTCTGTCAGGTGAAGGTGGAGCATGTTGGTCGAGCCCGACATGGCAGCCATGGCCCATGGGAACCTGTGGGATGTCACAAACGGCAACATGAGGGTCTGTAATATCCCCTTTCCTGCCTTGCAACTCTTTCCCTCACTGTGTTCTGCCTCTCTGACCGAACACTCACACACAGCTGTTCAGCCGCAGATGCATGGTTCAGATGCTGACACAACACTTTCGAATGGCCCTGGCACCTCTGAGTGAGAGGAAGTGCAGTAAAATGAAAACCTAACTGACTTCCCAGACTCTTGTCCACATCTGGAACCATCCAGTTCCCAGCTTTGTGCTGGTTAAGAAGTTAAAGCAACTTGAAGCCATTGGGAAATGTTGAAATAAGCATGCCTGTATACATGATGCCATACATGTCATTCAGTATTGTTCATCCTCCTCCCCCTCTGCTCTAAGCATCTCAGAAATGAAGACCTCCCTTCTCCGTCTAGGACACTATGGTCTCATCATTATTACATTGTTCTCTTTTGTAGCAGTGTACCTGCATATCAGGGAAACACTTAAGCTGTGCAGTGCTGCACAGTCTAGCCGTTTCTTGTGTACACTGCATTCAGGTTTTGTCTGAGAGGTGCTTGAACAGAACTGATATTACAAAATGGCAGTGATTACTATGCAAGTAAATTGCACCCATTTGCACACCGCTTTTACATCTTGAGAGCAGTTTCTGCTTTTTTTATGAAACATTTTGCAGCGACCAGAATTTTGCCTTGATTGTGGAAAACATCAGGTTAGATTCAGAGCAAAAAAAAAAAAGCATGCATCCTGAAAAACAGACTACACTAGAAATATATGAAAATGGATGAAGTGTTCTGGAAATATAAGAGGTTTAGAGGTGACCTTCTAAACCACTGAGATTGCTTGATTGTTTTTAAAAATATATAAATTTCTATTAGGTTATTTGGTGCATTTTCTGGTCTGGAAGCAGGATGTGATTTCAACTACATAAAACTTAACCACTCGCTTGCCTGTAACAGTGACTAAGCCTTTTAACTTCTGTTATTCCAGTGATAAAGACATATGAGTCATTCTAAGAAGACCTTCTGTTAGCGACAGTTGCGTGTTGCACTGTTGGAAAATGTCCTTGAAAAAATTAACCTAAAAAGAGTGAAAAAAACCTGAAAATGGCAACACAATGTATCACAGTTAATTTATTATTCACTTTTCAGATCTCACTGTTCCTCTGACTTTTCTCTTTTTTATTGTGATTAGCATAGAAGCAACTGTAACCCAGGGCACAGCAGGCCAAGTTTAATGCACACAAAACCAGCTGATTAAAAGTCTGTTTCTGTAGTCCCTGTCAGAGTTGGTACAGCCTCTGTGAGTCACGCTTGGAAGGAATTTAAGGCAGTGTTTGAAATTCTTACCCTCGCGGGGTTAAAGATTCACTCCGCTTTGCCCTCCACCAGTTGGATCTGTTTGCTCAGAGCACTGTTTCCAGAGAGGTCATCTGCTCTTCTGTAGCTCTTTCCCCTGCTGATACTGCTATAACAGAGCACCTGGTGTACAATGGAGGCGTTGTGCAGATTTACAACACTCACTGAATTATACATTGAGAGAGGCTTGGCAGGAGCAGGCCATTTGCAGTGTGAAAGGTAGACATTGAAGTGTGCGTATGATTTTTCTTTTTTTTCCCCCTCTGTAAAGCATATGTATATTTATAGAATAGATACATAGAGCCAATCTTGCCTGCATTTTCAGGGTGATTAAATGTCTGCCTGAGACTACAGTAGAACATTTATATCCCTCCCTTTCAGGTGTTTGGCTCCCTAAAAGTGCTTTATATTTGTCCATATGAATAGTTAAAGATATTTAAGTGTATACTACTTTAACAACCACAGCGCTGTTGAATTCTCAGATCTCGCTGGTCGAAGGTTTCGATTAATTTTAACACCTCGGACAATAGCTACAAGCTTCATGCTCTCGTTCTTACATCTTATTGCTTCTATATAATAACAGCTAATTCACAAGGACATAAAGGATCAAAAACATGCCATAATTTAACAAATAAAAATTTATAATCAATAGTTTGGTGAAGCTTGGATGTGTTTAACATTTATGGAAGGAGTCTCTAGTGTCACAGAGGTAATGCTGTTCTTTTAGGTTTTCCACCATGGCAGAGTCTTTGGAACAGAGGATTTTGCATTTCGCAGTTTCCTGGTAACATGACGAGCTACACTTTTCATGTTATTATCAACTTTGAAAGAGGTCGAAAGGGAAAAAAGAGGTTGGTGAGGGAATGACTGTTTGTACCTTCTACAATGTAATAGATAATGGAATTCATGGAATTTACACAAAATAAAATGTAACTATAAATAGTTAAAAATACGATGAATTACAATTCAATCAACTGCCCTGCTTTACAGTATGTCAGTCTGCATTACACCGCCTCATCATTGATTATTTCCCTACTCCAGAACATCCTGAAGAGTTTTATTCCTTACATAGCACCATGCGCTTCTTCTCAAACTACAGAAACTCTTTTCTATTGAACCACTTCTGCTACTACCTCAGGGAGCTGCGCAGTTATTAAATATACACTTGTTTACAGGACACTGGTAACTGGTATTGTGGGTAATTGATGAATTCTGTTCTATGGTATACAATGTTCACTGAAGGACATTCTGTACTTTTTAGACTTAAGGGAAAGAGCTGCTTTTTTATTCCGAAGCTGATGGATTGCTTGTATTTTAGTATAGATGGCTGTCTCTTAGGGGAACCATATGGCAGATGGCTTTCTGGGCGCTCACTGCGTACTACTAAGTTTATCGCTATTGTGCGTCGCTACAGGCAAACTCATCAGGTTTTGCACAGTCTGCGTTTTGCAAGTACCATTCTGAGACTATATACATCATAACTTAAAACGGGGAGCCAGTAGAATCTGTCATTAAACCACAAATATCTATTGATGTAATGTACTTTCCAAGAAAAGCAGTGGTGCTGGAATTAACCTTCAGTGTGCTCTGTGCACAAAAGGTATCTGGTGCGAGCAGTCGGCGTCAGTCTGTTGTAACTTGTAAATATATCTGACCCCCCACTGGGATGTTTACTGATAAACATTTTCTCTCCTGTCTTCATCATGATCTCCTGTCTGACTCGTGACTTCACCCCCCAAACGTGAAGCTGGAAAAGGCTGATGGTGAGATTGCACCAGATCACCCGTTCAAACAACCATATTGATTTTTCCTCACCAGTGCGCCATTTTAATCCGGCTGCCAATTTCCTTCCGGTGACTCTATCTTAAGTTTTAATGAACTGCCTGCACCTCAAAAGCGCCTGGAGTTCTTTCATAAGCCTTTCAAACTCTAACAGTTGTATTGAAACTGAAGTTCCCATTTCTTCCCTCGCCCCTGTGTTTTAATAAAATGTAGGTGTGAATTACCCTCTGCAGACTCCCATAGCTCTGATCCAATTTGAAATATCTTAATATATAGATCTCTGCTAGTGAAACAGACTAGAAAAATTTTTTTATAGAAAAATAAAAAATGGCCACATTGCCATTTTTATTATATTAATGTTGCTGCAAAGACTACAAAGGATCAAGGCTACTAAAGCTGAATTTAGCAACAACAAAGGCTGAAATAGTCACTTCTAGTCATCAGTACAATAGCTGGCCACTTTTATAGTTACACCTGCAGTTATGCAGTTATCCAACCAGCCAATCATGTGGCAGCAGCACAATGTATAAAATCATGCAGATACAGGTCAAGAGCTTCAGTTAATATTCACATCAAACATCAGGATGGGGAAAAAGTGTGATCTCGTTGTTGCTGCCAGATGGGCTGGTTTGAGTATTTCAGTAACTGGGATTTTCACACACAGCATTCTCTAGAGATTACACAGAATACTGCAAGAAACAAAAAACATCTGCTGAGTGGAGAGTCTGCAGGCTGACACACCTTGCTGATTAGAGAGATCAGAAGAGAATGACAAGACTGGCCTGAGCTAACAGGAAGTCTATAGTAACTCAAATAATCACTCTTTACAACCATGGCGATCAGAAAAGCATCTCAGAATGCACAAAACATCAAACCTTGAGGTGGAAGGGCTACAACAGCAGAAGACCACATCAGGTTCCACTTCTGTCAGCCAAGAACAAGAATTTGAGACTGTCACACCGGACAGTTGCAGACTGGAAATAAGATTTTTCTGCTCTTCAGCTGTCCAGTTTGGGTTCTTCTGCTCACCATGGTTTAAAGAGTGAGTATATGAGTTACTGTATCCTTCCTGGCAGCTCCAACCAATCTGGCCATTTTTCTCTAACCTCTCATATCAACAAGGTGTTTCTACTCACAGAACTGTCACTCACTCAGTGTTTTTTGTTTTTCTTACCATTCTGTGTAAACCCTAGAGGCTGTTGTGTGGGAAAATCCCAGGAGATCAGCACTTTTTGAAATACTCACACCAGCCCATCTGGTACCAACAACCATGCCATGGTTAAAATCACAGAGATCACACTTTTTAAAAAGAAATAGCTAGCACATTGTCGGGATGTGAGTCCAGGGTTACGGATATGAATTTTAAACTCAAAAATGGTTTAGAAACAACTTGGAGCTCGCAACTAAGATAGACATTTTACATACATAAAGCAGATTGTGAGTGTTATGGATGTGACATCAGATGGACAGAGGTTATTACAATTTACTATAAATTTCCAGTTTATTCCACTGAAATTGCAGATAACATGGTGAGCATGATGTAAGATATTAACATAACCTAGTACAGATGTTTAGTTTGTCTCTATGTATACATTACAAAGGAAAATCTCTGAAAGAGTTCTTCACGGAATGTAGAAATGCCATGGTTGTGTGGTGAATTATTTTGTAAACAACTGAACAGTAATTAAGAATATACAAAGTTATATGTACGTATTAAAGTTATAGTGTTTTTCCATTTTTTAGTTATATACCTGGACTGAAAACCGTGTAGGTTGTTGTTGATGTTGTTGTTGTTACATCCGTCCGTCTGAGATTCTTGTTAGTGCAATATCTCAAGAACAAGTGGTTAAATGTTTTGTATAGAGTTATCATTAAACTGATTAGATTTTGAAATAGAGCCAAACAGGGTCAAGGTCACAGCAAGATCAAATGTCTGAAGTAGTGTTTCTTCAATATCTTCCTTCTGGTTTGAAGTATATTTTAATGATATTTCAAGCACACAAATTGCTAACAAGAAGGGCTAGACTTTTTTTTTTTACCAGATGCCCTTCCTGACGCAACCCTCCCCAATTTTTATCCGGGCTTGGGACCGGCACTGAGAGCGCAGTGTTGCACGCATGCCCGGTGCGTGGGGTTGGTTCCCTGGCTGGGAATCGAACCTGAACCTGAGCGCTGTGGCCAAACCACTAGTCCTCCAGGGACCCCATTTATTTATTTTATTTATTTCATTTTTTTTTATTGATTGATTTTTAAAAGCATTTTTCTTTTGACCATTTTCAATGGCCAGAATTTCGGTGCAGTGATCAGGTGAAGGATATCTCGAGGAATATTCAGGATTTTGGGATAAATTTGTTTAGGCCTTAATCCTACTGATAGATTACTGAAAGTCGTGGCTGTGTGGGTTGCTATGAATGTGTGAAGCAGTGTCCAAGTTTATGAGTTTGGCCTCTCACTTATGAGTGAAGTCTCTGGAACACAGCAAATGGGAGCTGGGGAGCTCAGCTCGATGTGACCTTCATGGGCCAGCACCAAGATTATTAAGACAAAAGATGTAGGGAGAGAGAGTTAGATGGTGTTGGAGGCGCAGGCATTAAATGCGTAACATTTTATGAAGCTTCAATAAAGGCATGTCACTTCAGCCTTGTTTATTCTTAACTGAAGAGTAGAATGGATTGGCTTGCATAGTGTAACTGTTAGCATATTACACATCATAATCACACTTTTAAACTTCCTCTTCCATATTATTCTTCCTGGCACACAGTCCTAACCCACCAAGCCTCTGCCTCTCTGCCTCTAAAGTGAGTTTACCTTTGCTCTGTGCCTCTCCTCCCAGTATGCACTGGGCCCTGACGGCACAGCTAGACCCACGCTAGCTGGCAAGAAGAGCACAATCAATGTCCATGCTCCCTGCTCCTTAAAAACAGCAGATTCATTGCTCTTCAGCAGCCACAGTCATCTTTTAGTGCCTTTAACTGTGCAGCTCCAGTGAAAATCAACACATCGGGGATAGCACAACACTGGATAAATAAGGACAATGACTCAAACAGGCAGTCACCTTCAGCATGGTGAGGACAGCAGACGACAAAGTCACTTCTCTTTTGCTTAAAGAGGCTTTTTATAAAGGTGAGGCCAGGCTTCCTAGAACACAATTATCTGCTGAATCATTAAAACATTTCACATTTATGCTTTAGCTTTCTGCTCACAGCGAGACATAAATGTTCCCGACAGCAGGCAGTAAACGTTTGTAAGATTTTACCACATTGTTCTCTGCAGTTTGCTTACCTTGCCAGAATTTTGTCTAGGTGTAAATTGAGCTGGTCACTTATAACACTTCTCCATTGAACGGCGCTACCCGCTACGGCTCAGCAGCTAATGCAAACTCAGGGCTATCTGTATCCCGTGTGTTACCATCACTTAAATCCGTGGAGGTTATCGGAGGTGACTTCGTAGACATGAGTAGTACTAGTCAACATCAAAATAAACAATTTTGAAATTAAACCATGCAGATCACATTAGACGTTAACATTGCGTGCGTGTGTGTGTGTGTGTGTGTGTGTGTGGGGCGCAAACGTGCTTCTCTCATATAGAGAACCAGTAAGCATGAGATGCCGCAGTGGACGAATGTGATGAATCTTTAATTTTTAGTAAAAATAAACAGAAGCAAACTTACTTAATGGCTGCCTGTGCTCCAAAACACAGCCGAGTGTGCCAATACTTTCTTTTTTAGTGAGAATACACAGGTATGAGTGTACTAAACTTTACTAAACGATGTTTAAAAAAAACGGCCTGACCAGGGTGTATTCCCACCTTACACCCGATTTTCACAGGATAGACTCCGCTTCCTCCGTGACCTTGACCAGGATAAAGCGCTTACTGAACATGGATGAGTAAATACATTTCTTTCTTTTCCTTCCTTCGCTCCGTCTCCCTTCCCTTCCCTTCTCTTCCCTTCCCTTAGGTTTAACATTTCACAGGATGTTGGCACTTTCTAAACATGTACAGATTTTTCTGATACACTTCCTCTCTTCACGCTTTATTGCTCTTTGTCACAGTTGTTTTTGTTGTTTTATTTATTATTTGAGAAATGTCAAACATGCAGCTCGCACTGTGTGATTTTACTGTAATTAAGAGTGTGTTATAATCCATACTGCTTAATAAGAGCTTACACAGTGTGTGTATAATTCAACTCTACATAATGGTGCAATTAAAAAAGCCAAATGAAAGCAAAGCAGAGTGAAGTGACATGGTGCAAGCGTACTGCAGCTGTAAATAATAAGCAGAAAAGATTTGGCCTACTGCATAGTGTTTCTTCCACGAGCTGTTACCCTTCTTCCTCATTTTCGAAATCCAAATATTCATCTAACATTACACACTTTTAACATAATCAAGAGTGTGTTATAATGAGAAGCAGTTGATGAGAGCCCACAAGCGCCGCACGGCTTCTCCGAGCAAACTCCCCCAAATTTGCACATTGTTTTTTGTTTTTTTTTTTCTTATCTCCTCTGTTTTGCATGAATACGCCAGAGTTCATCAGCATGTAGATTGCTAAAGGTAAATTTATGGAAATGAAAGCACAGCATGGTTTTGCTTTATTCATATGAGGCTGGAGTTTGTTAATGTTGCTTAGGAGCACACATTAACATATTAAGCATCGTGAGAAATGAAGTGGGATCTCTGCAGCGAGGACAGAGCAAGAGTCTCTCAGGCTTGACACTTTATCATGAGTACATTCATTTGGAAACGTTCTGCATGCTCGTACAAGTGGTGTAGACCCGGTTAAAGTTGATGAGGGATCAAGCTTGTGGGTTTAACCTTTTTACGTTTTTTTTTTTTTTTTTTTTTGTGGAGAATTTAAAGCTCTTGGCAGATTGATCCTAAGCAGCTGCTGTTTATTTTGAACTTAATAAAAATGCTTTTGTTCAAATACTAAGAGGAAAAATGTAAACTGTTGAGAGTAGGGTTATGGACTGTCTATAGACTGTCAGCTGCTCTAGTGGATATTTACTAGTATACACCAAAAAAACGAACACCCAAAATAGCTACAATTTTGGGTGACTAATTAACCTGAAATAAACAAAACAGAAAATATAATATTCTCCTCATCCTCCCTGGCCCCGAAACAGGAGAAGAGGAATCTAAGTCTACATTCACACAGCAGGCAAAAGTGACCCAAATCCAATCATTTTCTTCCAATCTTACATGCATGGCTGTGTGAACAGCAAATAAATAAATAAATAAATAATAAAAAAAACCCACATTGATTCTAATATTTTCAATTCCGATTTGGGCCACGTTCGTATGCGGTGTTGAAATTCAATCCGATATGTGGCAATGCGACCTCGGAATTTATGTGACTTTTACATTAATCCGACTCAACATTCATCATAATTTTGTGTTATCTGGAAGGAAAGATGGAGGATAACAGTGAAAGAGGATTTCAGTGATGGGATAGTGAGGAAACGGACCTCATAAGCATTTGGTGTGATGTTGCTGTATAAAATTAGAAGCCACTTAATGTTTGAAGAGATCTCAAAAGAGAGGAGAACCTGGCTGCAGTGCAAAAGGAAAGTGAAAATTTTAAAAGCGAAATGTAAATAAACCAAGGACGCGATCCGAAGCGGTGGCCGTGGCAGAATGATGTGCTCGTTATACAGCGAGATTGAACAGATCATGTGACGCTTTGTTCTTTTGCGCATGCGGTTCAACTTAGGAGCGTGAACTGTTCAGACTAGTGTCATATGTAGGCTACATTGAAAACACAGCATGAACAGCCTAACAAAAAAATTAATTAAAAAAGTCAGATTTGGTCAGTAAATTGGATATGGGCTACTTTTGCCTGCTGTGTGAACATAGCCAAAATAACTGCCACTTATCCCCTACCTATTCCACACACGTTATCACATACCCAATATGTAAAACAAAATAACTAGAACTTCACTAGAGTAATGCTACTACAACAGAGTTCCACTGAAAGCCAGGTTTGGTCTGGTCAGATCTCTTTTCTCTAGCTCTTCTTCTCCTTGTCTTGTATAGACAGGGCTTCCTTGTGCACCTGCTGACGACACTCCATGTACTGTAGCAGAGAGAAATACAGAAAAGAACAAAACATACAACCACATGGAACATTATGACAGACGGGCATAACAGCAGCCTTCTGACATCGTGACAAACGTCATCTCTGCAACCCTGAAGCAGAGACATGCAATATTTCAACGCTGCCAGTATTTACATCCTGATATTTAGCACATAAATCCTGTTAAAATATCACACACACAGTTAGCATAACACTCACAAATAGAAACACATCTATGGAAAGTAATCATAATTTTTTATTATCATTATCATTAATTATCATGCACTCAAAAAAAGGAATATGTGCATAGTCAGATTTAAGAGAAAATATTATATATAGTCTACATTAAAATATTTTAATATAATATGAAAAGTTTTTCATCAAAATGTTAATTCGTTGCTTGTAATAAATTTAATTTAAACAAGTATTTAATCTTCTGGTTTGAATTATGTAGCGTGAGTGTGATCAATTCACGTAGTATTAATGTGATACAGTTATGTTATAAAATCCTTCGAGGATGTTGGCACTGACAGGAGGAAATGACTATACTATTAAATTAACTTGATGTTGCAGTGGGTAATGTTACTGCTTTACCTGGGTTTGATCCTGAGCTCATGATCAGATCGTGTTGGCTGTATGAAAACAGACTGCGATAATGCAACTCAGTTCATTCACACAGAACCGACATACACAATTGAATTAAGTATAATCAGTAAACATTTTTTACCATAATCCTTGATAAATAATAGAATTGTCTTTGCACTTTTATAACAGAAGTCTAAAAGTAGGGCAAAAGCAGCCCTTTAATTGGTGTTGAACATGTACATGTATGACTGGTCTGATTTTTAGACTTTGGGTGCATGGTGTTTATAAATATAATATGAAACCTTTTACTGAGTGAAATGTGTAGTGTTAGTGAATAGGGTTGTCACGGTTTCACAGTTAGTCACGGTGTTGCCACCTTAATTAAAAAGCATTCCCATCTAATACCGTCTATCCATTCTTCTCCATCAAGTTCCTTACTCAAGTAGTTCTCATCTCCCAAAATGTTCACACACCCCTCCCTCTGGACTCCTACTACACACCGATCAGCTGTAACATTAAAACCACCTGCCTAATATTGTGTAGGTTCACCTTGTACCACCAAACAGCTCTGACCCGTCAAGGCATGGACTCCACAAGACCTCTGAAGGTGTGCTGTGGTATCTGGCACCAAGACACTAGCAGCATATAAGTCCTGTAAGTTGTGAGGTGGGTCCTCCATGGATCAGACCTTGTTTGTCCAGCACATCCTACAGATGCTCAAATTTGGAGGCCAAGTCCAACACCTTGAGTTCTTTGTCATGTTCCTTGAACCATTGCTGAACAATTTTTGCAGTGTGGCAGGGCACATTATCCTGCTGAAAGAGGCCACTGCTATTAGGGAATACTGTTGCCATGAAGGGGTGTACTTGATCTGGAACAGTGTTTAGGTAGGTGGTACGTGTCAAAGTAACATCCACATGAATGCCAGGACCCAAGATTTCCCAGGAGAACATTGCCCAGAGCATCACACTGCCTCCACCAGCTTGCCTTCTTCCTATAATGCATCCTGGTGCCATCTCTTCCCTAGGTAAGTGACATACACACACCCAGCCATTCGCATGATGTAAAAGAAAACATGATTCATCAGACCAGGCCACCGTCTTCCATTGCTCTATGGTCCAGTTCTGATACTCACCTGTCCAATGTGGGCACATTTGGCAGTGGACAGAGGTCAGCATGGGCACTCTGAGAGGTCTGTGGCTACGCAGCTCCATACGCAACAAGCTGTGATGCACTGTGTGTTCTGACACCTTTCTATCATAGCCAGCTTTATCTTTTTCAGCATTTTATGCTACAGTAGCTCTTCTGTGGGATCGGAGCAGATGGGCTAGCCTTTGCTCCCCACGCGCATCAGTGAGCCTTGGGCACCCATGTCTCTGGTTCACCGATTGTCCCTCCTTGGACCACTTTTGCTAGGTACTAACCACTGCATACCGGGAACACCCCACAAGACCTGCCGTTTTAGATATGCTCGGACCCAGTCATCTAGTCATCACACACTTGCCCATTTTTCCTGCTTACAACAATCAACTTTGAGAACTGACTGTTCACCTAATATTTCTGATCTCTTGACAGGTGCCACCTTAAGAAGATAATCAATGTTATTCACTTCACCTGTCGGTGGTTTTAATGTTATAGCTGATCGGTATATAAGGAAGTGCATTGAGACTTTTATTTAAAGATTTCCTTTAATTTTTTCCTCGGCTTGTGTTTTAGACTAGATTATCATATCAAGGAAATGTCAAACCATATCACCGCTATTACTATGCAATAAACAGAATAGTATAGCAATATATTTAGTAAAAGCTGACCAGTTTCCCCAGCCACATACAACACATTCCTGTTTCTGAGTCTTCCGAGTCCTTGATTTATTTTATTTTATTTTGCTTAAAACCAAAATGTAAGGTCGTATGGATTCTCCAATTTTTGCCCACAGTTATGAAATATTTTTTACATTTATGTAACATGTATATCACATTTATAAATGTTACATTTTTAAGGTTAGTTTACTAAAATGCCAACATTTATATATATATATTTTAATGTGTTTTTGCTTCTGTTGCTGCTTCTGTTTGTACTTGTTGCTCCTTCTTCTTATCCTTTTTGTTCATGTACCAATTTTTTCAAGCTTCTCCTCCTACGAATTTCAAGATGCAACATAAATTTTGCATCCAGTGTACACTTGTGCACTCGTGGAGTGGTTGTGTGTGTGTTTTTTTTTTAAGTTCTTTATATAATACTTATAAAACCTTGAATGAAATTACATGCTGGAGTGTTGAGAAACATTGCACCAGCTGTTTGTCATATTGAAGTGTACTGACAGCTTTGAGCTAAACTTCTCTACTTTCCTGTAGGCTTCACACCTCCTGGTGCTCATCCCTACTTTTTTGTCTTTCTTTCATCCCTTCTTTTCCTATGGAGTTATTATTTGATGTGATTGGGTTTAATCATTGGGATATACAATATGAAAACATGATTTTTCTGTATATTTTAGTCATTTAGTATAGTAGTTATTTAAATTTAGTTACTACTAGTTTGGGCTTTTCACATTATATAATATAAAACAGAATTTTAATTTAGTTAAATGTTCAGTGTTCAGAGGGTTGTATCTGAATTATTACATTACTGTTATGCAAATATGATTAGAATTGCAAAAATTACCAAAAAAAAAGGTGCATAAAGTTACCACAATTTCATTTGTGTGTAGTAATTACACACACAATCATGTGTCATTATTATGTTTTATTATCATCACACGTAATCATTAATGATCAGCCACAATTCTAACCTCAATTCAAACCTCTTACTCCCTGAATTACATTTTTCCTCCCACTTTTCTTTCTTTTTTTCCATTGTTGTATCTTCTCACTGATGTTCGTATATGTATGGTGACCTGAGAAAACCCCATCAGAATTCTGTAAAAAATCACTTTTGACCAAAATTGTTTTTTTTTTTTCTTAATGACAAGTTTTGAGAAACCATAAATTTATTTCATTTTACAAATTTATTTCAATATGGAAATTGTTTTTATTTACTTTTTAATCTTGCCTGGGCTTTCTGCAATGATCATGTAGGGTAAGGAGCCGATTTAACAAAAGCACCAGTAAAAACAGTCAGTCTGCCTACAGAGGTCTAACACTTTGCTTGATAAGTGTGCTTCTCTCACCTAGTGAATGTCAGGCTTTCATCAAGTTGTTGGATAGATATGTTCATACACACTGGGTTTTAAAGTTTTAAAATATTACCTAATAATAATAATGTTTGTCTTTTGTTAGCAACAAACTAGCCAGTTAATTGTGATGAGTCTTGCAGATTAACAAGCAAATATGTCTGCTTGATTAATCTAAAGCAAATACTTTATGTACAGTATAACTGTTTACTTTTTGCTACTTTGGTAACTGTTGTTGCTGTTGGCAGTCATGTTGATTTGATGTCCCTTACTGAACTCAGGGTTGAGGAGCTGAGTTGAGCGGGCGTTTTCTTTGTTGTTGTTCATAAATGTAGAGTCGAATGCAGCATTAGACTGAAAAGACTAAAGCGGGTGATGCTGATGATCAAAGCAATTACACATTTTCCATCGAGAACATATAAACCTCTGACGAAGTTTTTACCATATAAAATATAATTTATATAGCTTATATAAATTTAAATGTAATATTCACATATTAAATGAAATGGATTTGAAATCCATAAATAATAGTTGCTTTTAGACAGTCAGTGTGTGTCTCAGTGGAATTAGATTGTAATCTTTAAATGCAATTTTTTTTTCTTTTCACTTTTGGGTGTCACCAGATTTTAAAATGGTAGAACTTGGTAAAAACCTGGTTCAGGAAAAACTGTAGTTTTTATAGTAGAATATATATATATATATATATATATATATATATATATATATATATATATATATATATATATATATATATATATATATATATATTGTGTGTGTGTGTGTGTGTGTGTAAGTATACATATTAATATATAAATTCACCATGTGAAGTGTTTTCCTCACATATTTTCCCACACAGCCATGTTTTCCCTTTCTACCTGTGTTAGTACCCTTCACTCTTCCTCACCTATATAATTTTATTCATTCTCTCCTGACATTTTCAGAAATCCTTTTCTATTTGTAAGTTCACAGCCATGACTTGGTGGAGTGTATTCGTGTGCCAAACAAAACAGGAACAAACTCCTGCTGTGATTTGTATTCCACTAGATTCTGATAAAAAGCCTGCACCTTTCGAGTGAAGTACATGTGGTGGAACATAATAGACAAGAGAGTTGTGCAGGTGCTGTTCCTGTGTTCCTACGTTTCTACACTGGAAGGTTCTCCGGATGAAGAGCGGCCATGCTGCGAGAGCCAGGCTGCAGTGCAGTAGCTTTATTTGTGAATGCTAGTGGCCTGGAAGCAGCAAGCCAGTGCAGATGTAATTATGGGATGGATGGCAGGGAGCAGAAGTCACACAGAAGTCCACTGCTCAGCAGAAACATGCTGAGCACCTCACTTGTCTTTCTGTGATCTCTGACCCCTGTGTGTCCGCCCCCAACCGGAGTGGTGTGTGTGTGTGTGTGTGTGTGTGTGTGTGAGAGAGAGAGAGGGTGAGGGTGAGAGGGACAGAAAGTGCTTGCAACCATATTGCAGACATTATGGTCATAGACTCTCTTAGGCAGTCTGTAAATTACCTTTTTCTGCTTTTTATTATATCCTACAGCTGTATGCCTGCTCTTTGTCATGTTGTACAATTTTTTTTATTTATATACACACTAAGACCGTGTTCAGACCTTCTGCTTGCGTGATCAGATCATAAGTAGTCTCCAAGAGGGATAGCTGTTCTTCCATTTTCATGTCCTAATGCATCTTGAGTACCCACTTGTGATTTCTTGAATTTTGTGCTCTTTTACTCTTTTATTTGTAAAGGCAAAAGTGTTTTCCCTTCACATGAGTTTCAGCTCCATGTGTTTTTCCTGCTAGAATGAGTTTATTTTCTTGCTGAATCCCAAATAGCATTCTAAAGTGTATATAGTGCATTTTGCTTACAGAACACCACTATATTCTCCCCTATACAGACCGCATGTATAGTGAACATACAGTAAAGGCATTTGTGATTCGGTCTAACTGTGTTTGAGGAGCTTAAAAAATCCTGCACAAGTAACTCAGTCAAGTGTTATTGTCATCAGTACTATTAGTGCACAGTGTCTTGCGTAAGTATTCACCCCCTTCCAGGAACAGCTGTATTTCACTTGAGCTCATGTGACACTTTAATTGCACGTGAGTAAACTAATTATGTGATTTCTGATGGCGACTAAGTTAGAAGTTTCACAACAACAGGGGTCGTTACTTCTGCAATCACAGCTTGTACAGTTTTTTATTTGTAAATACTTTTGCAAACAATATTGATTTTTATTGATCTTCAGTATTATTGGCTATTTTGTGTAGATTCATGCCATATAATCCCAATTAAGGTTGTAACACTACAAAATGTGGAAAACTTTATGGGGGGTAAATACTTATGCAAGCCACTGTATATAACTTTTACATCATAGTTTCTGGCAGCTCTGTTCTGGTTGATGGGGACGCATCAGGATGCATTAGTGCATACCCTTTGTGTCTGAAATCGTATAATGCACTCTTTGGTGTGCAGCCATTTTGTAGCAGTGGATGACTTCTCACTGAACAAATTACATTCTCTGTATATTATTACCCAGAGTGCACTGTAAATCCAGTGTACAACCGACGCACGTTACTTCCACACTAAAGTACTACAATGCATAGTGTTTTTTTGAGCTCAAAATTTACTTGTCAGGATGGTGAATCCAACTTCATACGTAAATAAAACGCATCCTAGATGTTAACATCTGCTAAAGCCAACAGGTACGTAGTCATGTATTTAATACACAACACTGCTTTTAATACTCCTCTTGGTTGTGATATCGGGTTGATGGGTAATTTATAACATTTGAATTGTCAAGATGATGTATTTCCAGAGCACTCACTAGTCAGTGTTGTCTGAATTCAGTCTGCTCTACTCTACTGCCCTACATAGTGCTCTATATAGAAAGGCTTATATAGTAAATAGTGAAGGAGTGTGTAAGGTAGTGATTTTAGATACAGTGACAAATTGTTTGAATTGTGTATCTGACCACCTCCAAAAGTAGTTTGAGTGATTGGATCACAGTAATTCTCTAAGTCTCATACGGCTCTGTTTATATATGTTTTCAATGCTGTCCACTCTCATCACTCCAGACTGATGTTTATACCGGGTTAAAAGGTTTTCTCATACTGCTGTAATTATCTGTAATTATCTGATTTTATCTAAACAGTCCTGTAAACAGCATGATATATCTTAAAATCGATTAAGGCTGATATTGGATTTTTTAAAAAGTCTGATAAAGATGGGTGTTAGCCCAATAATTGAGTTATTTACTTAATATGTACTATTTATCTCTTATCATTCATTTCTTTATATTTCTTAAAGTGTGCAAAAAGAACTGGATAGATATCTATGTTGTGATGGTTTCTCTCTTTCAAGAGTCTTTTGCTTTAGTTTCAGTTTTGATCCTTTTTCCACCCCCTATATTGTCGTTGGTTAATTTCCCTGAGTGTGTTCACCTGTTTCTTGTTTTCCTTTGATTTATACCCTCCATATTGCCATGTCTCTTTGTGAAGTCTCATTGCACTGTTGCGTCAGGTCTGTGTTCAAAGTTCCACATATCTTGTTGTGTTTGACCCTGCCCTTGTTTCTTGTTCTGCGAGTATGGATTTTTCTCGTGTAATCCTGTCTGCCTGTGTTTTCACCTTTTATGGACTGTGGTTACGATTCCTGGATTCTTTAATGCTGAGCGTATATGCTTGTGTACGTATGTGCTATGCAGAACCAGAAAAAAGCATGGGGAAAATGCAGCATGAAAATTGAGTTTATGTCATAATGTTTTTCTTTGATGGTTTCTTGATGTGTTGCGAAGCAGCTTTAATGGTACATTCATCATATATTAAAGTGATAACAGATTATTGACTTTTTCATGTAAACTGCAATTTGTGGAACGGTCAGCTAAGTGAGTCTAAAAATGTTGAATGAATTATTGCCAGCATTTATGCTCAACACTAGCTGGTGTATATATAGCAGAAATAGCAGACAGGTGAGTGTGAGTGTGTGTGTGTGTGTGTGCACATTAGCTCTCTTCTCTGTGATTTTTAGTGAGTCTATATGCAGCGCTAATGAGAATGAGTTGTTTATGTGAAGTGGTTGAAAGTGTAAATGACTCCGTGAAAGCAGGTGTGAAATCACACACTGCCGTTCTTGATGTCACCGGGAGGTGTGTGTGTGTGTGTGTGTGTGTGTGTGTGTGTGTGTGTGTGTGAGAGTGAAAGTGCATCTAAGCCCCATGACTGGTACATGTCATGCTTATGACTAGCCCAGACCACATTCCCTATTTACTCAGACGCACATACAGAATAATTTTTGCTTCCCGCTGTGCTGAGTCTGAATACACAATACACTGTTCGTTTTTTTTTTTTCTTCTTCTTCTTCCACTCGACACACTCTGAGTACTATGCTAATGATTATCCCTAGCCTGCATGTCACCAAATGATGATACTATATCGGTAACATTTTATATTACGTTTCGCTTAACTCATAAATAACTTAAAAAACAAAACATGTACTTTAACATTAATACACCATAACAAAAGTAAAGTAATTAAAACTTCATTAACATTAACTAACACCAAAAATCTACGTCAGTGACCGATATAAAATAAATATGTTCTGGGTAATTTATTCATGGAATCATAGAGTTCAGCTAATTAGTAAGCTTTAGTAGCATGTTATAATTTAATTAGCACTAACCCTCTGTGGATTAGTTATTAGGAACAATCATTGTAATGTAAAGGTGTGTTATTTAAAAAAATAAAATATTTATTTCATGTGTTAATTACTTTGTTAGCATTATTTGGTTTATTAAGTAAGGAATAAAACCTGACAGGGTGGATTTTGTAGGAAAATAGTGTTACATGGACTTACTGTTAGTGTTACATGATTATTATTTCCAATAACAGCACGTTGCTTTTGTGCCACAAAAAGTTGCCAACACTAACATTTTTTATTTCTTTATTAAAGAATGACACATCATATGGCGGTTTAGAGTTGTGTTTAATGCTGTGGAGTGTCCGCAAGACAAGATAGTTACTGTTATCACTTATATTATAAAAGCTGTAAACAGCCATTTCCTCACCAGTCTCTGTTTTTTTTTTCTCTCTCTTGAAGTTAAGAAGACAAAAAAACGCAGTTTGTCGTGTTACTGTAAAACGGGAAAGTGCGAAGCCTCTCCTCGCAGAAAACTCCATATCAGTGATTACACTTTTTTTTTTTGTTTTTTTTAAAATCCGTGCTCTTGAGTGTCCACCATACAAATCCATTGTTACTATAGAAACAATAACATATTAGAAAGAACGCATTAATATAAACCTTAAATGTAAACAAAGGATGGGCGATATAGACTTAAAACTATATTACGATATTTCATGGTATTTTTTGCGGTAACGATATAAGTAACGATATGAAAACATCCAACACCATCTTTTTAGCCACAAGTCACATCAGCATACAATCTTGAGAGGCGTCTGATTCACATCTGATCTTCTGTATCTGAAACACTTCCATATTACAGAGGAAGCTCTTTTTTTGGGATTAACTCTTCTTCTTCATCTAGGGTTGGAACTCCGCCTTCCGCTGTGCTTGTTCTTGCTCTACGTGTATACAGATACAATATGGCACAGCCCATGTAATGTAAACCTTCTGACCAATCAGAAACAACAGCTCTGTGTATCTGTTGTTATAAAGGAAACCTGAGCTTTATTTATATATATATATATATATATATATATATATATATATATATATATATATATATATATATATATATATATATGCATTTAGTCTTTGAAGGGTTCTTGGTTCCTGTTACTGTGGAGTTACACTCATAAATAAAATTTTGAATGCTCTATGAGTAGGCATCATTACGATTATGGTACTACTCGGTTTATATTAACGTGTGTGTGTGTGTGTGTTTTGTTCTGTTTAGAGACAGTACATCGGCACATGCATTATTATGAGGTGGAATACTTGCAGTTTGCCTTCCGCTGGATGAATAACCTGCTGATGAGAGAGCTTCCCCTGCGCTGCACCATCCGACTGTGGGACACCTACCAGGTAACGCATTACTATTGGTTGATGGAGCATGTAATTGTTAGCCTGTTGGAAAGAGTGGCACTGGCAGGGGTGTTTGTACGTCACTGACGGTTTAGGTGAATCTGGATTACAATAGTAGTTATTACACATGACCTGCATTCGCACGTATGGTGCAGTTTGGGCACATCTGCTCCTCAACACGTACAAAAAAGCTGTGGATCATAGCTGACAGTTAAGTCCTGGAGTTTTTTTTTTTTTTTTCTCTCCACTTTCAAGCCATTAAAAGGAAAGGGGGAAATGAAGAACAGCTGGTGGCGGTGTTCTTTAAGATTTGAGGTGTTCATTAGCAGTCGCAGTGCTATGTGTTCATACCACATAAATCATTGAAGGTGAAAATTCACTTGCGTAAGCAAAGACAATCACAAGGCAATAGTATAAGTTTTATTATTTAAAGTTGGGTAGATTTTACACTGACCCTCCACTACAGATAGGCCAAATCCTAAATCACTCCATATTCACTATATAGCCTCACTCCAGCAATAACACTATTGGTGTATGGTGCACTACATGCTCAACAGAATGGCATTAGAAATTCAGTGAAGGAGACACTCCAGTCCTTGTGTTACATGTAACATCATATTTTATAATCGCTGCCATTTTGTGGACTGACAGCATCAGTGTTATTGTGTCTGTGCTTAGTCTGTGCTTTAGCAGCATGTGTTACTAATATTTGAGCTAGTGGGCTTCTGGGCTCTTAAATCCATGAGGCTTTCCCCAGAATAGAGAGAGTGGTTGTGTATATGAGGTAAATACTTTTTCTTCCAGTTTATGAAATGGAACCAGGAGATTTTGTACACGTACTGTTCATTCTCTTCCGAAGTAAAGTGAGTAATTTTAGCCATCTTTCATCTCGAGTTATGTTCATGTGGTGCAGCGAAACCACATTTGTTCCCAGATATGCTGACTGTACCAGCAACATCACATGACTGAAATGCTCAGTTTTTAGGATGCACAGTGTGTTCCTTTTTACATTTTATTGAAATATTAATACATAATGAAATAATGTATGGGATAAATGACACACAGCTTTTTCTTCCATTTGGCTGAAAAGGTATATTAGGAAAAAAATCTACAAGTACAGTATGGGATCTTAAACATTTGAATGTGGAATGTGATTTTATTTTTTTTAAACTTTAGAGATCTGTAAATCACACATGCAGACATACTGGACTGTTTACTGGAGATCTAGATGTTCAGCTTCTTCAGGGGAATCTGTGATGACAAAGTAGAGAGACACATGAGGGCATGGTACCTTTTTACAGTGGTTCCCAGATGTTCTCTATCTTCTTTTCCGGCAGGCTCTTTATATTCCTCCTGATGAGCCGTGCACACTTGAGTCTCCTTGTCAGTTGTTGTAGTTGCAGTCGCTATCTGTGGTGCTCGTAGCATCGCTGTCCTTGGGGCTGATGTTAGGCTGCCGGCTGTGTGGGGAAATAATTACCATTTCAGGCAAAGCCTCTACGAGCTTCGGCCTGTGTAGTACATTTTAATTTTTGAAGACTGCATTAGATGGCTCTTGTGTTTTTATCATTGTACAGAATAAATTATTTTAAAGATCTAGCTTGAGGTCAGAATGGTTAATGGACTAAGAGTTGGAATACCTGATGCTTTGTAGTAATGCAATATGCAGAATATCTGCTTTACCTGCTTCAAAATAAACAACCTTTAATAATAGGGCTCCTGAGTGGCGCAACAGAAAAGCATTCATCCTGTTGCTCGGAGATTGCGAGATTGATTCCAAGAGAGCAAAATTGGCCGTGCTGTCTGGGTGAAAGGGATGACATATTCTCTCTCCCCTGTCAATCACAGCGACACTAGCCAGTTGTGGGCGTCTGTGAGCTCATGCATGCAGAAGGGGGCAGATAACGCTTTCCTAGGAGTGCGCTATGCCATTCCAGGATGCAGTATGAGCAGCAGGTTGAAAAGATGCGGTCGGCTGCCTTCACATGTCTCAGAGGAGGCAGGTGGTGGCCTTCGCCCTCCCTGATTGGTGGTTGTTGTATGAAAGAGGAGGCCAAGACTTGGCCAAGACTAAATTAGGGAGAAAATCTGAGGAAAAAATATGTTTAATAATAAGTTTAAGATAACTAAAGACAATTTATTCGTTTCAGTTTTCAAGTAAATTCCACTTAACACCACAAAAATTACTCCAGAGGCTTTAGTGTGTGTAAAGCAACAGATCAATTTCCCTTTCTCTGTGTGAGCAATAGAGGAAAGAGCTCTGAAGGACCAGCTCCTTTACTTTAATATTGCCACTTTGAATGAGTTACTCCACGTATAGGCTCTGTGTGTGTTTGAACTTGTTCTATTAATCTATGCTTTTAGTTCATGTAATTTGTGTATGTTGAGGGACTAACCTCTCAACCAGGCCACAAGCCCTTCTGCTGATGCCTTGACGTGTTAGTTTTCAGGCTACCTGGCAGATGAGTACATGATATAAGAAAAAGGTGTTTTTCTGTTAAGTTGACTGAATTGGAAATAAGCAGTTATGTGTATTAGCAACTGTATAGAAGCAGTGTCCTTCCAAATACAAAAGTTTACCCTCCTAATAGAAGTCAATCCTAATATTAAGGCCAGTCTTTAGCATTGCCGTAGCCAGATGCCTGGAGAGCTATTTCAGATGCACTCAACATGCAGCCAGTGTCTGAGTGACCCATAACGTACCATTCCCATCATCCTTTAGTGTGATCCATCTGCAGCCTGAAGACCCGAGTCTGGTTGCACCAGAAAGTCCATGCTAGTTAACACCACTCCTTTGCTCATGACAGACTCTGTCCATGCAATCACATCTGTAAATAACAACAAATTGGTTATTATATAATAAAATATTGCAATTTTAACAATATATGTCTTTACCAAACGTGCTTTGTGCAAATCATACAGCCAATCCTTCAGGATATATTTGATGTTATCAGGTATTAAACAGGATATTCAAATTTAAGAGCATAATATTTCTAGAATATTAAATTACATTACATTGAATATTTATGCTCTTACATTTTCTACTGCAAACATTCCTAAATTAATGATCCAGCTGTTTTTTTTTTTTCTTCACATCTACTCTCTAACTACCACATCTGTAGTGTATGGCTGGTTGTCATGGACAGCAGTTTTCTTGTGCTTTCCCATTCCACACACACTCTTTGCATGATAGGATGCTTTACTTTTATCAGATAAACTAATGCCCAAACATACAACTGTGTCCATGGAGCGACGGTTGCAGAGAGGCAGATTTCGACATGATTTAATAAAGTACAGACGTGCACTGCTGCAGTAGGGCTACAGGCTGAAATATAGCCATGTGCTACGCCTGGATAAAATTGGGGAGGGTTGCGTCAGGAAGGTTATCTGGTGTTAAAACTGTACCAGATCAAATATGCAGAAAAATGATCTTGTGACCCCTAATGGGAGCAGCTGAAAGATGAAAAACAACAACAGTGGTTATAATGACATTAGTTAGTTTTCATTAGGCACTACTTTTGAAGTAGCATCTGCTAATTAACTAGCTAACAGTAGTCCACTAGGAAGTTAGCCAACACTGACACAGAATGGTTTTCATTTAACCTAAGACTTCCAGCACATGGGAGTAATGTCTGTTAAAATCATGTATAATTATGAGCTCATGTGTTGGTTACATATCAAACGTGTTATGATTATCATTGATTATGACCCCTTTTATATACAGTAACATTTTATATATGCAATAATGCTTATACATATAACTTTGATATTATGTTTACTAATAGAAAAACCCTGATGGTGTATAAAGACAGAATTGTTTCTTAACCACGGGATGGGTGGAAAATAGTGTTTACAGCCAAAAATGCACTGACGAACCATGCTTGCTGCTAATTAGCTGCTGCTGTAGAATAAGACCCATCCCCGGGGGCAGGACATATACTCTCTAGAGGGCATTTAATTGGACAAATATGAGACTAGTACAAGAGACTTCCAAAAAAAAAAAAAAAAAAAAATGCAATTAGAAGTGACATAGAAGCTATAAAATTATAACAAGAATTTCTCCAAAACCATTTTTTCTTGGTAAACTATGTTGTAGATGTACATAACACTAAGGAACAAGTACAGAAACACCACTTTTGATTTCACGGGTACTTGACTATACCTGCAGACACCCTGATTAAAACTGCAGACAGGAACTGTTTTGTTGCCTCGAGCTATAAAAGTGCTATGGCTGGCACTGTATACATTCACAAGTTTCCTTAGTACAACAGTGGAGAAAACTAATTTATTTATTTATGGCACTGAAAAAGAACAAAAAAAAAAACATTATATGGCAAGTCCAGTGTTAGAAAATACTGAAGCAAATCTACCGTTCTTCTCCGTTATAATGTTGCCTGTTATCTAACATGGGAGCTCGATTTATAATCCACATGCTGGAAGCACGCCTCTAGGCACACCTCTCTTACACACTGGTAAGCCCAGATGGTACTAATAAGACACACAGCAATGTAAGCCAGATATGCCTTGGTGAATGTAATTACCCCATTATACACATTAATTGTTAATTGGTGTGTTAATTGGTCCTTAGAACACAGCACTGTGGTCAGAAGTTGTGGATTAATTTTCTGTAACAGTACGGCTCTGGCAGTAGTTCTGTCTCTAATTCAAATACCAGGTTTCTGTTAATACGCAACTTCTAATATGTCTTCATTTCTTTGACAACTCGTTCACAAGGACTTGAAATATGCTCGACATATTCTAAGCCTAATAATAAACAGATCAAATTTGTGTTGTTAGTTAACAAGTGAAAACATATAATTGCTGATATGGTGAAGTTTTCTGTATGGAGATATTTAACATTTATGGAAGGAGTCTCAGGTGTCAGACCTTGCTATCAGTACGTTTTCCACCATGGGATAGTCTTCAGGACAGAGGACAGGCTTTCTGGTTTCTTGGTAACAAAAGTTTTTTTTTTTTTTTGGGGTCTAATCAACTTTAAGAGCATGGAAAAAATAGGCTTATGAAGGAACGGTTGTTTATAGCTGTGATAACAAGGACTCATTTGTCTTGCGGACGTTCCACAACATCAAAAGTAGCTAAAAAGCATGTGTCATTCATTAATAAATTAAAAATTGTAGTTATTGGCAATAATTAGTGCAATTATTGGCAATATTAATTTAATAATTACTTTAATTACGTTAATAATTTGCGGAATAAAACACTTCTGGATGTGCTGTTATAGGTAAATAATCCACTTTGGGGTGGTCGGGCCATATATCACCACCCCAAAGTGGATTATTTTACTATAATGGCATGCCCTGTTGTGTTTTATTCATTGTGTATCTACCATTAGCCAGGTCTAAACATAAGCCACTAACAGGTTTGCTTCTACTTCAGCCACAGCTGACCCTCCAACAGGCCAGGCTTCTCACAGTGTAGGTGTTATCACATCTCTGGTTGCTAACAGTAGAAATGTCACTGGCACATATGAATTACTACATCTGGAGGAAGAGAAACACCACACACACCCACACAAACACACCTCCACACACCAGACCTATGAGCTTACAAAAAAAACTCCCTTGCTAGGCCAAGCAGAAGTCAATAATGGAAGGATATTACTTAATGCGTGTTATTGATTCCTTGATTTTCCCAAGTAAGAAGCAAGAAAGCGCAAAGAAATGATGGATTATACACATAAACCTGATTTAGATGCTTAGCCTTCTCTTTTCAGATGACTCACTTGAATTATGCAAGGTCTACATTGTACAGCTGGATATAATTATATACAGTTCTGAGCTCCTTGAATTGTGTTTCTATATCGATTCAGAGAGAAAGGTCTGACCATACAAAAGGCCAAGGAAAGAACATACAGAGTGTTTGGAAGGATAGATGAAAGGGTTAGATATGCCGGCCATTGTGTAAGCACTTTACTAAGAAAATGGGTTCTGACAAATACTCTTTGCTTTTTTTTTTTTTCCACTAAATTGTGATTAACCGCATGGGGGAGAGTGAAGACTAACACTCTGCTTCCTTAGAGACACGTCAGCTACTGTCACAGGGCAGTGTAGCAGTGTAGCATACTCAGAAGAAAGTGCTGTCTGCCCTCTTCCACATACATTCAATTCAATTCAATTTTATCTGAATAGCGCTTTTAACGATGGACATTGTCACAGAGCAGTTTTACAGAAATCTGGATATATAGCTAGAGGCAACAGTGGCAATGAAAAACTCCCTGAGGCAACAAGAGGAAGAAATCTTGAGAGGAACCAGACTCAAAAGGGAACCCATCCTCATCTGAGTGACACTGGATAGTGCGATTATAAATCATTCCACTTCTATAACTGTACACTATCAAGTCAAGCAGTGCTAAGTGTGTTAAAAGGAACTATGAGTATGAGCATCATTAGAGTTTTAAGTTTCTTGAATCAAACTACTATCAGTTGTTCAGTAATGGAGTCTTGAATGTGAACTGTTCTTAGCAATCGTTGGCTTAAAGCTATCCATGATAGAACATCCATAGCCGTCTTTAGGGTGTCTGTGTGGTATCATACACAGTAAACCTATGGTGATCTGTAGGCTATCCATGTGGGGCCATCTTCAACAGCAGTGAGTGATTTTCAGGTGAGCGAGGCTCCAGTCAGAGAAGAGAGAAATAACACAGATTATTAGACACATACATGAGCTCACAGACACGCATGATTGCCTGGAGTCTCTCTGACTGACAAGGGAGAGTGCATATGCCAGTTTTGCTCTTTTGGACTCCTGGTCTTGAATGACTGTTGCACTTTTGGGATTTGAACTCGAAACCTCTTGCCAATATTGCGAACGCTGGTGCTCTTCTTTTCTGATTCAAGTGTTTAGAGGATCCTGTCTGTCATCTGTATTTTCAAAGGCGCTTATGAAACATTTAAACAAAAGGAATCAACTAAGACATCACAAATGAGAAAGGAAGCATGCACAAGTCATATGGGTGAGGGGTTATGAACATTTGCACAGTGTTGAGGAAGGAGGCTTTGTGCATTTGGTCTGTGGATGTAGTGGTGCAGTCTTTATATCAGCCTTTCCTACTTGGCCAATGGAAGCCACTGGCACAGAAAGTTCTGCACTGTTTGTCCTTTCTACTGAAGCCCATGCGCAAGTTGTTCAATAAATTATATCCAACTGATAATTCTGTCAAAGTGTTATATCCAAAGGTTCCACACTGGCACGTGAAATATCCGCCTCCTTCCCCCATTCACTATTAACATGCGGAGTAAACTGCTTTATTTACCTTTTCTGACCACTACTTGGCAAAGAACATTTAACCTTTGGCCATTTCTGTAATTTTTGTCCAGTGGGGCAAACACTGTGAAGCTAACAGTCAATATACTCCATATTCATGAAGTCTCACTTTAATTCATTTGGAGAATACAGATTGAAAGCTGCACTGAAAGTAAACATTTATGTCTTCTATCAATGTATGCCTCTTTATTGAACCACTTGTTTGTGCCTGCACTTGTTTGTGCCTGCAGGTAAAATCTGCAGGTGATAGTTTTCTCCCTGTGCTCTGAATTGAATATTGTCTTTAAGTGGATTTTGAGATGGTTCACAGTATTTTGGGAAAATAAAGAGCTGCTTATCCACTTTCCCATTGCTTTTTTTTGCTAAGCAGAATGAATTGCCTTTTAAATTTTCGGGACCCATTGTGAATTCCTCAAAAGAGGCCAGGAATAGAATGTAATTCACCCATGCATATTTAATGCATAACCAAATATGCATTAGATGACTGCTCCATGCCTCGTCTTCCATCTCCGACTTCGACAATCTGTGTCATACTCCCCAACTTAAAGATCTTGATGGGGTGAATTAGGCAAGCGTCCATGCTAAATATTTTATCTCCCTCTGAAAACACGGATGATATCCCTCTCTCTCTCCAAGCGAGTTTGTTTTCAGACAGTCAGAATGCATTTTGTGTGTCTACGTCTGTGCTGCTTATTGATGTCATGCTGTTGTACTGTGTGTTTCTTCACATTCTCTGTGTTCTTCTCAGAAGCCCGTTTTTCTCCTCTCCAAGGCCCTATTAGTAAAACTCCATGCTGTAACTCTGCCAAGCTGTGACAGGGAATGGTGCTTCCAAGCTTCGGGTACTTGCAAAACCCACTCGATGTAGACTTTTTGAGCTAGGACTTCCAGTCACTCGTACCTCGTTCAGAGCCATCCGTTCTCTTATACAACTGTTTGATGTGTTGGTAACTTTCCAAGGCTTTATAAGTATAGCAATATGTTCCTATGTTAATTGTAGCTTTTTCTTTTTTAATCACGTTGCAGCTCACATTGCAGTTTTTCACATTAAATCTATATCTGCCAAGGACGTGCGACTCTATTAATTCTAGGGTTGTTATTATGTCATGGGATAGTTATTTTACTGTTGACTTTCAAAATACTATAAATTGCATTTCTGTCTTTTTTTTTTCCCTCAGAGCACCACCTTTCCTCACACCTTTACTCTATTTCATCTTGTAGTGGCAGAGTGATAAATACTGATAATGTAAGAGATTTTATGGAAGTGTCTTTCCCAAAAATATCTTCTGGTAAAGATTCTGTTCTCCTGTGGGAGAAGATTGTATATTCCTTTTCTTCAGTATAAAGACGTTCCAGGAAACGCTTAGTTTTTTCTATCATCTCTTGCTGAAGCTAAAACGAGACCAAGTATTGGCTCTTGGCTGAATTTAAAATACCAGAACAGTAAAATATAGACATTGTTGTCAAAGACTTGTCAGAGAAGTGAGACTTAGGTAAGTTACTGAATAATACAGGTTACAGCCTGCTTAAATTTTATGGTCATGTGACCTACTAATGATCAAGAAGAATTTGTGCAGCTACCTGCAGTCCTTTTGGGGGATCCACAGACTTTTCTAATCCAAGTGTGAGATATAATCTCTCTAGTTTGTTCTGGCTTTGTGTCTGAGTCTCCATGTATCCATTGGGATGTGCCTGATTGAAAATAAACTCCGACATTTATGACTATTAACATTTCTGCTTTCCCATCTACTCAGAGAATCATTATGGACTACAGCGGCCACCTGTAGGATTCCTGTCTTTGGCGTTCTCCCATCACAGCTTGATGAAATAGCTGTTCTGTTTGGTTCTGATTGCTCGAATGTGCATTTTAATACTCTGTGTGTTTTCCACCTAAACCCCACATCTGGGTTGGACCTTGCTGCAATACCTCTGGGCTCCTGAACATCATGCTGATTGTGCCTGACTGCTCATTGGTCAAGGCCACCTAATTACTCCACATTACGCATGTAAGGACCTCCAAAATGGAAGTGCTGCCCAATTATGCTTATTATGCTACACTTCTCCTGAGCCTTCTTCATCAGAGTGGTTAATTACCAACTTAATTGAACCAATTAAGACACTTTCCCAGGCTATTTAGCCTGCAGATATTAAAATGATGCTCCTGGTCTCCTGCCCAGTACTGGCCACAGATTCATACCTTCCTCCCAGGCATTGTTTTGACATTGTGAGAATAAGTGAGGCATTCTGTGGTTTGTCAAGACAGATTATTTCAGAGTTTGACTGACTATAGCACAGCTAGGATGAATAAACTATCCAGCTCCTGGCTCGCTCTTGTGTTTTACATAATGAGCTGCAGTGATTAGATATTAAGTGGTTAGACTGGATAATAGCAGAAACATACTTATCAGATTATTTACTTGTTAAAAAATGGCCAGTCTCATTTGCATTGCCACCTATATTAACCCCTGTATTCAATTATGCAGCTTTGGGATTCAGCTTTGTAGCAGCATTGAGATGTGAGAAGAACATCATCAGCCATCAACAATGCACTGATATCAATTTTATAGATAATAGGCACTGTTACAAAGCAGCTTTACAGAAAACCAGATGTACACTTGGATCCCTAATGAGCAAGCCAGAAGCGACAGTGGCAAGGAAAAACTCCCAGAGACGACATGAGGAAGAAACCTTTAGAGGAGCCAGACTCCAAAGAGAACTGGGGACACGGGATAGTGAAATGATCAATCATTATCGGAGACAGTCATACAGAGAAAAGCCAAATAGTGCTGCTCAGTGGTTTCGTAGCTCTGTTCATTTGCTACAGGTGCTTATTTATGAAGCCTAAATTCCATGCCTTGATGTGATACCCAGTTCTGTATCACTCAGAGGAAAAAAAAAGAACAAATTCAGTTTGATCCTGAAACAATCTCCTGGAAAAAATTGGATTTGGATTTGGATAAAGAATTTTTTTAATTTTTTTTTGGTAATGATTGCATAGCAACATTATTGTATTTTTGTGAGGATTGATTTTATTTTATTATTTAATATATTTTAGTTTATTTGCCATGTAAGGCAAATAAAACTGAGGTTTTGTGCATCATGTTTTTAGCTATGTATTTTTTTTTAGTGAAGTTCAGTTTTTAAAAAATCATTTTAAAGCGTAGTAGTTTTTAAAGAAAAAAAGAAGTATCGTTATTGGAAAAAGGAAAATCTCTAATTTTAAAGAAGAAATATTTATAGCCTTAGACCAGGTCCTTTTGGAAGAGCACACAGAGATATTCCTACAAGTGTCAGAAGCTTTGCTTGTGTACGTTATGTTCTGTGGCTGTATGGCAGAGGTGCAGTGGCAGTGTGTTGCAGCTAACATGTCCTCCACACTAATGCCTCATTAGAGCTGCAGTACGTCTTAGTGTTCCTTAACCTGAAAACAGTAATAGTCCCTCTGTGCCTGCGCCGTGAACAGTCTGTGCAGCACAGCCATCTGCTGTTTGCGGTGTCATTTGTGTTTGTGTGTGTGTGTGTATATGTGAGGAGGGTTAAACTTAAGCCCTGCCATCCCTGCCAATAAAGCTCAGTGTCGTTCACAGTGATATTCCTCTGTATGAGCTGATCTTTAGTCACATAACGCAGTAGGTAATATGAGCATCCTGTGTACCTGAGGGTGAGGTTAATAAAACGCAGGTCTGTCCTGCCACGCGCATATGCTTTATTAATTCTCTCTGTCCTTCTTTAAACACACCCATGTGCCTTCGGGTGTGTACCTGCGTTCCTCTCATTTATTTGTGTTTCCACAGATTATGTGGTTTGCAAATGACATGAAGGTGCATGGGTGTGTGGGGGTGTGTGTGTGTGTGTTGGTGTGTGTTGGTGTGGGTGGGTTTCATTACAATGATGTGCCACATTAATTCTCACCCATCGGGAGCTTTGGGCTCAGTCTTGCAATCCAGCTAATCAGAGTGTGGATTTATCCTCTGTGCCATCCCATTCACTGAGGACATAATCCTAGGACTCTCTCTCTCTCTCTCTCTCTCTCTCTCTCTCTCTCTCTCTCTCTGTGTGTGTGTGTCTGTGTCTGTGTTTCTGTGCATTAGTGTGTCTGTCTCTGTGTGTCTGCCTTTATGTTTGTGTGTTTGTGTGTCTGTCGATGTGTCTGTATGTCCCTGTGTTTGTGTCTCTGAATCTGTCTGTGTGTTTGTGTGAGAGTGTGCCTCTGTGTTCGAGTGTGTGTCTGTCTCTTTGTCTGCAGCGTGTTTGTGTGTCTTTGTGCTTGTATGTGTCTGTATGTCCCTGTGTCTGTGTCTCTGCCCCATGTCTGTGTGACTGTGTATCTCTGTACCTGCCTGTGTGTCTATAAGTGCATCTATCTGTGTGTCTGTCTGTGTGTCCGTGTCTGTGTTTGTCAGTGTCTCTGTGTGTGTCAGTGTCTGTCTGTGTGTGCCAGCATGTGTCTGCGTGTTTTAGTTTCTGTGTCGGCGTCTCTGTGCCTGTCAGTGTCTGTCTGTCTCTGCGTTTGTGTGCTTGTGTGCGTGGGTGTGTTTGCCTACCCCCCTCCTCAATGTGTGTTTGTTGAGTTAATGTAGGGAGTTGGCCAGGGTACTATGGCATTGTAACTCTGTGTGTTGTTTGTGTGTGCCTTTTCTTCTTCTTCTTCTTTTTTTTTTTTTTTTTTTTTTTTGTCGGAGTATCTTCCTGTCCTTCACACACATCAATAGTGTGGCATTCAATTATTGAGCAGCTGTGTCTTGCTGTGCAGTGAGCAAGGTTAGTGCATTACTTGAAACACTTGCAAGAATCTGTGGACTAAAGACGTGAGTGGGTGGGTGGGTGTGTGTGTGTGTTTTTGTGTGTGTGTGTGTGTGTGTGTTTGTGTGTGTTCCATAAGCCATTGGAACACTCTTTCTTTATTCACTTCAGTTTCTTCTGGGCTGTTGATGTATACTACACCAGGTTCCCAAACTGGTGCTCAGTGACCCCACAGTATCCACATCTTCTTTTCCAGCTCTTTAATGAGGACCATGTAGCGATGGGGAAATAACCATGCAGTAGCACTACATATCTCTAGCCTGTGTGAGTTCACAGTTTATACTACGGTTAGGTGTTTAGCTAATGTTGTTGATGTTTGCAGTATGTGGGAAATGGCAGCTTAGTTTGTGGGTTTGTGATTGAGTGCTATTAACATATTTGTCTGATATTTATCATGACAACTAGCTGAGGTTAGCTTGAGACCAGGTTGTTGTAAATGTATTTTCACATAATCACACATGAAACGTCTGCTTGTTGATCCACCCTGATGTGATTATTATTATTATTTAATAACCATGTGGTCTGGAGTGTGTTATTCTGCTTATACCACAGCCATTTGCAAATGTTTAATTTATTAATGACATGTCACACAAGTTTATAGGTAACGCTGTGGAACATCCACAAGGCAAGTTAATTCCCATTATCACGTACGTTATAGCAACAATAAACAGTCATTCCATCACCCACACTTCCTTTTCTCTCTCTTTCTCAACAAACACAGCTTGCCATTTTACTGAGAAACTGGAAAGTGTACTCTGCTCTGTCCTGAAGAGTTTCCAGTGTTGGGAATCTTTACAAAGCACCGTGACTGTTACAAAGTGCTGACGCTCGAGACAGCTTCCATAAACGTTAAATAAATGTCTCCTAACAAAAAAACTTGCATGAGCTGCTATTAGAACAAACATATTAATATTACATCTATCTTCCATGTTATAGCCAGAAGAGCTCTTCATGCCGTGTGGTTATACAGAAATAATGCACACCTTCTGACCAATCAGATTCCAGAATTCAACTGTGCTTTGGTATAAATGTTTTATTGCAGAAAAATACGTGTACAACTGTACATCTTGACTACATTAACTCACCTCTTTGCTGGCAGTTTTAACAATTAGTCTGAATTACAATATCAACAGTGTGCCCAAATGAATAGGTTTTTTGCGTGGATAATATACAGGCAGTATTATTTCAAACAGCAACCTGTTCGTGTGTTCAAAAGAGAGATCCACTGCCTTATAACAGCTTACTGAGTAAAAGAAACATTGACAAATTCATAACCACTTACATCTGTAGACTTAATATTATTATATGAGACACTTGAAACATACTTATTGTACAGAAGAAATCCTTTATTGGCTGATATTTATATCTAGACCTTATATATTGTCTGATTTTTTTTAAATTTTTTTTGGAATTCTTTGGTCCTTGGCCGAAACAAATAAACAAAACCAAACTGAATTTCACTTTAATGTTAGTACTGTAAATCCAGTTTCTTGTGCTGAAAAAGTATAAACGGTCAATGAAACATTCCAACACAGATTGATCATTAGTAGTTGTAAAAATAAATTGTGGGCTTTATAAATAAACATGACAGTTTGCATTGTGATACATGCGAACCCCTCTACACACGCTGCAAGCAAAATTTGTTTTTTAATCAGGAAAAGCCAATTTTTTAACCCAATCACAACACAGCAGGTAGCTCCAATTGAACTTTTTTTTTTTTTTCCTCTGAATGAATGTAAGCATCTTTTATAACCACAATGTTTATAACACACTCACACACACACACACACACACACACACACACACACACACACACACATATGTATATATGTGTGTGTGTGTGTGTGTGTATATATATATATATATGATGTATATGTATGTATTAAAGGTGTAGTAAAGGTGATTAAGTTAATGAGTTTTCCAGCAGCCTTGAGTGCAGCTTTCTGTGTTCACATTGTATTTTGTGTTCACATTGCTTTCTGTGTAAAATATAGTGTATATCAAAACCCCAAAGCAGTTTCAGCTTTCAATGATACCACTTTAATCAAAGACTCATCCTCTCCTGACTCCTTAACCCCCTATAGCCTTTCATACTCCAGTGCATATCTGAGCACTGTGTATACAGAAGCTCTAGCTGGAGCATTATAGCTCCCAGACAGTAAGAGAACGAGTGAGAATTGTGTCAAATTACCTTACAGACTGTTATGCCTACAGCCTCGAGGGGGAGTTCTGTTTTATTCTTTTTTTTTTCTCACAAAACTCTGTTGTGCATATTCCCTCAAATTCTCCTGCCTGAAGCCTGTCCAGATCACTTGCTGTGCATTTAGAATTCTCTGTTAAGTGAAAACGGCTTAGCGTTGGTGCTAGGAAGTGCGCTGTCCCTGGCTCCTCAGGCTGGCGATTGAGTAGTGAAAGTGCTGAACCCAAGGCCTGGAGTATGTTGGAAGGAAAAGAGCCAGAAGCAGTTGGGGGAGTGCACAGCCATGCCGTAAATTACCAGCTTCAGCAAGAACAGTCACTCGTGCTGTCGTCAATATGGCCATGTACTCCCTGCTGTTCTGCTCTAAGCTGCTTAGTTAGCTCAACGAGGTACTGTAGGAGCTGTAATGAGCCTAAAGATGGACACGGACACGACAGGCTTGTCTGCGCTATGCTTCCCCGAGGAGATAAACTTTAGGTTTAGCCTACTCTGACAGCCCTTTCCATCAGCATTATATTCATGTAGGCTTTCACTTTGGATACAGATGAAGTCAGATATGGAAAGAATCCTTGACAAATCCCAGTACTTTATGCACTCTTTCATATAAGTGGGTAGACACACACATCCTTTGCATGCTGCTGAGAAAAAAGTTGTCTTCTCTTTTTTCCATCTCTGACAGTGAAAATCTCATCGTCAGGCACAGATGCCCCACTGGGAATTTTGACCAGTAACCCTTAACCCTTTAGCCTGTTCTGCTGAACTCTTTCAAATGACTGGCCTTTGTTTTCTGACACAGAAAAGCCAATACCCAGCGGCCAGGACCCGGGTCAGTGACACGGGCCTTGGAACATCAATATTTCATCCCTTGTTTCTCTATAAAAACCTCAGACGCTCCTCATCACAGTAGCCCCATGTTCCCCATCATGTTTCCCTCATGCTGTAGCAGACTGCTGGATTACTGAAATAAAATCAACCAAGAAACCCTGTGTTCCATTGACCATGTCTTGCAGAGTCAAGACACTGTCCTGAGTGTCTCGATGGGTGTTTTCATACTTGGCCCTAATAATTGAGTCCGCCCCCAGGGCCGCTTCTGGGCTTTTTGAGGGAAGGGGATCACAATAGAAGAATTTCTTCTGAACCGTGGATCGATTGTACAATTCCATATGTCACTTTTGTGCATGCAGGTTTGCAAAGTGGTAGACATGAGGTTTGTCCTTTGGCACCAGCACTTTTTTGATGCACAGCAAGTCATCCTGTCGGAATACCTTCAAACAAGGAGCTGTTCTTGTACAAGAAGGTTTTTAGCCATTTATGTTCTCAGTGCAAGTATTTGCACCACAAACATGAGCTAAATACAGTGCTCCAGTCCTGTGAAAATTTGGTTTCATATATCACTAAAGTATTCCGTCTCCCGCACTGACTATAACAGCCCTTTCCCCGGCATCACAAAACTTGAAACAGTAAGTAACATAACAAGTTTTTACTCGGCATACAGTGCCGAGCATGGATAGCCCCCACACCTGATACGGACCGCACCATGGTTCGGTTACAGTGAACCCCAGACCACCATTTTCAAGAGGACCAGCAACTGGATCTTTCACAGGTTTCACACTTTCACCAAACATACCTTGAATTACCTTGTGTGCTTTGAGGTTGCAGGGACAAAGGATTCTGAAGATAAAGATATGAATGTAGTAGTTATGGCTTTTAGAAATGTTATAAGCTTATGATACATGGCTTGATTGTTGGTAGGATATGTCCTCAGGAAGCTGGATAGGAAAGTATGGATTGTAAATGTTTTATTTCGATCTGTTGCAGCCCCAAGCACTTTGAAAAAGCTTTATTATTATTTTTTTTTTCCAGAGGTTCAGTGTTAGCTGCTCTCTGCACCATATCTCCTATAAAGGGCTGAAAAAATTCCCTGGTATGGAAGTGAATTGTGTAGCCATCTCAGCTTCAAAGGATTCAGTTTGATCATGGGCACAAAGTGAAGAACTTCAGCATACTTCAAACAGGCAAAATCAAGAGCAAGAAAGCACACGAATCAGTTCCTGACATTTGCGTCAATCTACAGATCTGTTCATCTCAATACTGTGTCTCTTGCCAAAAAGCGAATCAGAAATGGTCAGAAGGCTCCAAGTTCCTTGAAGCTAACATGGAGTTGATGTCAAAGCTTCAGAACTCGATACCAAAATGCAATGGAAATGAATGCTTCAGATAAGTGTACTGTGAAGGGATCAGACTGAGGTGGACTGGTTGGAATAATCAGTCCCTCTGCATCACTTCTCTCTCTTGGCATTATCCTTATTAATCAGTGCTACAACCATGTTCACAAATGTTCAGTTACATGGATTGGTGCACACACACACACACACACACTGCAGACAGCAAGTGCTAGCCAAGAGCAAAAACACTTTACTGTGACAGTGCGAGTCTCATATCTCCTAGGTAGAGGGAGTTAATAAAGTAATAAAGTGCTGTAGCAGTGTGTGTGTTTGTGTGTCACAGTTTGATACCCTCAGACAGCCGTCCTCTCAGCCGCTCTGATTAAGGCCGCGAGGTTACACCAATAGGCAATCATCACCCAGCACATAACTCAGAGAGAACTGCCCTCACTCACTATCTCTCCGTCTCTGTCCCTTTTCCTCACTCTGACTCACTTTCTTTCATTTCTTGTTGCCTGTCTTTCACAGCATGGGCTGATGGATAGCTAGGTAGGCAGGTAGGTAGAGTCGTGTTTTTTTTTTCTTTCTTGTCCTTTCAGCCCCCTCAGGCTTTTAAAACTGTGTGTGTAGGTGAGACTCATGCTTCCTGCATTGCTTTCTTTAGTATGGTTACTTTTCTGGTATAGTTATGTTGATTCCTAGAAGATGGTGTCTAGTGCGAGATTTGTTTAGGGAGGTGAAGAGTTTGGCTGTCCGAATGACCAACAGTGGGCGTGGTGCCACATAGGTGCTTACGTAGGCTCTTCCTTTCTCTGCGGGCTCTGATGCTTGGAAGAAACTGTTGCCTGTAGTATTTGCGTCGTGTCCTGTAGCGATTGTGTTAGTCAGCCCATTGTCAGGCCCCTTCAGCACCAATTGAGGATGGTAAATGGAAGTGCGATAATGATCCCCCCGATTGGCTGTTAGGACTAGTGAATGGAGAAAGGGAAAGTGAGCAAAGTAAATGCCTTTGTCAAATGGATATAGACATAGTGTCATCTTATTTTTCAGCTTTTCTTTTTTTGATGTTCTGCTTCCTAAAATTTTTGCAATGACATTCGCAAGTATTCCTTTAATTTTCAACTTTTGTAAATTCTGAACAGACTAATTTTGGTTTATTTGCTCTTTGGTTTGGTTTCACATTTTAGATGATTAAATGAACCAAAAAGTCAAAAGAAAAAAGGATGATGGGCATTTAAAAAAAATCACCCAGCCATGGAGAACATGGAGCTGGCGTTAATTATCTAATAAATGATTAGATAAATATATGAATAACTAGTTTTTAAAAGCATTTTCTGTATCGCATCTAGCCTTGGTCCCTGGAGGACTAGTGGTTAGGCCACAGTGCTCTAACTGCTGCGGCCCGGATTCGGTTCCCGGCCAGGGAACCAACCCGAGCCTCTGGGGTTGCGTGCAACAGTACACTTTCAGTGCCGGTCCCAAGCCAGGATAAAATTGGGAAGGGTTGTGTCAGGAAGGGCATCCAGCGTAAAAACTGTGCCAAATCAAATACTCGGACCAATGACCTGCTGTGGCGACCCCTAACGGGAGCAGCCGAAAGAAGAACAACATCCAGCCCTAAACACACAGCATGTTTAGTTGACTTCCTCCAGTTGGGTCGATTGATGGTTGAATCACTTTCTCCCTGCAATCAAACCGTGTTTGCTTGTAAATTTCAGACGAGTTATTTTGATGATTGCTGCGTTCTCAACTGTCAAAAAAGGGGAGAATGCACCAGTGTTCAGTTCAAACAGACTAAACACTGCATATGTGAAGCATCCTCAGATTCTGATTAGACCATTTATACTGATTCAGACTGAATAAAATGGTACCCAAGTTAGTTTGTTTGGTTACATCCCAATCCTCTTTTTACTGAATTATGTCAAAAATATGGCACTGTAGGTATTCAAGTGAACAGTTTGTATACTTTTTTAGCTGTATACTTTTTTCTGCAATATTGGGTCTCTACTAATTATCTTCTCATGATTACTAATACTGCCACCATGTGGTATGGACAGTTACCCCTGTCATACATGTTTTCTTCACTTCCGCTTTACAATTTTTTCCAAAACAGAGTTTGATACTTGATTTACCAGACCACAGGCTCACAAAGCTTCGAGTGCCTCATTGTAGGTCAGCGACATATGCAAGTTAAACCTTGGTAGCTGGTAATGGTGCTTCGTTTCCTGATGTTCTTCTCATGAAGTCTTCTAAAAATACACACTGAAAGTAGACCTGTGTCTGAGAGTCATATTTTGGGAACTAGGATTGTTCATATGCAGAGTAGATGCTGTGGAGTCTGTGATAAATGGAAAGATACGTCAAGGTGAACACTGCAAAGTTTGGCGTGCGTATGAAATCACACAGAGATTTTTCTCTTGCTGTTTTCTATATTAGGTATTCGTGCTGTGTGTGATATGACAATAAAAGTCAATACCTCTGCATGTGGCTCAGTGGAGTGTGTGTATGTGTGTGTATGTGTGTGTATGTGTGTGTGCGCGCTCCCTTTCTCCTGGTTACTTGAGTGTATCAGCGGCTATCCTCCACTGTCCCCACTAATTAAGCCTCCATAATCAGCACTGCTCCCCAGGGGATAAGCAGAAAAATAATTAAAATGACCAATTAGGATAGCCAGTGAAGCCCTCACTCTATCATTCTGGTCTTCATTCTTCATTCATACTCACAGAACTACCTTTAGTGGTGCAATATTGTCTTATTTAATAGCTGCTATATTTATCATTTTATTTTCCCGAATGTCTGGAATCTCAGGTGATTTTATTTAGACATCATGTCTGTGTATTTGTAATAACATGTTATGGAGTGCTTTTTCTGCCTTTCATTTGTGACACCCTGATTACTTATTCATACACAAAAGCAGATCACTATTGTTCATTATCTTTCATTAGTGGATACATTTTGTTACCTCTACCTAATACCCTAGTGTACATACATAATGTGCATATGCACTACGTTCAGATTTTTTCACTGTTTTTCTACATATAGTCTAAAAACCTCCACAAAACCAGAAAACAGGTGAATTTTCAACATGGTCAGTGTAATGGGTGTTTGGCTTGACCTCAGTTTTATGTTTCATTTTTCCTCTACTCCCTCATATTCCATTTTGTCATCTTATTTTTATTTTATGTACTTACTCCTACCTTTTTCTTCTCTGTTTATTGGAAAAGCAGTCAGTAACAGTGATGGTAATGCTTCTAGTAGTATACACATGTTTGAAATGTACTTCTGTTGTAATGGGAATGTATTGAGCATGCACGTGGAGTTTTATTTCTATAGATTTTTAACTCTCATGCGCATTTCATAAAATGGAAATCCTGCCCAGTCGCAACATGATTAGAGTTTGCTCTTAGCTGCTGGTCATAGGCCAGTCATTTAGGGAATGGAATTTTATCTCCGTTCTGCCGTGTGGAATTTGCGAAAGATTTTGACCATAGGCTGTTGTTGATATATGTAAAAGTGCCAGAGCACAGTGCAGCAATGTGCTGCTTTTTCTCCACGTGATTAGACTTATGCAGGCACTCTTGCAGCCTCAGCTTGTCTGTTGAGTGTCTAATTAAGTGGATTTCACGCTCGTGTGGTCACTTTGACAAGGAGGTGACAGAAGATGACTTCAGGCTAATTGCGCGAGACAGGACACGTGGCCCCAAAGTCTACTGCGGTTTCGAAGGCCATAGTCAGGAATATTTCCATTGCTCTCATTTACCCTTGAAGGGGAGAGCCATCTTGCTTGTTTATTGGCAGAAAGCAGGGCAGCCATTGATTTTCATTAAGTCCTGTCTGTGGCTGGCATAAAAGATGATTGTGGTCTCTGCTGTGTGAAGCTCTCTCACAGCCGGCTGTAGGAGCCATGCTGCTCACGCCCTTTGTAGAATCCATGCTCTTTGAACAACAATGGCTGCTCTCCTCCTGTCTGTCTGTTTGCACATGCTGACTCATGTTTGCCTGCATTTGCAAACTAAAACAACTTTGTGCCGTGCACTGCTTACAGAGCACTCATATTCTCCCAGCGCTGGTTATCACCTGTCCTGATTTGTGTGTCATGTGTCCTGTTTGGGCTCTAGCTTTATGCTGGGATAATATGTACATATGGAGATGAGGGATGTTATCTTTGTGTATGGGGTTATCACCATTCAGGCTGCATAGGATCAGCCAGTTCATTTACTGAGAGCATTAAAAAATGGATTTATTCAGTTTTAGTTTATTTATTTAGTATTGCCATTTTATTTTTTTTTTCTAAGTTTGATTTCTAGAATTTCCTCCGCCTTTAGATTTTCAGAAAAGAGATGCAGACACAAACTACAGAAAAGTAGATGGGATTTATTGAATCTTTGTGCATACAGCCCAGATGTATTCACTTACGTTCTCCTTATGAACTCCTCCTTCATCCACGTGTGCCCTCTTGCGTACTCTATAAGAGATAACTTTCCTTAGCAAACCATAGGAACAGCATTCCTCTAACCCTGAAGCCCCTGTATCTATCCAAAATAAGGTCACGTCTAGAGGCCCTCTTCAAGGAATAAGCTCCTGATCTATCAAACGCTCATATTATTCCAAATACATGTGGTTTTCTTTAGTATGTACAGCATATTTCAGTATTTTCTGAATGCAGTGGTTCATAATGAACCTTGTAGAAGAATATAATAGATGGTTTCACTTGAGTGAATGGGGGACGTCCTGAAGCCTTCGCAGTTTATCTAACCTTGGCCCAGTTATTTCTCAGAGGGCTTGAGGATTGCTCATTAATCCACTCTTGTTCTGAGCTCATGTTCTGATGATTCTCCTGCTCTGTTTTGTATGTTGCTGTCAGGCCGAGCCCGAGGGCTTCTCCCACTTCCACCTGTATGTGTGTGCTGCTTTCTTGGTGCACTGGAGGAAGGAGATTTTGGAGGAGAAGGACTTCCAGGTGAGTTTGGAAATATTCCTATCTCTGTATGCGAGTGTGTGTGTGTGTGTGTGTGTGTGTGTGTGTGTGTGTGTGTGTGTGTGTGGTGTGTAGTATGTTGTCTTTGCCATGCCTCTCTCAACTCCCAGAGCTGCAGTAAGTGTCCTCGTTCAAGCCCCTCTATCCTCATTAACTCTGGGGGTCACTGGGTTGTTGCAGGTGCATTAGCGTGATGACTGTGGCAGCTGCTTTAAGGTGACATTGGGTGGTTGTCCCCTCATACTCTCTCTCTCTCTCTCTCTCCCTCTCTCTCTCTCTCTCTCTCTCTCTCTCTCTCCATCCCCAAGATAAATGTTAAGTTAAGAGCTTAGATGAGGAAGATTTGTGAGTTTCTGAAGTCCCTCTTGGTTGCTTATGCCCTGAGGCAGCACCACATAGAACCCACTTACTGCCTATGACTTTATCTCTAGGTCAGTGTTTTCCAGCCCAGTCTTCAGGGACCCTCAGATGGTCTGCATTTTTTCTCACAGCTCCCACCCCACCTGAACCAGCAATTCAGTGTTGGGATCTGGGGGAGAAATAATGGAGTGTTTGCAGAGCTCTGGGGACAGGTTGGGGAGGCTGTTTTAAGCTGATCTCTAACTGTACCACATCTTATTAGTGCTCTTTTTTTCAGCTCAGTACACACCAATTAGCACATTTCTCTCTTGCCAGCATTGTGTGTCAAACACTTATACATTACTTTGTTCCCTTTTGCAGCGTCTTGCCTCACTAGTCTCTTGTTCTTCATGCTCTCTTTCTTCCTCTCTGCGTTTTCTGTTTTCTCTCCTTGGTGTCTTTGTAGATTCAGATTGTGTGCCTGAGTATGCATGTATTTGAGGAGTTGTGTGTGCATGTGGGTGTGTTGAATATGCAGTGTGTCAGGGGTGCATGGTGTATGTGGTGTGTTGCAGGGCAGGCGGTTGATCGATTGTGTTTACAGTGCCCACTGATTCAGTATGATCCTCTGCAGCACCACTGCAGCAGCCAGCCAGGCTCCGCTTGGCATTCACAGAGCCACCCACAAGCCAGGGGCACACACATCTGTCTCTGCCCTCCTCGGGTCTTCTACACCAACACAAAGTCTCTCTTTCACATTAGTCTCTGTTCAGCCACCCTCTCTTTCACTTACTGTAGACTGCAGTGTACTGGAAAGAGCTGCTTTATTTAACCCCTTAAAGTCCTAGCTTATTATTTACTTATTCATCTTAAAGTATATTGTTCAGTAACAACAGTGAAATTAATGAGAACTGTATGTTTACATGAACAAAGTGTAAGTCCAGATCTAACAAACGGTGCTGAGGTAAGGATGCAGAGATAAGGTGAGATAAGGTGAGGTCAAGGATTTGGTCACTTTCCAACTCCCACCCACCAGCCAGCTCTCTTCGATCATGCAACAGCTATGAACCGGGGAGGGTGTAGGCTAACATGTGCTCCCTTCAAGATACCCGAAGCACTCATGCTGCGTCACAGGACAGTGTAACATACTCAGTAGATGAGCTCACAGATGCCCATGATTGGCCATTGTTGCTGTGATTAACAGGGGACAGAGAGTAGGCCATCCTTCCCACCCAGAAAGCACTGCTAATTTTGCTTCCTTGGATCCCTGCCACAGATGGCTATGACATTGTCATCATTTCAACTCACAATCTCCCGGTGATAGGGCAAACTCTTTTCTGTTGCCCACTTAGTCCATTTATGGTATTATACTGATATCAGAGCTTTGGGTGTCTTCTGATACTTGATACTGATCCAAAAGTGCCATCATTATAGCAACCAAGCTGACTCTCTCCAAGCTCCTGTTGCTTAAGATTGTAAAACATGAGCAACGTTTGGTAGTGTGTTTTAATACAAGTTGTGTTCTGTTCCTACATGCTTGATGTGTGTCACGTCAGCATTGCAAGCATAATGCAAAACAAGTTAGTGGATCAGACCAGAAAACAGGCTCAATCTGATGCGATCTACCATTTCAGGCTGATATCTATTGTGCCATGTTAAAAAAGTATTACCAGTATTAACAACTCTTTCAGTTGATTTTGCAATTTCTCATACTCACGCACCAACTTAGCCAAAAAGTAATACACAGTACTGTTTCCTTGGGCATTTTCCTTGTCGATAAGCTAGACCTTCATTCTGTAAAACTAAGCCATTGTTTTTATTTAAACATTTCCTTTTACTATAGTTATAGTACGTCTATTATTTCCACTGATGCACCATTTCACCTGGCAATGCACTACATTGTAATCATAACCACAGCCTGCATGCATAATAGAATATGCACTGAAAACAACAAAAACAATCCAGCTTGCCTGGTTACCTATAACCAGCAATATACAAGCATGGTTGCAGCATGGAAAAGTCATTTCCAGGGGAAAACTGCAGACCTAGCAACACTGGGAAGAATATGGAACTGTCAGCTATGCACGCTATTTAGTCAGACATCAAGTTTTCTGAAGCACACAGTGTCTCTTTAAAGTCTCATCCACAGCATTTGATTGACAGGACTACCTCCTCGACAAGGGAAATGCAAACTTGCAAATTCAGAAAAAAAAGGGTGGAAAATGTTACTGTAATTTCTGTCCAGAGCAACGATACTCAATATCATCTTTTAAATTATTTCTTTAAACCTGACGAACTATACAGACAATTACTAATAACTCATAAAGGCGCTTACTGAATGAGTCAGTATCAAGTGTTAGTCATAAGAGATGGAAGTGAATGCTTTGTGTTAGGAGTTATATGCTAGCTTTTTCCTAAAATAAATGATAGGATGTATGTATGGATTTAAATACGACAGGACATTTAAAAAGAAAGAAAGAAAATCAACAGTGCGTTGGTGTGCTGCAGTCTGACAGTAGTAATTTGCCACCACTAGCAATTTTATTATTTATTAAAGAATGACACATTGTACTTTTTATGGTTACATTAAATGTTTTGGAGCATCCTCAAAACAACAAAAAAGGTCCTGTTATCACTTACGTTTATAACAGATGTAAACAGTCATCCCCTCCAGGCTTTCTGTTTTCTCTCACTTGAAATTAATGACAAAAAAAATTACAGCTTGTCAAGTTCTGCAGAAGCCACAAAAAAGTAAAGCCCTGTGTTCCTGAAAACTTACAGGAAACTGCCTGTTACAAAACGCTGACACATATTTATTTATTTAAATTAAATAATGATTTAATAATGTACTCTTTAAGTAACACAGTGTGCTCTTTAAGTAACAACCAGAGTGAGACACTCCTGGGCAAAAAAAAAAAAAAAAAAGAGGGCCAAGCCCAAAATGGCAAATATTAAGCTTTTAAATATGAAGCTTTTAATAGTCTTAACAACAAATCATTGGTCAGAAAATGAGTAAAATTAAACAGATGCACTCCTGAGAGCTCCTGTGACACCATTTGCTCGTTTACTTTTGGAAAAAACTAGAAACAGGGAAATTCACTTCTATAGTCTTCTTGTACGCAAAGGTGAAATCATGATAATGATTAAAATGTTTGATGTAAAATTCAAACTAACACATGTCTGGGTGTACAAAATTATTTTTTTCTTGAAAGATCAGTGATTATTTGGGTATCTGCCACACCTGATACAAGGCTTTTAAAGAAATTAAAGGGAAAAGCTCCCAGACTAACTTCCTTTATCTATTTGTTTAATTCCTTGTAATTTCCTGACCACTGATTGTTGTTAAGACCATTAAAAGCTTAATATTTTTGACATTTTGGGCTTGGTCTACACTGTACCTGTACAGCCCTTGCTTACCAATCTTTCACTAATTCCTTTCCTGTGGAATTCTACTAACTCTCCCGAGTCGAACGGTTAGAAAACCATTTGCCCCTGAGGACAGCGATATACAAGTAGTGTAATAGTGTGTAGGTTGAAACATGATAAACCGTACGGTGTACTGCACAGTCCTCGCTCCTGCTTCGTCCCTAATCATGATTCTCACTCGCTCCTTGGCCTTGTGGACTCAGACCACCATAATGGATTGTTAGTGGGCTGTTTTGAAAGTACCCTTTTGAACACTCTTTCAGGGACAGCTATAAATCTCTGCAAAATGACTAGGAAGCTTAATGCAAAAGTGTACATGAAAATGTCTATGAAGTTAATTACATTTCCAACAACTGAAAGATGGAGACTGAAGGGAAAGACCAGTGCTGAGAAATTAATATAGTTCCCATCTGATAGTGAAAACTGGATCTAGTGTTATTCATCTCCTTTATATCAGCATACCAGAAATCTGATTACCAGCCTGCTCTTTGGTGGAGACAGTATTCCTGTTGCCAGCAGATTGTATGAGAGCGCTTCATCCTACCTGTAAGCTGATGGGTGACCCTGTTCATTCTCATCTTTGTGTTCATTAACAACCAGGTGTTTGCTGTGAGTGCAAGAATCGCAAAGGTCACGATGAAATATTTTCTTACTGATTACTGCAATGAATGGTTTCCTGCCCTCTGATCACTTAATCATAGCTAGTTATATGGATGGGTCATATCCAAGAATGCTTTTGTGAATAGACAAATACTTTAATAATAATAATAATAATAATAATAATAATACCATGGTTAAATGTGCACTTCCATTAGCAGTGAAACAGAATACAATCCAAGCATTCAGCTGATCAGTTCAAGGTTAAAGACCATGTTCAAGGGTGAGTGCTAAGACTTTAACGTTCATCCTAGCAAAAATAAAACCTAACAAACAGAAATCTCGAGTAAATATGCAGCAGTGGGATGCAGACTCTGTAACACACATGCAGGTCGAGGGGAGTTGGAGTCTGCCTTGAGAAGTCAGAATAAGGCACAAAACCAGCAGCAGCAGTAATCATGAATGTCAGCTGGGTGGTGGTTTCTAGGTGTTAATGCAGTAATGTGACAATAACAGCACATTCTTAATGTAATCCTTTTACAAATTGGTTGTCTAATGTCCGTATGGCCGATATTGTCACTGTTTTTCTGCTGCTCAAAGTGATCTATAAGTCGTATTTATTACTTTCTAATTATCATCACCATTGACATTTTTGTATAGTGTTAGTTGACACCTCACTGTAGGGCTCTTTAATCTTTGTCAGTCAAAATCTTCCTTCTAATAAATAAAGTACTCTGACGTTAACTGTATACTTGTCTAACGTTAGCCAAGTTGAACACACACTGATAGAGTTTATTTCACATTAACTCAAAACAGTCTGCATTTACCGTGACCGAAAGTGAGGACTTGTCAGTGGAGAGCTTGTGAGATGGGGGAAGGCAGATGGGGATGGGGCTTCCAGGCGGTGTCAGTTAATATTGGAGAGTTCAAAACACCTGTGCAGATCATTTCAGATTAATATGTGGCTCATCTCCCATTTTACCTGGGAGAAAAAGACTGCCCTTTTGGCATATTTAGAAGTCCTAACTAATATTAGAGCGCTCTGATATTAAATTCCAGAGCTCCTGTGCAAAATGAGTAAAGGTTGGCAGGTCTGGTAGTATAATATAATCAGAGTAAACATCACCAGATATTGTAGCAGTGTAAGATTGTAGACACATGTAAACTCTTATATCACAAGTCTAGGATGCACCTTTTTATCACCTTTTAAGCAAAGGACACAAATCATCTGTTTCTGCAGATGGATTTTTTTCCCCAACATCAGAAGAACGTTTCAACGTTTAGAAACTACAGAAACTGCTCAAATTCTCCTACAAGTTTCGTGCAGTTTCTGACATGCAGCATTCCCCACAGGCCACAATCAGTCTGCATATGCCAGGCTCGAATAGCCTTGTTTCTTATGAAAGCAAAGGCATTTTGTAATAAATGTCCTTCTAGGGTAATGCAATACTGCAGTCAGACCTGTACTGTTAATTCATGTCAGGATAAAACTGTCCTCATTAATGAGTATGTACGATGAGAAAAAGAGCATCAGTGATGCAGGAGAGAGAGAAGAGCAGAGCAGAGCACAGAGGGCTCCGCATGCAGCAGACACACACCTACTGTATTTCTATTCCGAGACAGTGTGTGTAGCTCAGTCTGCCTGAAGCAGTCATTCTCTGTGTGGTGACCTTTTCTGAGGCATTGTCCCTCCACTTCTGTTACTCTGGGTCACTGCACTGTAGTTTTATGGGAATTTAAAAGTGTCCCTCCTGTCGTGCGGGTCAGCGTCTGCCCGCCGCACACACTCGTTCCCGCCTAATTAAAAGAGCACCTCTGCCGATCGATACTTCCTGCTCTGATTTCTCTGTTTGTCTCAGGAGAAAGAGAGCAAAGCAAGAAAAAAAAAGCACACTCAGGAATTTGATGCTGTGTTTTAGTGAGCTAGTGTCTGCTTTAGTGAGAATAGCCCAACAAAGATGTCGTCTTGATTATTGTGTTTTGGCGCAGGTAAATCTGCGAGCATGGAGATGCTGTGAAATGAGATTTGATCTGTGAGACGCCTGGCGCCTGCCACGACAGAGTGCCACCACACGCCACGCGCACAGCCAAATGCCAAAGCCTGCTGGCATTTAGCAAGGGCAATATGCAGTAAATGAGCTCTCATTAGGGGTTTGTTTATCACATAATGAGGAAGCCTTTGGAGGAGCTAATGAAATGGACCGAGAACCTTTTCCTCGCTTTTTTGATTTTCGTTTACTGACTAATTTGCTTTTTTTTTTTTTTTGGTAATTTGTTAGTTTTTTGCAGATGAGCACATTTTAGCCATCTTGTCTGCTGGGAGATTTGTGAGATAACACTGGCTGTCCTGAACATATGGCTTAACAGTATTGTGAGACTTTCTTTAGCCATCACCTCTCAGTGCCCGAGTCTCCACACACTGCAGATATGCCATATGCCACCTGCCCTTAACTTACCTACTTGCCAAGGAGGGCACAGCTCCCTCTCGCATCCAAATCAATTATTCTGCTCTCTTACTTCCCAAGCCACCCCGGTGCAGGGCCAGAGGTCATGACCCTCATCTGCTGCAGTGTGCAGCACACCCATTAAGGAATGTGGGTCAACATTGTGCCTTGGAGCTTCATCGTAGTGACAGATTCGTCTCTCGGGTGTGAGGCGAGGATAATGTGGTTAAGCGTGGATGGATAGGTGAGAGAGAGATGGAGAGAAATCAATCCCACTTTAGAGTTTTAATTGGTTGATTTAAATGGAGTTTGCAGCAGCGAGGGAACGTGTTGAGCCCTGTGGCAGGCGTTAATGTGTGCGTCTTGTGAACTATGGATGGGCTCTGCTTGCATAAGTACCCTTTGAAACTCTGGTTTAAGGCTACAGCAATATCTGTCTTATTCTCCTTGAGGCAACGAAATTAGCGTTAAGTGAATGCAGATATTAATTAAAGCACCCACATGGATACAGAGACTGTGATGGGAATATATTCTACTAAAACCCTGCGCGATATATTTGCACCTTGCTTCATTACTAGCCTGCAGTGCTGGCAATCAGGGGATGTATTTGGGGTCTAAGTGCTCTTCGGGTTCTCCTAACACTTCAGGCTAAATTCAAACGTGTGTCACAGTCCACTTGCACTTGCTCGTTTTCTGCCCATTCACACGCACAGACTTTATTTACCTGCATTAACATGTGCACTTCTTTGGTCCGCTTACTACATTTCTTTTCAGCCTTGTTGCCTTTAGTGAATAGCATCTCTCTTACTCACAGCAGAAACAGAAAAAAAGGAAGTTGCATTTCATTTCCTGCGCTCATGTCTTACATAAGAGGGAATGAATAAATAAAACCACAAGTAAAGGGAAGGAGCACAAGAAGGATGAAAAAAACCAGCACTTTGCAGTTGTTACATTCATTATGCCGCTAAATTAAAAACCAGCAACTATCAGCTCTTAATGCTTTGTCTTGTTCCACATCAGGTGGTTCAAAGAGCCAAAACTAAATGGATTCGCTGTCGTTGTGAATAACTGGGAGCACACACGCTCTTAATTTATTGTGCAGGCATACTGCCTGATTGACTTACTGCTTAGGGCTCTCAGCATTCGTGTTGTTCTCACAATGGCTTACAGAGTTGCGTTATTTAAAAAAGTTAACTACAAAACAACACTCTTCACTGATATTGCACCCGATTCTACCTAAAGCTGCAAACTGCTCATGACATCTTACTGATGTATAAATGTTTGCAAAATAATGAGCATTTTCAGAGCACATTTTTACTGCAAGTCAAATCTTAACACGGATGATTTGGTTATTATTTGCTTTAAATATGCATGATTCAGTTCCAGAATTTTCTCTATAAATTATGAATGTGCTGTAGCTACACGGAAAAGAATTAAGAGAGTGTAATCTCAACATTTTAGTTATTTTGTTGTATGATAAATATGTTTTTCATATAATCAAATAATAAAAATTTAACTTTCTAGTAGTTTTTCACACAAATGACATTTTCATTAAAACATACACGCACACCAGCTCTGATGGTAATGTCGATTGTTATTGATATTATTGTTAATATAGCTTTACCATTATTGTTCATTATTGTATTTGTATCCATAATAACCTTTCTTTTTTTATTTTATTTTAATTTTTTTTATTTATTTATTTTTTCTTCCTGTCTTCTTGCGTATTACGTAACCGCATCTCTTTTAAGTTCTTGGTGTTTTTAATGTTTGTATTAGTCTGTAATTAGTTACATACTAATTAAAGAAGTCTCTACAGAGCGATGCTGATCATATTTCTCTTTGTCCCTAGAATGAGTTATAGTGTTGACTCTATTAGGGGAGTTGAGAGATTGAGTTGTAACCCTCCAGATTAATAGAAAGCCCATCTCATTCATCAGGAAACTACCAATTTTGTCCAAACGCGGCCTGTGAGGCGAGCCTCGTTTAAGGTGCGCCTAATGATTGATTATCCTTTAGCTTTGCTTGTTGCAGAGTGAGTGCCATCCCTCCCCTTCTGAATCGTCTTTAATACAGTTTGTTGATGGATTGTTGCCGTTGTAGCAAAAGAAGGGGAGGAGCACTTTTTACCAAAATAAAGGAGAAGTAATTACACACCTGTGTGATGTCCTCATACCCCCAAGCTTAGGCTACAGCCTCGCAGTCGTCAGCTCATCAAAGCCCTTCGAAACAAAGCTGTTTATAAAGTGGCCTGTGATCAATCACCCTTCTCAGCTGGTTAGTCACATGGATGTTTAAAACATGAGGAGCTGTAGGGCTGTGCCTCTGGCATTTGATGAAGTGAGCGCACTGCTGGTCCAGAGTTCGCTCATCGATTCCTACAAATTCAGAGGAACCCGGTGAGAAGAGGCCAGAAGTCATCCATTATCGTGGTTACACTGCTCCGAAGCTGTGTGAATCACTCCCCTTGGCCAAACTGTAGTCTGCTTGTGAAAACTTACCAGGAACAGTCATTAGTGAGATGTCATCGGCGCTGGCAGTTTATCAGTCCAAGAGTGTCACTTTGTTCAAAAGCGGCATGGAACAGGCCCATAATTGAGCAGCTCTCCCATCGTTATCGGTTCAGCTCAAAATCCACTGTGCTCTGGACCAATTATGTTGGCTTCTTCATTCAGTTGGAGAGCAGAATTAAATCAAGTGAAGATAAATCACAAACAGAAGAGAGCAATAAAAAAACACATTGCACGCTGGCAACAGAGAAGGTCAGTGTGAATGCAGTCTCATCCAAGTGATGGGGGTTGTTATCTTTGCATGGATTTATTGCAATAATTGAAACCACGGAAAGCATTCCCAGTTCGAGTGTCCTGATCATCACCCTGGTTTTGTTTCTTTGCATGCTTTGTGGTAATTGTAATTAGTGTGCAATTTAACAGCGTGACTTGATTAAGTACCGTCCCGGCTTATCATACTCACACTGGTGCATGGCATATGCAGGAGCAGCATGACAGATATCATGGGAATGCCCTCATCTGCTGTCTGCTCATCTAATATATACCACGTCAAGAGCGTTTCGCTGCTGAACTGGGGACAAGGAGCGTCGCTAAAGCTACGCTGGATATTAATGATGAACTTTGATAACTGTGTTACTCTAGCACATTAGCTGACACAAGCGTAATACTCATCTAAATTTTACAGACATGTCCCTAAAGTGCATGTCAAATGAACTGTCCCTGATCTATTAGTCATGCTCAGAAGTTACGCAGATCTTCGGATTACATAATCATTTTTATATAATCATTTGGCTTGGTTCATCGCATGTAATTAATATCTTAATCTTCTTATTAGATGTAAACTGTGATATGATGACCATTTTGATTAGGTAGATGGTCTCATTATGTGTGTAGCTGATGAGAGTACAGGCCTAATGATATGTAATGGATGTCTAAGAAAATTAAGAAATTTGAGAAGTGTTGATGGAGCTGGATATGGATAGTTGATGTTTGTCATTTAATATCCTTAATGTAGCATCATTAGGGAAACAAATTAATACCCACTTACATCAGTGTTTTTTAAATGAACAAATGAATAACTATTTCATACATCAATACATACAAAGGGAATGTAGATAATAGAATAAATGCAGAAACAATGCAAAAATATCTGCAGCAATCACTGTTAAAAACAACAACACCAAAAAAACTGTCCATAAGTATTCAGACAGTGACACAGTTTTCATAATGTTGCCTCTGTACACCACCACAATGGATTTGAAATGAAGCAGACAAGATGACTGCAAAGGATTTGCATCCAAGTATTGAAATATTCCTAATATTTATGATCGTTAGTTTGTCCAATTACTTTTCAACCTGTGAAAATGGAGAGACTATGTAAAAAAAAAAAGAAAATGGCTGTAATTCCTGAAAGGTTAATGCAATTTTTGTTAAACCCCTTGAATTAAAGCTGAAAGTCTACACTTCAGTCACATCTTGATTGCTTCATTTCAAATCCACTGAGGTGGTGTACAGAGGAAAATGAACTAAAATTAACTAAATTAACTAATTAAAATAAGATTAAATTTTAACGAAAATTAAAATTGTGTCACTGTCCACCTACTTATGGATCTGACTGACTTATGGATCTGATTGTGTGTGTGTGTATATATATATATATATATATATATATACACACCGATCAGCCCTAACATTAAAACCACTGACAGGTGAAGTGAATAACATTGATTATCTCGTTACAGTGGCACCTGTCAAGGGTTGGGAAATATTAGACAGCAAGTGAACAGTCAGTTCTCAAAGTCGATGTGTTGGAAGATGGGAAATCTTGGGTCCTGGCATCCATGTGGATGTTACTTTGACACGTACCACCTACCTAAACATTGTTGCAGACCAAGTACTTCATGGCAACAGTATTCCCTAATGCCAGTAGCCTCTTTCAGCAGGATAATGTGCCCCGCCACACTGCAGAAGTTGTTCAGGAATGGTTTGAGGAAAATGACAAAGAGCTTAAGGTGTTGACTTGGCCTCCAAATTCTTCAGATCCCAATCTGATCGAGCATTTGTGGGATCTGCTGGACAAACGATCCATCACTTAAGCATTTAACTAGCTTTTATTATTTGCCTTACTTTTACTGGCACATTATTTTTACATTACTTTTATATTTGTATTTTAATTATTGTACTTTTATTCTGCTACACACTTTTTATGATTTATTTTCTTTTTTTTTTTTACTTTACATTTATATTATTTTCTTCTTTGTCTCCCTGATATTATTTATTTCATTATTATTATTTGCTTATTTTACTTTTTTATACCTTTTCTTTCTTTGTTTTTCTTTTTTTTTTTACTTCACACTCTAAAGCACTTTCATACAAATACTACTCTTGTATATTTTCTTCGTTTAGTAACTGATGTTATTGTCATTTGCCTATTTTACTATTTCACTAATTATTGACTACATTGTTCCTTTATTTCTGTTTTTTTCCCTTCCCACACTATAAAACTGTGAAGGGGGAAAAGCTGCATTCTGAGCTGCATTTTTAAATAAAAGTATGAAAGGTGCTATATAAATAAAGTTTATTAACAAAGGTAGGAGCTCGTAGCCGTCGCAGCTCGGTGAACCGTGGTACATTATGACACATAATTTGTATAATTAGTGTAAAAAGTCTGTTTGGACTGTGACTGAACCTTTTTTTCCCTGGAAAATGACATACAGAAAGTGGAAGGCACTGTGAGTTTGGTGTTAACTGAAATATAAGCTGTTTTTGATGCTCACAGGTGACCCACAGATAAACTAATTGAATTTAATCCAAATAAGGTTGCTAATCATGTGCATAATGAACAGGATATAAGTAGCTCAGCAGACCTAATGCTGTGAATGTATTAGACTTTAAATAATCCTAACATTCCCAGCAGGCTCCTCTCCTCTGCTTACAATCAAAAGCGCTTTTGTTTCCAGGCTGTGACTGGCTTCCAGAGCTGAAAGGATGGCTTATGTCTTTCACCTGTTAAGTGGATCTGTTCCCTGTTTCTGAGTTCACTACTTTACTAAACAGCCTATAATAATAGATTTAGAAGTAATTGGTAGTTCTGGGTATTTTTTTCTTCTGTCTTTCCTAGAATTGCTCTATTCCCATGAGGAATCATTTTTCTGTATTTAGGTTTAGTAATCCTGGTGGTGTGTGTTGAATACTTTAATTTAGGACACATCTCTGCTCACAGCCAATAATTTTGAGTTTCTTTTCAGTATTCTAGTCTCCTAATTGGCAGCCCCCCTTTTTTTTTGGTTGAGAATTTAAATAGTATTGCAGTTACACATTTGTGAAGATGTGTTTTATGGTTGTATAGTATTTTTTTAATTATAAGATTACAAATAAACCAAATTAATGATTATTAAACCTAGTTCTAGACCTTTTTTCTACCAATTTCATGCTTGAATTAGTCTTGTTCTGTTGGCAAATACTTTTAAGCAAAATTATCTGCTTAATAAAAAGAAAATGTAAAGCTTAATGTAAAGTAAATGAGAAAAAGCAACTAAAAACAGGCTGAATAAGCTAATATTTGAGTTAAAATAATCTCATCATAAGAAAAATTGGATAAATTTGCCCATAGTCAAGATATTTTTATTATGTTATTTGCAGGGTAAATATATCTTCTCTTTCTCGAAGCATTAAATCCTTATTGTGTTTCTGCTAATTGCATTAGCATTTGTCTGGAGAGATTTCATATTGTTTTTAAATATATGATGTTTCTAAGCATTAATAAGTGACAAAGTATTAAGTATTTTTTTTTTTAATTTTTTAATATTGATTTATAATAGTGGTATAATAGTGTAATAGTATAATAATGCATTCTCATATATATATATATATATATATATATATATATATATATGCAGCTAATTTAGCAGATAATTAAAAATACATAGCTGAGCAGTTGTGAGTTACAGGATGTGTTGTGAACCTGTGTTTATTTTTTTCTTTCTTCTTTTTTTACCCTTTTTTTTATTTTTGAACATTTCTGTTAGTGTATGCGTTTGTGTAGAAGTTGCTGAATGAAATGAAAGGCTGCTAAGATACTCTAATGAACACTGCTGTTAAACAAACATTAATAATGTTCTCACTTTGTTTTTCTTTTTTTTATTTGAAGCTCATTGTTTTCTCCACGAAGCCTGATGTTTTTGAGTGCAAATGCTGATAAAAATGATGGAGCTCAGCTGCCTGCCTGAATACAGATTAGAGCTATGTGGTGTGAATTGTGAACATGGCTGCGTTCTCGCCCACCTGCCATAAAACAGAGAACTGAGAGACAGGACAGCTCGTCTGAGTCAGTGATAAACAGCGAAAATGCCTTTTCTAGGCAAATAAACAAAGTGATATTGTGTGGAAGTAGTTACTGATATCCAGCAGAGATTATGGGAGTCACTCTGTTTTGTATAGAATCTCAAATCGTATTCTAGTGCACTGTGTAGTGTCTACAGTGCCACTGTTGTACCCTATCTAGTGAGCATATAGTATAGTGAATAGGAAGACATTTCAGATTTGTGATATACACTTACGGTCCACTTTAATAAGAACACCTGTACACCTGCTTATTTATGCAGTTACCCAGTCAGCCAATCATGTGGCAACAGCACCATGTATAAAATCATGCAGATCCAGGTCGAGACCTTCAGTTAATATTCACATCAAACAAGAATGAAGAAAGTGTGATCTCTGTGACTTTTACCGTGGCATGGTTGATGGTACCAGATGGGCTGGTTTGAGTATTTCAGTAACTGCTGATCTCCTGCAATTTTCACACACAACAGTCTCTAGATTTTACACAGAATGGTGCAAAAAACAAATAACATCCCATGTGTGGAGGGTCTGCAGGCTGAAGCACCTTGTTGATGAGTAATAATCACTCGTTACAACCGTGGTGAGCAGAAAAGCATCTCAGAACACACAACACATCAGACCTTGAGGTGGATGGGCTACAACAGCAGAAGACCACATCAGGTTCTACTCCTGTTAACCAACAACAAGAATCTGAGGATATAATGGGAACAGACTTACTGAAAAAAAGACCAGATGATTTTTTTTTTTTCCCTTTTTTTTCCCTTTTTTTTTCCCTTTTTTTTTTTCCCTCCCTAATCTTCAGTTATTCAGTTTGGGTGAGTCTGCGCCCATGATAGCCTCAGGTTCTTGTTCTTGGCTGACTCCTTTGACCTCTCTTATCTGTGTTTCCATCCACAGAACTGTCACTCACTCAGTGTTTGTTTGTTTTTCGCACCATTCTGTGTAAACTAGACTGTTGTGTGTGAAAATCCCAGGATCATGCCATGATCAAAGTCACAGAGATCACACTTTTTCTTCATTCTGATATTTGATATGAACATTAACTGAAGCTCTTGATTTTATACATTGTGCTGCTGCCACATGATTGGCTGATTGGATAACTGAATAAATGTGCAGGTGTACAGGTGTTCCTTATAAAGTGGACGGTGAAAAAATGAGTATGAGAGAGCCTGCAAAAAAAGCGACCATGTTTCACACGCATAATGTCATCCAAATATTGTTTAAAATGTTTCTAATCCAGATTATTTCATTCTGAGAGGATTTTAGGAATATTTAATATTTGTGGTACACTCGCATCCTTTTCATTAGACTGAATGTACTGCTCTACAATTCTATGTCTAGGAACAAAACTATACATAGTTCTCTCTTCTCCTTCTCCTTCTTCTCTCTCTCTCTTTCTTTCTATCTCTGTCTGTTAAGCAGTTAAGCAGAGTCATTCCCTTCCATCATGGCAGGCTGGCTAGGTGAATTAGGCTGGGAGATTGAGGCTGTGCCTCCTCTCTAAGCTCCTCTAATGCACTCATTGACTGTGCGCTTTCAGGGCCTGGAGCCGGGCCGGCGCACTGTCACTGAATTACGCTCGGCTTTCTGTAGCTAAGAGAAATGGGCTGTTGCTCTCCAGGTCCTGACCACATGACCATAGAGGCACACACACATCGCAACAGCTTACACCTCACACTCCAGTGCCTCGCCAAGATTGAGAAGGCAAAGGCATGCTGATTGAAAGTTAAAATAATTTACCAGGTGCAGTATGCGCTATGATATAGCTCAGTGTGACCCCTGCAGAATAAAAAATAAACAGCTGTGAGGCGCAGCATCTCCCCCCCTCACAGCAGGCATGAAGTTGCCCCTGGCAACGCTTCCTGCTCGGTAAATGTTGACAATGTGTGTGTGTCTCTGTGTAACCAGCTCCTGGCAACACACTCTTACTTGGTGTAGTGTGCGTCTGTGTGCACACTTGTGCACATTTGGTTAACCAGGTTCTTGTTGTGATGCTGGCAAGGTATGTGCCTATGTTGGTGAGAGAAGTGTGTGTATAACAAGCTCCTGGCAGCACAAACTTCCATAGTGTGAAGTTGTAGAGATCTGTGTGTGCGTGTGTGTATTTGTGTATGTGTGTGTGAGAGTGTGTGTTTTTGAAATCAGCTCCTGCAGTCTTCTTGCTGATGAAGTGTGTATGTATGCATGTGTGTAGCCAGTTCCTGTCAACCATATCTACCTGCAGTGCGGGGTTTGTGGGGTGTGTGTTTGTGTTAGTGTAGCTTTCTGTATGTGTGTGTCAGTTCCTGACAACCGGACTTCCTTGGTGTGATTTTGGCGAGGTATATGTTTTTATATTGGTGCAATGTGTTTGTGTTTACGTCTGTGTGCGTAAGCCGTTTTTGGCAACCTGCTCCTTCTCAGCCCGATGTTGGCGATGTGCGTGTCTGTGTTGGTGTGTGTGTGTGTAACAAGCTTCTGGCATTCCTGTGCTCCTCAGTGTGGTTTTGGCTAGGTATGTGTTTGTGTTGGTGTGGTGTGTGTCACCAATTCTTGGCAGTCCCATCCTGCTCTCTGTGATGTTGGCGAGGTATGTGTCTGTGTTGGAGAGGTGTGTGTTGTGTGTAACTTGTGGCAAACCCTTTTTCCTGCATGAAAATTTGGTGTAGATGTGTGTAACTCTCGTTTCTTTTTATGTGTTCCAGGGCCTGATGATCCTGCTGCAAAATTTACCCACCATGCACTGGGGCAATGAGGAAGTGAGTGTGCTCCTGGCTGAGGCCTACAGGCTAAAGTTTGCCTTCGCAGACGCACCCAATCACTACAAGAGATGAGGCTTCCAGCAGCATGACTACTGAACCGAGACTCTCGATGGCCCACCCTGAGGCTTCTTATGGTCCACTCTGAAACTCCTGATGGCCCACCATAAAAACTCTACAATGGCCTTCCCTAATATTCCTGATGGCGCTCCCTGAGGCTCCCAACGGCCCACCCTATTATTCCTGATAGCCCATATGAAGATTCCCTATGGCCCACCGTGAGACTCCTGATGGCCCACCCTGAAGCTCCTGATGGCCCACCTTGAGACTCACAGTGGCCCACCATGAGACTCCTGATGGCCCACCATGAGACTCTCAGTGGCCCACCCTGAGGCTACAGGTGGCCCACCCTGAGGCTACAGGTGGCCCACCCTGAGAATCCTAATGGCCCCCCCTTGAGACTCGTGTTGGCCCATCCTGAGACTCTCCATGGCCCACCCTCAGACTCCCAACCGGTTCATCAGTTGGAAGTGGACTGTGTTTACTGGACTCAGTGTAAAACTGTAGCTTTTGTTCCTTCACCTCCAGCTCTGTTCTTACTAACCCACACACTCCAGACACCAACTATCCCCTGTCTATTTAATCAAGCCAAAAAAAAAAAAAAAACTCTGAAAAAGATGCTTCTCTCAAAAATGTGTAACGGATCATTTTTTTCTGTCCTTTTTTAAATTTCCGGCCCTCTAACACCTAAAAGGTTTCACAGCAAAGGTTTTGTGTAGGCTGATAAAATGTTGCCAGTTTATTACAAAACCCTGAGTTCTGGACTGGTTAGAGAAGAAGTACTGATGCTGAGAGTGTGTGAGTGTGTGTAGGTGTGTGGGTGACTGAGAGGAAGACTGTCTGGCACAAAATTTCTCAGCTACATCAAGAGTAATAGCTGGAAGTACGCTTTTGCACTGAACAGTCTCCATTAGGAATCTCCCTTACAGCTGCAGGTCAGGAGTGCGCTGCATTAAAGGCAATAATGACGCATTACTCAGACAGGAAGACAGAATAGAGACGCTTATCCATGCATCCGGAGAACTGGCTTAAAAAAAAAAAGAAAAAAAAAGAAAAGAAAAACACCCTGGAAGTAGAATGAAAGGACACTTTATTCAAACCTAGGTCTACCTCAGGAGCCGGTCGGTGTTGATCGGCAGTCAGATGGAATGCAGTACCTAGGCCATTCATCTGCCTCCATGTCAGAACAATAGCCATGATGTTCATTCCCTGAACGCTCGTCTTCATTCTATTTTTAGTAGAATAAATACGATTTTGCCTTAATTTGGCTACTTTGATTCCGCTAGATACAGAAGTTTGCTATCACAAGTGGCTTGTCTATAGAATTCTAGCTGCTCTAATCTAAGCCTTTCACATGCTTAATGGCCTGTCATTTCGAACCTCTGTTTGGAGTTCTGATCCATACTTGTTGCATGATGCTGTCGTTAGCGAGCGCGTTCAGGGCATAAACGCTCTCCACAAAGTAAGTAGTGGCAGTATTCAAACCTATGTGCTGCGTTCAATCATGTTGTCAGCCTTTTCATTTTCCCTGCCAGTTCTTAAATATAATGATATACGTGAACAGAAAGAAAATGCACTCTATTTTTCTCAGTTTTGTATAACATATATCGCTTAAATCAGCTTTTTTTTTTAAATTGATGTTTTCTTTTATATACTGTTTACATGAGCCTGTTAAGTTGTGCCTAACATCAGAAATAGTGTATACCATCTCAGATATTTATTTTTCCTTAACATTGAACATTCACTCACAGTAGGTAGGCTTGTGCTGATATCGAATTTTACCATGTCACAGTGTTGCGTTTTAAAATAAATGACAAATAAATGCAGTGCTTCCTACTGAGCGACGTTTTAACTGTAAATGAGAGGTCAGACATGTTTTCCAAGCATTAATAGAGTCCAAACTGTAAAACCCTTTGAATTGGACAGATTTAATTTCAGGAGTACAAATGCTCTGCAGAAATGCTTCCTACCGAGGCAGCCTCGTCTCAAAGGGCATGCAGGAGTAGTAGGTATTTTGAAGTGTTGCGCAATACTGTATAAGTGATTATCAGCACATGCCTACTGAGTGTTACTGCTACACTGGGCTCCGTGCATGGAGACCAGGCTAACCTTGTTAACTGACCTTCTCTGTCTGGTTACCTCACTCATAAGACTAACATACGATATGTGCTACCTGTTTCTCTTGCTTTTTTTTTCCCTGCAGTGTTTTCTTCCCTCCGTGAGCAGTGAAAAGCAGAGCCCTGGATATCAGACAAGGAGAGTTTCATGACTTTAGCCTTTAGAAACTACCGATTTTAAAAGGGTGTTAGAAAATTTTCTGAAATGTTATTGAATTAAAATTTGTGTACAGAACAATGACTTTTCAAAGGTCTGTAAATAGAGAGAAATGTGTAAATAAATGCTATATATGATCAACCATTCCTGTCCCGGAAGATATTAATCCCAGTAATTAATCCCAATAGAATGAGTTTCTCATTCTAATTACACACCAAGTGTACACTGCAATCATTTCTGACCTCGCCTGCTGCCTATTAACTACAGTAAAAAGCTATTTGATTCAGTCTGTGTAGGAAGAAAGAAGGCTTCATAGCATGTAATTGCAAGCTAGCGTTAGTGTTTCCATATTCCATCATTATTTGACATGCCCTTGTTCCTTTCATAATGGTGTATCAATGACACACTTGTATATACAGGAGCAGGTTTGGTGAAAAACACAGTAACGTTAAGTGATTTCCATGGTAAATCATATGGTCCATTTCCTTATGACTGTGTACAGTTCTGCTGACTTGCTAACTAAAAAGTGCACTAATTATACAGTATAGTTTGTTAACTAGAATAATGAGGCTTCCTGAGCAGCACTCCTTAACCGATACTCTTAATCGTCCACCCTGAGATTCCCAGTGGCCCACCCTTAGAATCTTGATAGCCCATCCTGAAATTCCCAGTTATTTACCCTGAGATTCCAAATTGCCCTTTTTGAGACTCCCAGTGGCCCACCCTGAAACTCCTGATGGCCCACACTCAGAATGCTCATAGCCCATCCTGAGACTCCTGTTGACCCACCCTGAAACTCCCAATGGCCCACCTTAAGACTCTTGAAGGCCAGCCCTATGATTTCCAGTGGCCCACCCTGAGAATCCTGATAGTCCAACCTGAGACTCTCGAGGGTCTACCCTAAGAGTGAAACTCATTGTACAGCTGATTTATTTGTAGAAGCAGCTTCTTCAGGGTTTTTCTTTTGTACCCTAATTTCCTGCAATTTGTTCAGTGCCAAATTGCACTCACTAGGAAGTTAAAGTCTCATCTAGCACATGAGAGTGAAGGCTAACATGTATTATCTTTAAGACACAAAAAAAAACAAACCACTGCATCTTTTCAAAATTCTGCTCATGTAACATCATAGGGAAGCTGGACACGCTTTTAGGAGAGCATTAACAGACATTGCCTGCCATAGTGCCATGTATACATGATGCCCATGTCTGGCCACCATCAGTCAGGTTGATGAGAGAAAGGGAAACTCTTGGTCCTAATCATGAGCAGGTCCATTTATTCTCTCTAGGACACTGTTTACAGGTGTCTATGGCACTGTCAGCATTCAAACTCTCGATCTCTAGGAATCTCTTGAATAGGAAAAACGCCTAGTCCAAATAAAGAGCTCCGTTGTTTCTCAGAAATGAATGACATCAGATCATGATACTTTCCAGGCAAGGAATTCACCCTAAAGGGAACTGATGAGGTGAAACTGATGAGACTTCACTAGCCTCATATTTTGACTATAAAGATATGACATAACAATATGACTGGATCTTTCTTTGTCTAAACCCTGCCCTGTGTGTTTCATATCCCACTACACCAGACCACTGTTACTTCAGCATCAGTGTTTGTACAGGAGTGTCTGGGCTGGTGAAAGTAAATGTTTGTGTGCTCCCTGTTGCAGCAGACTGCTGGTTCAATGATTAGAGTTTTAATGTGCACACTGGTGGTGGTCCCCATCATTAGGCTGACTGATGTTCATGGCAGCACATAATCAAAGGATTAGGCGCGTTAATATGCAGAAGATAATAAAAAGTGCAGCTCATCATGCTTCAAAAAAGGAGCAACAGGAAGCCTGATACATGGCGACAGAATGAATTGTGTGTGTGTGTGTGGATATTTCCAAACAAAATGCTGTTCTGGGTTATTTTATTTATTGTCATAGTAGAGATGATGTGTGTACAACTGAAATAAGCACACAAATCACTGAAGAGTAAATAGATTTTATATAATGTGCCTGTCAAGGCTTTCAATCATCTGCTCTGTTTATACTTTCGTTTTATATTTCTTGAGTATCAGGATTATATCTGGACAGGGACACAAAATTCAAACACTGAGTTCCACTCGCCTAAACCATTTCAGGTGTGAGATGCTTAGATGCCAATATTATTATATGCTTCTATCTGGGTTAAGATTGAATTGAAGTAATCGAAGAAACCTAAAATACTAAAGTCACAGTTTGACTGCAAATGTAAATCTAAGTGGTTCAGATCTTATCAAAATACTATCCAGATACAAAATGAATCATATGGGAGTCAATAAATAAGTCAGATGAGCAGGACATTTTTACTCTGATACAGGCGGGACGATATGACCACTATTAAAAGTCTTACTTTAAAAAAAAAAAACTTGGGCTGTAAAATTTGTCTTGTTTCCATAGACATTGTAAACAGCACATTGTATTGATGTCATTTTATGATGTAATATCCCATCAACTGCAATGGATTGTCAGCAGGAATCCAGCAAATGTGCAAAAAGCTATCAGTTCTGGATGGTATGCTACAGTAAAAAATACACAAGTAAGGTTTTCAGATGGCAAGCATCTAATGTTTTTGAATGTCTTTTAGTACTATGGAACATTAAATACAGGCATGTGTACATCCCTGCCTTGATCACAGTGGTATAATGGCAGAGAACGTTACAATTCTCTATTTAATGTATTAGTAATAAGTCTAGATGACTGGGTTTGTGTATTATCACTCAGCCTAGTGTGATTTTTTTTTTTTGTTCATCATGTATACAATTCTGTGTTTTATAAGGTGTTTTTTATATAGAGTTGTAGAGCTCCTCTCTACAACACTGAGCGCGTAGGTGTATTGTTATTGTCACTCACATTACGTGGTCTCATCACCGAGCTGTTAACTCCAATACATAATCTCTCAAGTACACAAATGTGGTAACAGCAACAGAGAACTACCTCATTCAGGAAGTTATTACTGTACATGCAAACTGTGTGGAGTCAGAAGAGAAGAGGATGAGCGTTTTGTACAGGGTGTAAACACGAAACATTGTTCTTGTGGTTTGAAAATACTAAAATAAACTTTTTCTTTGAAGCCAATATCCACCTGTTTTTCCAGGTGGTGCTGGTGGCTTAGATATTCTAACCCCGATGACCCCTTCTTCCAGCCGTCCTGCTTTGCTAAATCTAGAAATAAAAATCCGGCAACCTGACAAATTGGTTGTGTTAAGAGAATCCATCATCTGTCATGCATTTAAGCCAGACACTGATGGAAATAGACAGACAGGCTGTCAATGACAGATTCCATTACCATACGGGACAGAGTAGGTGCTAATTAACAATGAAATGAACAAACAATAAGTAAATACCCATTACACGTGATGCTGCTCCTAATCCATCATCATCCAGCTGCAGAAATGGACAACAAACAGAATTCTACACCTAGACTTTCACATCCAGGGCATTAGACAGAGTCAAATAGCACTGGAGAGCCAGCAGCAGATCTGGTAGTGCAACTGATGCAAATCTGATTAGTGTGAATTTAACTATTTCTGATTTATTTGTAACTGGTCATTATTATTTAGCTTTAACAAGAAATGAAATTTTCATTTTGCTTCCCATGACACTTGGGTACAGATGTGGCACAAGATATCAGGTCCACATGAACAAACATAAGTAGTAGATTGTGCTTCATATAATATACATATACACCAAGCTAAGTTCAAATATATATTCAAATCAGTAAAGAACCGTTTTTAGTTGGCTAAATTCTTCTGTTTTATCTCTAAAGCTAAAATATAACTAATAGCTAAGTAAAGCCATTGTGTCTTGGCTGAATCATTTACTTGACTGATTACTGACAAGGAAAATGGCTTTCAAATATTAGTAATACAGACATGTCAAAGTATCTCAAATAGGGTAGCATTAGCTACCTATGGCCACTGTTAGATATACAGTATAATAATGGATTCCACAAGATGTCGGAAACATTCCTTTGAGATTCTGGTCCATGTTTACATGATTGCATCAGGCAATTCCTGCAGATTTTTCAGGTGTACTTTCATGCTGTGAATCTCCCCTTCTACCACATCCCAGGTGTTCTACTGAATACAGATCAGGTGACACGGAAAGCCGCTGACGAACATTGAACTCATGAAACTAGTTTGAGATGACTTTTGCTTTGTGACATGATGCATTATCAAGCCATTAGAAGATGGGTAAATTTTGGCCATGAATGGATGCACATGGTCAGCAAGAATACTCAAATAGGATGTGGCATTCAAGCGATGATTGGTTATATTTATGGGCCCAAAGTGTGCCAAGAAAACATTCCCCACACCATTACACCACCACTGTCTCAGCAGAAGTTGAGATTGATCACAGCAGGCTACGTTTTTCCGGTCTTCAACTGTACAGTTTTGTTGAGCGTGTGCTCACTGCAGCCTCAGCTTTCTGTTCTTGGCTGAGAGAAGTGGAGAAGTGGAGAAGTAGCCTTTTCCAACAAAAATACAACATACTCAAAAAGTCATTTTTAATCCTTATATTTCAGTATATCCCACGTTCATATGACTTGAAAAGAGAGAAATGTGTATTATCAGTGTATTATCACTGCACAGGTCAGTGCAGATTTGGAAATAATTAACCTTCACACATAGTGAATTTGAGCTTTCGTTTTCTTCTTCTGTTTTCTAATATATGGTCACTGAAGGCAGGATACAATCTCCACTGTCCTGCGTGTCAGCACCTGTTCTCATAGCAACATGAAATGTCTGCCTTTTTTTCCCTCCCGTCTTGTCAGTGTCATGCAGCCTCTGATGACTGTGGCATTGGAGGCCATGAAGGCAGACAGAGACCTCAAACCCATTCCCTCATGTGAAACTGAAGGTTGTTCCCTCAAGAATGACAAATGCTAACATTGCAGCTCCAAATCAATTTCACCAGACTCCTTTTTCCCCTATCACTTCTGTCCCCACCTTTTTCTGTCCTTGGGCTCAATATCCTCCATCAACACCAGGCCATATGTCAGCAGCTCAGCAGACTGCGTCTGAGGTGGCATCTCGTTTCCTCAGCGCGCTGTGATTGAGACACCATGAGCCGTGTGAAGCACGCAAAATTGCCTTTTGTATCTGTAAAGCACTGTAGCCGGAATAAACACATCAGGCCCTGCTGCTACAGTCACAGATGATGCGTTAGTTATGTTGCAGCTGACACAGTGATGTACATGGCTGTTCACGTGCTCCTTTAATAAGACAAGCTCCTGTGCCATTTAAAAGATTCAAGATTCAAGAGGTTTATTGTCATATGCACAGTGAAAACACAACGGTGTACACCATACAATGAAATTCGTACTTTGCACGTCTCCCTAAAAAAAAAAAAGAAGAAGAAGAAGAAAAAGAAAAATATACATAAGATATAATGTATAAAATGTATAAAAATATAAAAATATATAATATAAAAATACTCTGTGTTTTCTTCTCTTGTTCTGAATGAAGCTATAAAATTATGGCCAGAGATTTTAAATTGTGGTCTAGTTTGGGACCTTATCATGTTTTATGATCAAACATTTTATTGAGAAAAAACTAGACTCATTGCTATTTAGCTCAATACATGTCCAACATGTAATATACCAAATGGTTCTTTCTTTAGCACCGCTTTCAGCTGTGTTTGCTATATTATAACAATATTTTAAACTTTAAGTGGAAAATTATTCATTAATTCATTCATTCTGCACACAGTATGAGTGATGTGAATGATACTTTTTTAATTCCTTAAACTCCTTCCTTCAAGGCTTATTATCCAGTTATTCATCTCAAAGCATATTATCTCATAACTACTATGATTTATTTATTAACTACAGTGAAATGAATTTAAAAATGTATGTTTTTAGAGCAGTTAGACATCAGTCCTGGAATTATAAGGGATTAAATACAAACTTAAGTTAAATGCTATTTAAATGCTGAATTCTCAATTTTGGTCAGATGGTGTTGATTTTCTATTACGGTTCTAATAGTGATCAAGAGGCAATTTAAAGCATAAGTTTATACTACTGTATATATATATATATATATATATATATATATATATATATATATATATATATATATATATATGATTATTTTCCTATATCAGCACAACTTGTTGTGTTTTGTTCCTTCCTTTTCACTTTACATAACTACGTTAGGGTTGTTTTTTTTTTTTTTCATTCATGCATCATGTTTTATCATCGTGCACAGGCTTTTTACGCTTCAAAGAATGGTCCAGAATGTACATTTCACAGTTTCTGATCTTCCAAGGGCTCTTAAAACAGGCATAAATCATACAGGTGATTAAAAACACATCTACATTCAGGATAAATGGCTAAACATGCCATGCTATTCTGCTGTTCCTATTCTTTAATCTTCTCATGCACCAGTACTTGTGGAACCAATACTTTTTTTCTCTTCCCGTGGAAGGCTGATGCCCAGCCTCTTACGTCCTCAAGAAAATGTGAAGCTTGTCACTACGTCTGTTTGAACTGCTACTCACGGAACTTCAAAGAGCTGAACACACTTGGAGAGAACATCAATGTCTGCTCGAGTCTGTCTTTGTGAGCTGGCAGAAGTCTACAATTCGTCAGCACTACTAGAGATTGTTAGGAGAGCAGAACTAAGTCATTCTAGGACACAACCCACTTAGCCAGTTACACCACTCGGGAGCCATCAGCCTCGCATATCAGAGGATGTTCTGAGTGCTGTGCTCAGATTGGCAGGACTGTTGGATGCAGAATCCTACAGCAAAGCCAGCATGGAGTGTGAAGCCAAACTCTAGCATCAGCTCTGGGGCCGAGCTGCTGGCTGCCTACTCCCTCTGAACTCTGAATCCGCCCCCTGTGCCCCGGGCTATCCGCTGTGGCATCACCATTATGACACCAGCTCACGTGCTGCTGCTTATTGGGCCAAGCTGACTGGAGCTTGCATTAAGGCTCAAAGAGAAGCAGAGCCCCTCAGCCCTTATTATGCAGCCCGCCTCATTAGCACGAATGATTAATATTCATTCTGTTTTGGAGAGTGTGTGTGTTTGCGTGAGATTAAGGGGAACAGTCATTGGTGTATTGGTGTATCTGGAATGCTATGTAAAGCTGCTAGCTAAAGGCCTGATGGCTATGCTGTAAGAAAATGACATTCTGTACTTCCTATCCGTCCCTTTGGATCATCTGCTTCACCCAAGTGCAGTTTGCATGCATCTGTCTGACAGATTATAATTTACAAACGTATGTCTAATGCAGAAATATCTGATATGACATTTAGAGATGAACATTGCATTAATGGCTGTATCTGCGTTCAGCTCAGATGGTTTTTATCGATACTGCTCTAGCCTCTGTGGTGCTGCGACTGGAAAAATGCCCCCATCTTCAGGAAGAAGCAGATATACACATCAGAGATGATACAGTGCACAGCTCCAGTGATTCGGAAAATATGGAATATATCATACTCGACACTGTGCTACCTTCTATGAAGTCTGATCAAAAATTCAGTGACCCATGTCAGCACAAAATAAAACTACACTCTTCCATGACTATGGTATGAGTATATATGATTCACAGGAAAGCCAGGGATTAAAAAGGATCCACCCAAAACAGAAACACCTTCGTCTTTTTTCATGGCTTTGAATGAGGAATGAGTGGACGCATCACTTATTCTCCACAAAGCCCTTCCTGTGAGCTGTTTTCAACAATTAGCAAGCTGATGAATACGTAATGAAGTGTTTGAAATAAACAAAGCCTGTGATAACCTAACAAAAGTTTGCTAATAGGAATGCATGCACGCTCAGTACACGGGGACAAACTGTTAACTGCAGTGACAGATTGTGACAGGTGTTGTGGGATCACAGCTTCATGCTTGTTAAGTGTGCAGTGACAGGGACCAAAAATACATCTCATAATCTCATCATAATTCTCCTATGGGCTGAAGATTAGAGAGACACAGCCAGCAAGTTGGGGAAAGTCATTGAGATGCACGACTAGAGACTCTGAGGGTTTCTAAAATTACATTATAGTAAATTATAAATGGAAATTGAAGGCGGTAATTTAAAATCCTTGATTAGAATAAATGATGTAATATTAGTGAATAATCAAAAGGAAACTAAGGCTAATGCCATGGCCCATGACTTAAGGGCCACTGATAATTAAATTTGTTTGTTTTAGAGAATAGAGGCCACTTTTTAATAACCACGCCAACACAACTAATCAGAGGCAGTGATCCGAATAAGTGGCTGCTTGTATGGATGAGGACATGGCACTTGGGGACAATGCTGAATTTGCATTCACAATGTCCTGTAAAATGTTGTGTATGATTGGATTGCATTGAGCATGTGTTTGGTGGGGATTTCATTTCTCTTATTTGAGTTGCCAGCTTAATTATATACACCTTTGTACTGTAGTATCTAGTAATATGTGTACGTGTGTGCTGTTTGTTTTGTTTCTGAGTTTATACACCAGTTTATTAGACTTGATACATGTACCTAATTACACAGTGTATAGTTAATGTGCAATAAATCATCCACAACCAATATGCAATTTAGATGCCAAACAGAGGAAGATATTGTGTTGTACCAGCAAAATGAGGGGAAATAAGAAAAGGTAACCTGTAGCTCTATGAAATCTGTTTAATACAGAAGTCAGATATGTTTTATTCATACAAGCGATGAAACTGTATGTATGATGGTATGATAACCAACAAACTCAGTGGTTTGATTTTTGGTTGATGTGGTGATACCGAGTTGTTCAGGGAATCACGTCAGCACTTTATCACCACAATGTAGAAAAACAAATGGAGTTTTTTTCCCAGTGATTTTCACCCAGTGTGTGTGATCCAGTTTTATTGGCTAAAGGTATTATTTAATCACCATTATTATTATTCCATCCTTTCATGTAATATAAAGGGAAAAATAACCGCTACCAACACAGAATTACAGACTGGAGACAAATTAAAGGAAAAGCCAGTTGTTCTCATATGCTGTACAATAAGAGGGAGACATCACTGCAGATCAATACAAAGTTCTTCTGACTGATCACCTTTAACCTGATGGGAGTGGTTTCTTCAGGATTAACCGGAATGGTTCACAGGAATGGTTTAATGAGAGATCTCATCCTAACTGAACACCTGTTGAAGATTTTGAACTGATATGTTAGACAGTGCTCTGTATCAAAATTGAGGGAATACATTTTGTAAGAATAGTGTTCATCCCTATAGTTCAGGTCCAGACACTTGTAAAATATATAATGAGGCACATTGAAGCTTTTCTGGGTGCTTGTGGCGGCCAAACATTTCACTAAAACACTTTTTTTTTTTAATATCACCTGTCTATATATGTAGATATGGACATGCATGTTAGGAAGTTAAACTACCTAATCAGATAACCCAAAATTCCTAAATTAAACAACAACAACAACAAAAAAACCGTTGAGATTGTTTTGTTCACTGTAAGGTAGGTTATAAATCAAATTGTGGGTTGTCTTGATTTCATCTGACCTTTTATGTGGGAGGTGTAATTGGTCACATGACCAGAAGCGTGTACTTCAAACATGCGCCTGAGAAAGCTTATAAAAAGAAATAAGTAAAATATGTTATAAAAAGATGTAACTAGAATATTTTCATATATAATTCCAAACTGTATATTATTGATATTTTAATAACATTCATATTGCACTAGTTTATTAAACACTGTTACTTTAAATGTAACAAAAATTAAAGTTTTATATGAGGGCCAAAATACTGAGTTACTGTCTGTGTGGTGTTTCTCATGTTCTCTTCATGTCTACATGGGTTTCCTCCCACCCCTGAAAACGGGAGAATAGATGGTTTGACTAAGATAAATTGCTTAGGTGTGAATGAGTGGGTGTACATTGTGCCTTGTAATAGACAGGGTGTGTATTCTCACCTCATGCCCAGCGTTCCCAGGATAAGCTCTGGATCTACCAGGACCCGTTATCAATTAATGCATTTGTGCACTAAATGTATGCTTTCCATAGGCAATTTTTGAAAATACATGCAATTTGTGCAATAAGACTATTCAAAGTTTAAAATCATCACATATCTGGGGTTAAATTTGTTAAGATAATGCTTAATGGAGATTTGTGTTTGCCTTTTTCAACTGAGTAATAAGTTTATTTTTTGAAGATGGTTAGTAATATTAATATGAAGCCTTTGTATATTTGGCTATTTGGTTGCTGATAGAGTAGAAATATCACCTATAATAGTAACGCCATAATAGAAAGATCCCCCACACATGACCCCAACCAGATATTCTGGAGGTGATGGCAAAACTAGAAGGAATGAAATGAATAATCTGTTAATGCTGGGTCAGACAGATTTCCCAGTGTGTGTGGTTACATATTTGCTATAATCTTATTGTTCTCAGATCGAGGCAGTGAGGGTCAGCAGACAGACACTCTATAATCCGTTTGTTTTTAGCGTAGTCTCACCTGTTGCCACATTAAAGATCTACTGTCATCACAAGCAGAGAAAGCCTCCTGCCTCTATTAATACAAATGCTTGGATGAACGTGATGCTCTCCTCTGAAAGAACACTATGTTGTCAAAGCCTGCAATAAATATTGAATGCCATTTACAAGAATGGGGTTCAGCAAGTATGGATTTTTACATTCGTTTAGCAACCTTGAGAAGGCGTCTGTTCGTCTGTGCGCTCGGAGGCTTTTCTGTAGGAGCAACCTTCGGGATCAGCACGCTGTCACAGTTTTGCTATGCTAACAGTGAGTATCATGTGCCTCACAGGCCTACAGTGGTGTGAGGGTGAGGAACAGGTCACAGCTTTGCTGCTGGAGCATGTCTGACTCTGATAGCTCAACTTAAGGGGGAGTTTTCTTTCAATTTGTGATCCTGAATGTCTAAATAATGTTTAGATGGTGCAGGTATTAATATGTCAAATTGTAGAAGTATTCTTCTTCTGGCATTTTTAATGTAAAGTCAAATGATGTTTTATTGAATGGGATTCAACCTAAGCATTAGGCTCCAGGGTCCCTGGTTCTATCCTGAGCTCAGGTCACTGCCTGTGTGGAGTTTTCCATGTTCTCCGAGTGTCTGCATGGGTTTCCTCCAGGTTCTCCACTTTCCTCCCACCTCTTAAAAACATGCTAGTATGAGGATTGGCTTTGCTAAATTGCTTGTAGGTGTGAATAATTTTGTGGGTGTATTTCTGCCTCACACCCAGTTTTCCAGGGATCCACTGTGAACCTGACCAGGATAAAGAGGTTACTACAGATAAATGAATAAATGAATGGCTATTCAACAGTTAGTTCCAGTCCACTAATTTGATTAGTTAAGTGGCGTTCCAAAAGTGCTTATATTTACTGTAACTGGTCTGGGAAATTTCTGTCTGTTCGTCTATTTTGCCTCCTAGTTACTAAACAGTTACTACAGTAGTGTTAGCGGCATCAACAGCAGACATGGCAAAAGATATTTTTCAGGAATATACAGTATCTTTTGAGTTAAACTATGAAAGCATGTCATTTGAAGATGAAAAGGAATAAGGGAAACCAATTTCCAAGGAAACACCTTTAACAGGAATTCACAAATCAATGTGAGATAGCTAGCCAGCTAGCCAAAGTGCTATAAAGTGAGCTTAGCTTCTTTGGTATCTATTTCAACTACAGTAGCAAAAATAAACAGAACATTTGGCCATATTGTGTCTGAAATGTCAGTTACTTGATATTAATTTCTTGTTTATAGAACTTTTATATAAAAGCAATATCACACTTACAGTAGTGTGGTTATTCTGAATATCAGCACTGCAGTGATGACCTGCGCCACTCGCGCTGCGGCCTCGTGTCTACTGCTGAATCACAGCCATGCCGATATTCAGTATAACCGCACTCTTGCTCATGCAAAATTACTTAAATTAACAATGGGCAACTTGTATCTAAAAGGAAGACTAAAATATATACTAATTATACACTAATATACTTGAATACTTGAATACTTAAAAACAGGCCAATTAGAACAAAGAACAATTTCTATTTGAGTGGTAAATCCAGGCTTCCACAGAGCAGCTGAATTCAACACCAAAGTCGGTGTTTTTGTATTCTTAAGTGTCCAGCAGGTGTTATTAATTTACCTCCCACTCTGGACTTTGATTACCTGCCCTTCAGGAGCAGCGCAGCCTCCCTCGCTCCCTCACACACTCCACAGATGTCCATGCTCCAGCTGCAGTTGTTTCACACAGTTTTATTCTTGTTTTTAATAATGTGATGTTGCCTGTGCACATGACTCTGTATATACAAGAAATATTAATAAAGTGTCTACACCCATAGAGAAATGTAATATAAAAATATATCACAACATATTCTCTTTATTTTGGAGCATATAGACAATAAATTGCAATAAATTCCATTCTCTTAGGGTGCGTCTCAATCAGCTCCCTAGGTTGTGAATCAGTATATCGTGTACACAAGTTCGGACACTGGTAAGGACACATTGGGACACTCAATTTCCGATGACATGAATATGTACTTCGAGTTGTAAAATGTCACCACTGGCATTTATCAACAACAGGCAGGACCAATGTCTTTCTGACATGATATGTCTTATAAATTTGTTATCTTAATCACATGTATTTCTGTCATGGTACTTGAAGCAGGATTGTAGGCTAGCTAGTGGATTTTTTTAAATCATTAAACATCTAAAAGTCATTAGACTCAAACGAACCTTATATAGAACATCAAATAAAGTTAAAAGTCACTAACGGAAGTGCACATTTGAAAGCTACAACAATGATAACAAGCTACTTACATTTGTACACAAAGTTGTCTGAGAGTTCCTCTGCCACTTTTTTTTCGAGCTGAGAGGCTTCCGAAAATATGACGTCATTTCTAGTAACGGAACATAATGAGCATCGGTGCATTGTGGGTTTTTTAGGGAGCGAACATTCCAGTGCACTGGAAGGATTTTGCTATGGTGACAGCCCTTAAAATGGCCGACTCCCTGATCAGCGCCCTGCCTGCTGAACTGGGGAGCTAATTGAGACGCATCCTGAGTTTCCTCCTTCCCCATAACCATTGCTATAGACTTATTTATAGAGTAATAAGCCTTTAACACTAGCTGCAGTGGTTACATTGTGTTCAGTTTTAACATCTTACACATGAATCTTTATCTGAATTACAAATATAATTTCCCCTATGTTTATACTCTTAAATAGGGCTTTGCTGCTATCTATTGATTGTAGCTCCTACGTAAGGGCATAAACGTAGATCCTAGGAGTTTAATCAGTCATCTCTCTTGCCTGAGTGACAGCAGGGGGTACTAAATATTGACCAACTGTCTACATGTCTTATGGTTTGGGCTGCAGAATTTGTTATAAAAGAAGAAGAAGAAGAAGAAGGAGAAGAAGAACAAGAACAACAACAACAACAACAACAACAACAACAACAACAGTAGGGTTCCAGAAATGAGTGCTTGGACCCCTAATTATATAGTCTACAGAAAACCACACAACAATACAACCACACAATAAATAAAACAGGCAAAATAATTACATATTATTAAAGGATTATACAGATTATGTAAACAATTGAAAGTTTAAAGACCTTTTGTGTGAGGCAAGAAAGGATGTAGGGCTGTGTAATAATTTGAATAATGCATGCTGGTAGATTACCCATCACTCCTAAACCAAGGCTGCTGTGGTGTCCACAATACAATATAAGAAAAAAAGCATGTGAGAAGAATAGACAGGCAGTGTGCTTGTGGCGTGATTGAATGATGACCTGAACGGATGAGTTAACGATGATGGATGACAAGAGTGCTTTAAGTAATAATAAGGGGCGTAACAAATAACCAGATAATGCAAGCAGCAGAAATGGTGTTTAATGTTCTATGTCTGTGTGGAAGAGGATCTCTCAATAAACAGTAATTAATGGAATCACCAATTATAGTGCTGTTGAAGGATCATACTGACAGTGATATGCACACGTCCTTCATTTGTATTTTCATCAGAAGACACGCTACCGCGTAAAATAATTAAACACTGACTCTACTGATCTAAATAAATTGAAAGGAGTTGACTTATACATATAGGGGGCGGTTGTGGCTTAACGGATAGAGAGTCGGACTTGCAACCCGAAGGTGAACCTGAAGGTCGTGGGTTCGAGTCTCAGGTCCGGCAGGGATTGTAGGTGGGGGGAGTGAATGACCAGCGCTCTCTCCCACCCTCAATACCACGACTGAGGTGAGGCCCTTGAGCAAGGCACCGAACCCCCAACTGCTCCCCGGTGCCGCAGCAAAAAAGGCTGCCCACTGCTCCGGGTGTGTGTTCATGGTGTGTGTGTGTTCACTACTGTGTGTGTGCACTTGGATGGGTTAAATGCAGAACACAAATTCCGAGTATGGGTCACCATACTTGGCCACAAGTCACTTCACTTCACTATACTGTATATATACATACATACGAACACACACACACATTTTATGTCACTTTTTTATGTCTCAGTGACTGAATGTTTAATTTTCCTGAAAGTTATTAATAAAGAGGGCTTCATTTTTATGGCTTATTTTTCTCATTTGATTTAAATTGGTTCTGTTTAATTTTTAAATTTCTGTCTTAATTCAATGCAATAATCATTTTGACAAATGAGAACACAGTGACACCAGAGTTTCTGAATATCAATGACCTGAATTCAGAAATCTAATTTATTTAATGTGACCCCTAAGGCATTTGTTGAATGTTAAGGGATTCAGATAGAGCAGGCTTCTAAAGATATTCATGGGTATTAAGAACCTATCAAGATATCTAAACACCTTGACGAGTAGAGAATTCTAACAGAGTGGGCTGGATGGTATGTTTATTTGTCCTGGCAGTTTGAGAAAAGTGAAGAATGAATGTCATCTGCGTGACCCACCAATGCTAATGACAAAAATAAACTGAACAGACTTAATGGGTCTAATAGATAATGTAGGACTCTCTTATTATTTATGACAGTTTCTTACTCATTCTAATACTAATTCCTTTACAATAAGTCAGCCCCAAATTCTAAAACTAATTTGTATTACTCTGATGTAACATAATAGATTATCTGTAAAGGCCATTTATTTTCATACTAAATCTTATGAACATATCTGCATAATTCTAACGGCCCTTTGATTTGTTCAATCTATCTGCAAAAGACAGTTTCAACAATGAAGGATTGGAAGCAAACCTAATGTTGTAAAACAAAACAAAACAAAACAAAACAAAACAAAACAAAACAAAACAAAAAACAAAACAAAACAAAACAAAACAAAACAAAACAAAAACATCACAAATTGTATTTTTAAAACAATGGATATGTTTATTAATAGAAAACAACTGGTTTGTTTAAATGTCTGAAGCAAGTACAAGTGTCTATCTATCTATCTATCTATCTATCTATCCTCACCATCCACTTTATTTAGAATGCCTGTACATCTGCTCAATCCTGCAATTATCCAATCAGCCAATCATGTGGCAGCAACACAATGAATGAAATCACATAGATACGGGTAAAGCTTGGCTATGTGAGTTACGATAGATTTCCTGTCAGCTCAAATCCATCTGGCCATTCTCCTCTAACCCGACTCATCAACAAAGCATTTCCACCTACAGAACTGCTGCTCATTGGATGTTTTTTGTTTTTCTCACCATTCTGTGTAAACTCTAGACATGGTAGTGAGTGAAACTCCCAGGAGATCAGCAGTTCCTGAAAATACTCAAATAGTACTATTTTGCACTATTTTGAGTCACCCAGAAGAGGATGGGTTCCCTTCTGAGTTTGATTCCTCTCAAGGTTTCTTCGTCATGTGGTCTCAGGGAGTTTTTCCTTGCCACTGTTGGCACATTAGCGATTAAAGCTGCATTATAACAATGTGAATTTATAATAGTCTATACAAATAAAACTGAGTTTAAATCAAATTGAATTGCTGATCATTGGTAATGATCTGTTTGATTGTCTGGGAATTGTCTGCATAATGCACTGAATTATTTCCCACTGGTTTTCCACCTTTGGCTGCACCTTTTTACTCAGACTCCAGGGGCAAGTCTGTGCTGTTTGACTTTCCAGCTGTAACCTGTTGATTTATTGATTCTGCTGTATCCACAAGAAACAGCCTGGCATTGTGGGTAACACCAATACAAGACTGGAAAGAGCTTAACTGAACATCAAGTAATAGGTATGTAAAGAGCTCTTCATTTAACTAAATGAAGCAATGCAACTATTCTGTTCTATTTTATTCCACTATGTTCTCACTAATACAAAAGAGCACTTCTCTGGGTCTGTACACACTGTGTGGACATAAACATCATTGCCCGTTTATTATCATGGCTTTTTTTGGTGCATGGCTCATTTGGCCCCTTTTATAGCAGAGAATCAATTTGTGCTTTTTTGTAGCTCAAGTGAAGATAAAGAGCTTGAGGTGACGCATGGCCTCTGTGGTGCGCTGCCCTGCTGCTCACTACATTCACTCGCCTCTGAGAGGAAAATGAGGCTTTAAACCATGTTCACACAGAGAGCAATGCTCTGACCCACACACATTTTCTCTATTTTCCTTTTTTCCCCTTGCAAGGCTTTTAATGTGTCAAATGGATATTTGTGACATGGAAGGTTTGTTCTTACTAGACTTCTTGAAGACCCATTTCTCCAGCAATCAGAGTAAGTGCAGCGAAGTACATGCTCAGAAAGCTTTTTTTGCCATGGTAATTACACAAGTCAGCACATTTACATACTGGCAACATAAAGGATAAAGTTACCTCTGCCCGAGCAATGACATCCACGCATACTCCAGACTAACACTAGTAGGAAGTGAAAAAACACTGTATTCATGCACATTTGTTGTTGCCTATTAGAACAAAAATGAAAAATGTTGAGATTATTCGCATAAGGACTCCTAGTGCCAAAAAAAAAACCCTCTTGTGAATTAAAACCCGAGCTGTGATGATAGTGTGTTTTCTGGGACCAAGAAGCACTGTTCTGAGTTCAGAAGGATGAGACTGTTGTCTGAGCGAGGACAAGCAGAAATGCAAAACCTAAATGTCCATCTTCATCTGCCATCTGAAGCACAGCACCACAATCCATGCTGAGTTATTTTAAAAGTTTCGGTGGTTGTAGGCGTCTCAGATGGTCTCAATTTGAGTCCATGTCCACATCCTGTTGGCAGTCCCAATGTGAACAGAAGGATGATACTCTAATGGAGCAGGAGAAAAAGAGCCACAGTGGCAAGTGCAGTGGTGCACTGAGCCTCTCTGACTTCAGCAGATGGCTGCTTTTTCTTCAGTTGTGTGGACAAGGAGCCTCGGGCAGCTGATGTTCTGAGACACATCTATGAAAACAAGCATTTGGCCTTGTTGGCAAGGGGCACCTATGGCTACTGTCTGGGAGTTCATACACATATCAAACACACTGCCAACTGTCAGCTCACCCTCACAATGACAGACTGTCACCGATACAGTACACACCAGCATACAACACTGTCAACATTTATTTTTCATTCTGCTTTGTAAAGGACATTGAGAAATCACAAACAGCCTGGTTTTACTACACTGACAAAAAAAGAGGATGGGTAAAAGTTATTTATATTACTTTTACTACTACAAATGACCGGTGGTTACATCACCAGCAATCTTTGGCTAATTCAGTGTGTTGTGAATTGTGAAAGACTAACAGTTGCTGAACTTTTTCACTCTTTTGTTTCAGTGTGCAACATCATAATAATCTGCCAATTTCTCACAGCTTGTTTCTCAACCTTTAGTGTCTTTCACAGATAGTAGAAAATTCTGGGCAATATGGGAAAGTAATGATAAGTGTACAGTGGGACGAATGTGGAAGAAATCATGTCATTTATAATCAGGCCAAACATCAAAATGGCCAAAATACAACCAACATCTTTTGATTTATTCATTTTCTCTAACCACTTTATTCTGGTCAGGGTAAACACTTTACCCAGAGTCAGGGTCATGGTGAAGCACACTAATTCACACTTAGGGGCAATTTAGGGGCAATTTTACTGGCATGTTTTTTGGGAGGTAGGAGGAAACCGGAGAACCTGGAGGAAACTCATGTGAGGACATCCTAGGCTCCACTCAGACAGAAACCCAATCTCAGAATCAAACTGGGGACCCTGGAGCGATGAGGCGGCAACACTACCACCAACCATATCTAATACTTTCAAATTTGGGCCATAGAGGTCCCAGTGTATGTTCTGATCCATTTCATGCCTGAGATAAAGTATCACAAAGGTTAAATTGTGGCTGTGGGCAAAAGAGTAGGCTGAGTTGTTGAACTGTTAGCTCATAATGAGATGTGAGCTGTGATTAGGTTATCATAATGAAGTCTAAGCATTGTAAGTTGGCATATGAATTGTATTGAGATATGGCTTGGGGTCCTTCTAGGCAGACAGCTTTACAACATTCAGAATTGTTAATGTAAACTAACATTACAGTGATACTGTTTTTCATTTTGAAAAATTTGATACAACAGTTTAGAGATTAGGTTTATCAGAGGATCTATAAGAATTCAACACTCAGGAAAAATTAATATACAAAATAAATATCATATGCAATAACTGCTACTTTGAACTTAAACAAAAGGGGAACAATGTATGTTTTAACACAATATTTCTCCAAACGTTTTTTTTTTTTTACTTTTTATTTTTATAAGGTGGAAGTATAATTATAGAGTGATTCTCAACCCCTCCTTCATCCAGAACATTTCAAGCTCCTTTATATTCTTGCTTTTGCAAATATGAACTGCCACAGGTTTTCAACAGGATTTCACATGGCCATTTCAAAACACAGATTTTGTGTTCTGCAACCATTTCTTTGCTGATTTGGATGCATATTTGGGGTCATTATCTTGTTTAAAGCTCCATCTGTGGCCAAATCTTATTCTCCTGGCAGAGACAACCAGGTTTTTTATTAAGATATCCTGGCACTTAGCAGAATTCATGATGCCATCTATCATCACAAGAGCCCCCAAACCACAAGCCACAAAACAGCTACATAATATTTTACAGTGTGTTTGGGGGCTTTTGCCTCAAACACTGACTCAAGCATCTTACTTCCACTAAAACCGGCTACAACTCCTATCACTTGATCTTGCTCTTCAATGTAGACATAAAAATATTGGCAGGTACTAGCAGGTCCTAGAGCCAGCTTTTAGTGAAGGTCATCTTAAAAATACTACACTTTTTTCATGAAAGCTACCAATCTTTCTCTGATATAACTTGGCTTTTAAGTATTATTCATGCTACACCCCCTGCTGAAGTTGGCATTTCATTAAATGTAGAGAAGGTGTTTTGGCAGAGTTGAGGGGGATTACTTATTTGCAGTTTTAAAGAAGGCTTATGAAAGTTTAAGTGTGCATGTCTCTTATGTCTGTGAGACAATGTCTCTGTATGCATGTTAGTGTCTCAGTGGAGATTGCTTTTGCTAAAAGCTTCAGCAGACACCTTCAGCTGCCAGCGTCTGGCCAAAGCAAATTAGAGACTTGCAACGTCAGAGTGCTCACCAAGGAAACCGCCGAGTTCTGCTAAAACGACCTCAACCTGAGGGCACAAAAGAGTTTAATGTAGAGAAGTGAAGCTTAAGTCTCTGTCTCTGCACTATGGCTGAATACATTACTAACTATAAATTATATCAATTTTATAACTGATAGTCATTAATGACTATCAATTATAAAAGCATGAATATGTCCATGTTTTTGTTTTTTAAAGTGTGTATCTTCCATTGGAATTAGTTACACAAGACATCTTTTGTCCTTTGACAGATGAAGCCTCAGTGGAACTGAATAAAGAGGACAGACACATCAGCAGCAGTTCACGTTAGACATTGTCTTGTTTACTTTTAGCCTTTACTGGTATGCTATTGATCCTATCTCTCTCTCTCTCTCTCTCTCTCTCTCTCTCTCTCTCTCTCTAAAGGTCACTGACTTGCAGATGACAGAACACACGTACACACATTCTGAAGCCAGTTGTGCATGAAGTGTTAGTGAGTGTGTAAATGTCCATCAGTGAAGCTGTTTTACAGATGAGAGAGAGAGAGAGAGAGAGAGAGAGAGAGAGTATGTACCAGCATACTGTATTAGCAGAACAGTATACAGTATATATCTGCCTGTCATAGTATGAAGAACAGTGAGTAACACACACAACACACATCTCCATTCCTCAGTATGGATGCTTATTGATATTCCTAAATGTGTTTGGTTATTAACAGTTTGTAAATTGAATGAGAGAGAGAGAGAGAGAGAGAGAGAGAGAGAACAGAACTTTGAGCTTTAATATACACTCACCGTCCACTTTATGAAGCTCAATGGAAACAGAACTGCACTGTACAATACACATATACACTCACTGACCACTAGAAGACCTGTACACTGACACATTCATGCAAATATCCGATTAGTCAATGATGTAGCAGCAGTGTAGTGCATAAAATCATGCAGATACAGGTCAAGAGCTTCAGTTAATGTTCACCTCAAACATCAGAATGTGGAAAAAATATGATCTCAGGGACTTTTCCACAGTTTTTGGTGCCAGATGGGCTGGCTTGAATATTTCTGAAACTGCTGATCTCCTGGGATTTTCACACACAACAGTCTCTAGAGTTTATAAAGAATGGAGAAAAAAAAAAACAGCCAGTGAGTGTTAGTTCTGAAGGAATAAAGTACTCTTTACAACCATGCTAAGCACTCTGATATTCAAAACCATTCTCCTGTAACGGACTGACAAATGCGTGAAACTACAATCATTCTTGAATCCTTCTGCCTATAGTTATGGCTCTGTTCTCCTGTGATTGTATACAGTATGTAACAATTGTAGCGCATCAGTGAATGTGCGGCTCACCGAGTCTGGGTGCTTGGCCCCCGCTGCTTGCAGCTTTATTTATTTATTTATTTATTTATTTATTTATTTATTTATTTATTTATTTATTTTCAGTTCTCCAGTGTAGCTCATCCACGTTAATCTTCTACATATTGACTAACATGACTGCTAGCACACTTAAGTTAGGGACTTTAGTTAGGCAGGGTGGAGGATCTGAACCTTAGATTAGTTATGTTAATGTTATAAAATTCTTTCAGTACTCAAGAGAGAAGATGAGATACCAACTCAGGTGGAATAGAAGCAGGCCAAACCAAATTTGCTGTGTAATGTGTGTGCTAGAAAGGCTTAGAAGGTAAACAAATAGCTGTTCCAGTAAGTGGCCACCACTCAGATACCTGCAGCTTTAACTTTGAAGCAGTGTGTGAGCTTTTCTAAGCATCCCCAACCAGGTGACCATAGAGAAGAAGGAGACACATACACACACACACAACACACAAGAAGAAACAAACGACCTGCAGGATTCGCTTCGGCTCATTACCAACAGAGCTAATGGGGCAAAAAAGCAAGCCTGGATCACAGCTGCTTGAGTGTGTGTATGTGTGTGTATTCATGCTTGAGCATGGTCAGACAGAGCTATGCATGGTCTCATTTTCTTTCCTGAGAATTCACCCCTGCTGTTTCACTGATTGTTGTGTATACACAGGGTCAAGACCTCTGTGTGGTGATGCTATCATTTGCAACCATCAGATTACAAAATCTTCTTCTGTCAAATGTGACAAATATACGTCATGTAGAAAGAACTCACTGTACTGTATGTACTGAGCAAACAGAGTTAAAAAGTCATAGTTTAGCCTTTGACATTTTCATATAATGAAACCAATAGGGTCAGGCCTCTGCTTGCTTTGGAGAAGATTTTCAGCATGTAGGTGTGTGTGTGTGTTTTGTGTGTGTGTGTGTATGTGTGTGCCCATGTGTGTGGTGGTCGTGTGCACACAGAAAAACTCTGAACTCACAGCTATGAAATGAATTGAAGCTGTGCTGCACAGGCAGGTAATCATTGCAGAAGGCTATTAGGGTGATCTCAACCTGGGAACTGGCTGTTTTTCAATTTCTCTTTTTCACACACACACACACACACACACACACACACACACACACACATACACACACACATACACACTCAGAGCTTCAACACTCTGTCACTGTGGCAGAAAAAGAATGAATCAGTTTTTCCTAGAAAGAAGGCCTCTGACTTTGATAGACAGCTGGAGTAATCTTTGACACAGTGCACACACACACACACACACACACAAAAAAGTGTGATCTAGTGTGAAAATAGCAGTATGCAGGCTAATTTTACTCTTCCTAATTGGCAGCATGCAGGTAAACACCTTCCACTCAAATGAAAAAAAAATGTAGAACTAACCAAGTGTGCTGAGGAGAAATGAGTATGCTATTGAAATTTCAATTACAGATATATCCTTCTGACTGATTTAAAGTGTACTTTAATCCATATTTCTATCTGAAGTCTATGTTTGTGATAGACACACAGTAAATACTGATAATTAAATTGAGCCCAATCCTTTGGTTGACTAACCCTGGTCAAATTAGGTGGAAAATATGGGGGCATGGCACAGGAGGTGATTGATGGAGAAAAACTGGTTTTAGGACATAAAGCTAAAGAAGCTAAAAACAAAAGCAAGTCTTTCACAAGCAGTGGGACACTTGGGACAAAGTTAATTAATGGACAATAAACATTGACTATTGCAGTGAAAAATACTGTGACATGCAGCATCTACAAAAGATACAAGAACATGATTCAATATAGAAATCCATTTCCTTCACCTCTGCTCCAGTCTGCAGCTGGATGAAAAATATGAGAAGCAAGTGTGAAAGTGGGGACTGGGGTTTTTCCTTGCATATGTGAGACAATATGTAAGTGCTATTTTACACTTTCCCTGTTAGCATGTATCATATTAGTACATGCATGCACACATGTAATAACCCCTTTTCTCTAACAAGGTGCTAGTGCTGGAGTTTGTAAAAAAAAAAAAAAAAAGTTGTCCATATGTGAAATCATTTTGGATCCAGCATCAAAATGCTGATGATCGGGATTCAAGTGACATTCCAGTGACATTCATATTCAGTAACACTTTATCCTGGTCAGGGTTGTGGTGGATCTAGAGCCTATCCTGGGCACAAGGCAGGAATACATCCTGTATAGGAGGAAATGAGACACACACTCACCGCTAGGGGCAATTTAGAATTGGCAATCCACATGGCATGTTTTTTTTTTTTTTTGAGGTAGAAAGAAAGTACCAGGTGGAAAACCAAGTGGTTCCATGGAGGACATGCAAAACTGCACAGACAGTTACCTACGTTCTGGATCAAACCCCAGACCCTAGAGCTGTGAAGCAGCAAAACTACCTGATGTGCCTCGTTTGAAAAAAAAAAATTTTTTTAAGAAAAATATAACAAAAAAACAAGCATTGCTTTACATAAAGGCCTTAACTGACATTATTTAGAATAAACAACCGAAGTACTTTAGCATCAATACACCCTAAGTAATATCTCTTCTACTATTAACAGATGAACAGATGCATTAACAGATTATTCCACCTGGATAACATTCACCCTGAAATTCATATTTGGGGCATGTACTATGAGTACAAATATGACAATAAGTAATTGTATTTTCTTTAGTAGAAGAGTTGTTTTTAAAGTAGAATTTTTGTTCTGTACAGAGAAGATCAAAAGAGTTAATCAGAGCCACTTCTCATCTTGAGGATTATAAAGTAGGAATATATTAGAAATATACTACAATTCTATTAGAGAGAAGCTTAACAGTGCACACTTTATTCCAAGCACACTGGTAATGCAGCTTTAACCAGTAGTGAGGTTATTTTGTGTGAAAAATGTTTTAGCAAAATGGCATTTCCACATATCACTAATGTTTTACTTTCAAAGCAAAACTTGTGCGACTGCAGGCTGCTTCAGGAAGTGATGTCATTATGTAAAGTGTGTTTATTTCAAAACAGCTGTTTAATGGCATTGAGTTGCCGACTGTAAACATTTTAAATGGATTTTCAGTTTATTATTTGTATTATGTGCACGTAGTTGATGGAAAGCTTGTATCTAAGACAAATAACCCTGCACCCTAGTTCATGATGATGCAACAGTGCTGGACTCACAACTAATGCTAAGCCTGTGCTTTTTTTCTTTTGGAAGTGTGTAACTTACACTGGGAATGGTGGGGGTACATCCTGAGAACATCTGATATACCTCATTTTGACAAGTTTTGAATGCCTGTTAAAAATATTTTATATAATGGCTTGTTGCAGGAACTCATGCGTTTAAAGCAAAGACTACTGGAGAGGGATTGGTTGGAATTTTTCTCAAAGGGGCCAGGATTTTTAGCCATATCCCTTACGTATGATTGAGTGTGAATGTGTTAAATTTACACACACATACACACACACACACACACACAGACACACACACACACTTGCTGAAATTCTAAACACCCCTACTCTGATTCTCTGCCTGTCCGGTGTTATGGCCTGTGCTGTGTCTGTGAGACCATCTACCTGTTCCCGTCTTCATCTGTACTCATCTTAACTGAATGTGTCATGAGATTCCTGCATGGTGAAGAACAGGCTGCGTAAAAGCCCTTCAGTGCCGGCAGTGGGGTAGATGTGCTACTATAGGTGGGTAGGATCTGTTTTCAGATCAGTGTGAACGATGTATGTGAGAAGTCAGTGCGGATATCTCTCAGCACGCTCTGAGGTTAATAGTTAGCGCCCCAGCAAGCTAAACAATTCAGCCTCCAGAGCAGGACCTCGGATCAATGATTCTGACAGGTGTGGACAGGTAGTGTGCGTGTGAGAGACTGCTGAGTGATGCTCTGGTGCTTTCGTATTTTAGCTTTCTGGGTCTGATTTTTTTCAAGAAGTCAGCCAAAAAGAGGGACAACTTGAGCCTGCAGCATACAACTGTAGAAATCAAAATATTTGATGCAGTCTTTTCCCTCCAGACAGAATTAAAACAACACCATGTGTTGATACAGCATAATGGAAGCTCGTTATTTCACAGCTAGCCCTTAGCGTCGCGAAAAAGCATACAAAACTCTTCATGCATATAAAAGCAGCTTCAATTCTTAGAACTAAGATCTGCTCTTGTTTTCAGACCATTACATGCTCAAATATGTGATGAAGCATTCCATCCAAATTGGTTTGATTTAACTGAATGCTTTTGACAAGAGCCAAGACAAGAGGGTTCTCTTTGAGTGCAGGAGTAACGGAGTTGGCTGATGAAGAGCGCCCACACACAACTCCATGAAGCAGAGCTCGCAGCCTGCCACAAATCAATATTTCATACAGATATGAAATGACATTCCGATGGCTGGCCCAGATGCAACAAGGGCAGCAGTAAGAATCGATCATATTTCCACTCCCTCCAAACAGTGCCTATGCACATCATCTTCCCATGCCATTGCCTCTCACATCAACATATGTGCACTGAGCGTTTAGATGCAGCCACATGATATTGAAATTAATAGTAACTTAATTGCACATGACATCTAATCATGTCTGTAAAACTTCTAAAGCTTTTGTAGCTGCATCGGAAAAGATCACCTTTGAAGGTATTCAGGCCAACAGCATGTAGATATGCTACAGATGATACATTCTCTGTGCTAATCAGGTCACAATCAGTCACTTTTAAGAATGTGAAACCACAAACACACATGCAGACATAGTGCTCTGCTCTCAGTGGAGTTGTTGTATCTGCGGCCCTGTTCACTGGTAGTTGGTGGCTTCATTAGCTGTGGCATTTAAAGGAGAGTCTCTCTATGGTCCATACAAATGCCACCGTGTGTTCCTCCCCACCCACATTACTGCGACATGCATGGAAAGGTTAATCAAATCCATAAGCAATGAAGATTTCTGATCACGAGGCAGCTTTTCGTAGCACGTCTGAAGCAGAGCTATTCAGCGTCCTCTGTGTGACCACAAATTCCCTCCGGGGTTGCTAAAAGATTTTGAATCTACAATTTTTTTTCTTTTCTTTTCTTTTTTTTTTTTTTAAAGCCAATTAATGTTCTTCATGTTTTGGTTGCTAAAGTTACAGTTGAGTCTCCACTGCCTGTCACACACTCAGTGTCTTACTGAAATCTTGATGAGATAACTCCTTACATGACTCCTTTGTTTTACCAATCAAATGTTTTCAGTCATATTAAGCATGACAGTGGCTGAGGCAGATTGATTAATTAGAGGATTAGCAGAAGCAGGGTGATAAGGCACTCTATTATTTGTCTGTATTTTTTGTTACAGCAGTTGGGGTTGCTGTTGGGCTTGGTTCCTTAAAGTCCAACTGATCAGCTTCAGAGCCTAAAAAACTTCTAGTTATTTCCAGTTTAAAAAAGAAAATCCTGGACTTTCAATGTGGTCTCAGACTTTTGGACCCCACTGTATGTAATAACATTTTTAATGGATTTTCAGTTTATTATTTGTATTATGTGCATGTAGTCGATGGAAAGCTCGTATCTAAGACAAATAACCCTGCACCCTAGTTCATGATAACACTGAATGCTAAGCCTGTGCTTTTTTTTTTTTTTTTTTTTTTTGGAAGTGTGTAACTTACACTGGGAATGGTGGGGGCACATCACTGAACACATTTGATATGCTTCGTTTTGACAGGTTTTGAATGCCTGTTAAAAATCTTTTATGTAATGGCTTGTTGCAGGAACTCATGCGCTTTAAAGCAAAGACTACTGGAGGGGGATTGGTTGGAATTTTTCTCAAAGGGGCCAGGATTTTTAGCCATATCCCTTACCTATGATTGAATGTGAACTTTTGGACCCCACTGTATGTAATAATAAAAAAAACATCTTAGTACACTGATGTTTAAGAAAGCTGTGTGGTTTTTATTCTGCCTATACTATTTACTTTGTAAATATTACAACATACACTACTGTGCAAAAGTCTTAGGCACCATAGCTTTTTTTTTTTAATACAAATTTTGTTATAGATGTGCTTTTTTATAACTTCTGCATTATTGAGTGAGTACAAAAACATTTTAGATTTCTAAACATTACTTTTCCAACAAAAAAATTAAATGCTACAGAATATGCTTGTGTCTCAGTAAAGAAACCAACATATTACATAACAGACCACTTTTCAGACAAAAAAACCCATAATGAAGTTTGTCAGGTTTTATCTGCAAAAACAGAAGCAAGTATGACAGTCAAAGAACCGTTGCAGATTCTCCAAGATGCTCAGAAAAACTTACCAGCTAATTTCCTTATAAAACTGCACAAATTGTACCTGGGACTGCTGATACATTTTTAGCTGAGTTGTTACACCAGATATTGACTTTGTTTAGTTTATTACTGTCTACTGTATATTTTTTATGTAGAAACATTTTCATTATTTTTGAAGGCGTCTTTGCTTTACAGCATTTCTTCGCATGTGTCTAAGACATTTGCACAGTAGTGTATATTACATATACATTTACCACATTTAGCAGATAAGCATTCCTTATCCAAAGTGACTTACAGAAGTGCTTTGTAGTCTCAAAAACAAAAACATATCATCCCATAACACTAGGTCAACACTTAGATCAGTACAGCATGACAAGAAAACATACAAGACAAGGGATTGATTTTTTTAAAAGTGCTAATTCAAGTGCTTGGTTAAAAGTTAGGACAGTTAAGAGAACAAAGGTAGTCAAGCTTTGTTTAATACAGGCTCAGATTTTGAGTTTTGGAAGTGGACTTAGTTTGAGTTTTATTAAGCATTAGATGGTTTTTTTGGGGCTACTTTACCCATCAATAATATTTCCTAATATCAACAGCTTAGAGCAATAATTATACTTTAAAACCTTAGACTTGATATCATTGCTAAAGTGAAACAGTATAGACATGGTCAGCTTTTTTTTTCAAAAAAAAAAAAAAAAAAAACACAATAGTGTGCCTTTTTGAATAATGCTTCACTTTCAAACTTTCCTTACACTTGAGTTGCACCTTGCCATTCATGAATACATTTATGAACTTGACTTGTGCACAGTAACCTTGAGAGCCCTAGGCTTTAGATGGTAACGCATGAGCAGCATTTTAAAGTCAATGAACTGGCTCAAACTGACACTTGAGGTTTTGGGGCAAAGAAGGCAAACAGGCCAAAAGCAATAGAAGCGTTTCAAAAAGCATGCTTATTTGAGCTGGTATAAGCCAGAGAAATTCTCCTTTATCATAGCCATTATGGCTGCTGCAACAATATTGTTCACTGCAACCACGATTGAATTGTGTGATATATCCTAATAGCTGTTCCTTCTCAAAAACCCAGTCGAGATGGCCATCATTTGGCTCTTCTAAAGCAGCAGATATGTCATGTCAGATTTTTGCACTCATTACAGTGATCCATTTATGATTTATTGCTTCTTAATTATTCATCAGAAAGCTCTAAAACATTCATGCCAGATTGATACCCCTGAGCCTGTGGCGTCTTTTAATATGGATGTTATTGTATTTGGAGCAGGACAATGGTAGCCATCAAATGCATGCATGAGCTCAGCCACGTTCTCATTAAAGGCCCAATAAATTAATGAGTCTGTGTGCCAGATTAAACACACACAATAACACCGAGTGAATGCACAAAAAACTACAGCAGTCTCATGTGAACTAATACAACAAACAAAAACACCAGCTGCTAACACCCTGAAGTGAATCCCTTTGGGCAGGAAGAGTCAGGCATTGATCAGTAAACAGTTGGTCCCTATGTGCCCAATTGACTCAGGGCTTTAGTTTTACTACAGTGTTATATATACATTAAATGATGCAAATATCAATAGCGGGAGTGTTTATTAAAGTAGACAGCCCTCTATCGTAAAGGTGGAAGGACATCCTGATGGTAATAATCTATATAAAATAAGTATTATAAAGTGTTATACGTAGTATAAAATTAGTATTCTTGTAGAGATTTTGGAATTATTTGGTCATTTTGAATGAACTGAGTTAACTAATGGCTGTTAACATTTCCTGTCTGACTTTGGTTTTCACCTGAAAATACAAATCTTTTCTCATCAAATAGTATCAGAGTATCAGAGACAGAGGGACCGTTAGCAACCTTGCTGAAAAAATGCAGCTTAGTCTGACTAGCTGCCAAAACACAGGCCGAGTTGGGCAAACCGCTAGACCATCTTTGCCAGCTGGTAAGTGCTGGTAAGTTTCTGAATTGGTGCTACTAATACTATATTGTAGATAAATTATTGTTAAGAAAATAACAGTAAATTAAATGATATGGTAAATGATATGGTAATGGTAAAATTGTCTCTTTTAATGACATTTTTCCACTTTGGTGGCACAGGCTGTAACACTGGCTATAACAGGTCCTTATTAAAAACATAGCTGTTACACTGGATTGTGAAATAGAAATATCATCTAACATTTATGTTTAAAGATATGATTTCATAGCCATTAAATGATGCTGTCATATAGATAGATAAAGTAAGAATATGAGCTTGTGAGTGCTGGAAACTGTAGAGGAGATTTTCAACAAATTTAGCATGCTTCTGACGTCTGTGTATTTTTAACCAACTGAAACTAAACCCTCACCTAAATCGGTAGCATAGAAGAATCAAATCACTATCCATCACTATATACTTGTACGTAGAATTACTAGATTTATAACGGTCCATTTATAACAGTCCATCATGCTAAACCAACTCCCTCAGATTATCCTTAGCACAAATGCTCAGCATCTACACTCAGTAATTCCAGCAATATTGTGATGAGGCATTTGTAGGATCAGCCCAGAGCAATGCAACGGGCTTCAGGAGGACAATTTTGGCACTTTATATGGCACTATGTAATACATCTAGTACGAATATTGAATAATTACAGAAAACTATATCTTTGGATTAAATGTAATATTTGTATTATTTCATTAATTCATTAAATATAATAACAGTATCAGTGTTATTTTGAATGGTTAACAATAACAATATCTGTCAGTTTTGAACTTGTGGGGACATTTGGTTGGTCCCCACAAGGAAACCTGTGTGTGTGTGTGTGTGTGTGTGAGAGAGAGAGACGAGAGAGAGTGAATAGCTAGAAGAGGACTCTCCAGACAGCCCCACTCAGGATGATTGTTTTTCTTTCTCATACAGCCATACTCCTGCTTCTGAAGGATACCAACTGCTTGATATTAACTTCTGAGGTTCCTCCTGTGAATTACAAGACTGAAAGCCTTTGAGAGACAAAGAATCAGATATTTACATTCCCCTATTTCTCTGTCCACAACCACTGAATACCACAGCAATTACAGTGTTCCAGCCTGAGACATTTGTTTCTGTCCCAGTGCAATATAATGCAGAGCTGAATGTGGATGGAAGCCAAACCTCAGGAGGACACACAGAGACGTCACTACTGGACACTAAGCCTTAGAGACATGCACATCAAATGGTGGACAAGGACAATATTTCAGGCCTCTTTCCAGGTGCTTCTTACCATAAAGGCATTGTTCAGCACTAGACCACCAGGACAGCAACCTGAGTATATCTCAGGATCCGAATGGAGCAGAACCTAGCTGAGTAGCATCAGATGAAATACCACTGGAGGGTAGCTCTCACTTCACAGCACACATGCTGTTAATTCATCATAATGAGGTAATTATGAAAAAAGTGTGTGAAATGAATAGCGAGGGTCTAAGCTTGCATATTTTACTCCCAAATGTGACAGCAGAAACATTGCCTTAAGATCTGTGAATTTATTCCTCTCTGTTCTAAGGTGTTTGTGGAAATGAGGTCGGGGTATGAATGGGAGGAGGAGTCAAGAAGAACGAGTGCATAACCTGTGTATGGTTAATGAAAAGTTTAATTATATGCTCTTCCTTTTCAGTGTGAGTTAGAATACCAGAGAAGGAGTGCGAGAGAGAGAGAGAGAGAGAGAGAGAGACCTCATGCTTCGATACAATCGATATATCAGACAACACTGAGCAGTGTGGTGCTGTGTGTGTGTTTATCAGTGATTTCAGTTTTGAGTCAAGTATTATATTAGAATAAAGAGTAAAGCCTGCGTTTGTCTCTGATTTTAGAGTCAGAGATCTAATTCAAACTCTAAATCATTAAGAAAATGATGGCTATTATACAAAGTGCTGCATTTTAGCATAGAAAATGACATCTCATTTACTATAGACACAGAGCAATTAAATGTGGAGTTGGCAATGGAGAGTCAGAACACTTAGGTTAGTGGTTAAAAGAAAATTCACCCTGAACAATATTAATCTTTAAATTTAACATCTTCAGTGACTTTTAAGATTTATTTTATAATGCACATACACATTCTCACACAGGGGCAATTTCTGAGTTGACTTTTTTTTTTTTTTTTTTTTTTTTTTTTTTAGATTAAACTTATTTCACCAACATGTTGGTCTATTTACACTTTGGTTACCTGATTCCTACATTTCCCACAATGCTGTTCGACTACCTCCTGATAGTCGTGCCACTGAGATTAACGCTTACCATCTCTACCTAAAGAGAGCAATGCAGCAGCACTTTAGTCCTTTACAGCTTCCAGATCTCTCACCTGTACACTCTGGATGGGACATCAGTCCATTTCAGGGCACCATGCACACACACATTCACACACTTATTACTCATTACTCAACACCTAGGGGCAATCCACCTACAGGCATGTTTAAGGAGGTGGGAGGAAACAGGAGAACCTGGAGGAAACCCACAGAGACATGAATAGAACATGTGAAACTTCACACATACACTAACCAATGTTGAGGAATGAACAGGGGACCCTGTGGGAACTGTAAACTGTGAAAAGGCAACATTTGTAAATATATATGTTATCCTAACAGTCCAGCAATAAAATATCTGTTAAGAGGAAAACCTAATCTGTGGACCACCAAATCAAGAAAGTAAGGCATCATTGCCTGCCTTGTTATGTGTCCATTTGAAAAGCATTTACACTAGTATTAGTGGTTTTTGAGGTGTAAGTTTTAGACAAAACACTAAAGTAAGTGGTGTATTTGTTTGAATTTTGAGTTTCAGCTCATTTCCAACCAAATATACTATGGGATTGTTTTCTATTTCCCCATGATTATGTGATGAAGATACATGATTCAATCATAATGATTCAATCATGATTCAAAAGTCAATGTGATTTTTCTTTACTCATGATGCATACGTGTCTGTTCTTTGTTCATTCATGATGTCCACGTATCTGTTTTGGGGTCAAGATGTTTTTGTCCTTGAATTTGGGTCAAGATGTTTTTGTCCTTGATTATGTTTTTCTCTTATTAGCCTTAGGTCCTTATTATCCTTTGCACATACACATCAGTATAAAAGCCGGCTATGTCCAACTTATGTTTAAACTATAGAATGCTCAGGTTGTCTTCATGCATGCAATAAACCATCTCTATTATTATAACCTGGCTCTTAGTCTCCTGATTCTTCAGTCATCTTACTCTTGGTGAAACTGCAGTATTTTAATTGTCATCCAGAAAGATTTACAACAATTGTGGTGACTCCGGTGGGAGAGTGATGTTCTCCATCCGTGCGCTGTGACGACCCAGATGACAGACAACATCATCACCTATCTGATCTGATCCGGTGATTCTGTTCCTGTGGTCCTGACAAACATATGTCAGCATGGGTGAGTGAGTCATCCTGTCAAAAAGCTTGCTTGATGATAGAATCAGGTCAGTTTAATGCTAGTTAAAATAAGAGAGTTTGATTGATAGGAGTTCAGTTGAAGTTTCTTGGTACCCAATCAGTTGTGTTGGCAATGAGTAATCAGGATCATAAGGGTGTTGGAGAGGCTTCCTCACCAGTTTGTGAGTTATCCTTGCCTTTTGGTGATAATCTCAGTTTTGAGAGGGAGCTAGGGAAAATGCAGGATAAGTTGTGTGTAATTAAAAAGACTAAATTATGTAAAGAGCTTGGGATTCCAGAACAGACAGAGTGGAGTAGAGAGCAATGGTTTCTGCTTTCAATAACTGTGCCAAGCATAAAGACCTTGAAGCAGTGGTGCAGGTGTTCAGACAGTGGCATGCTTTCCTAATACGAGATAGGAATAATCTTGTGTGTGAGAGTGATGAGATGGTTACTAAGCTGTTACAAGAATGTGATAACCATAAACATGCTGCTATCTCCACTCAAAAAACATCTCCAAAGCTCCAAAGCTTCAATAACTCATTCCAAGCCTAGATTGAGGTTTTGGAAAAACAGACACTGCCTTTGACTAAACCAAAGAAGCTGTATCCATCTCTTAAAAGCCTTAACAGCCAATCAAAAACATGCTTTCCAGATTTGTCATCCTCTGATGACGATCCAGACAACCCTGGTTTAGATCCAGCAACCATTGTGGCAGCCCCGATAGTAATTAAAGAGGCAAAGTCAAAAAAGGACAAGTAAGCAAAAGTAACAATAAAATATCAGTCACTGAGTCCTGACCAAGTACATTGCATGGCAAAAGATTTTAAACGTCTCAGAGGCTCAAATGGGCATGGGTCCATTCCTGACTCAGCTGACACGGAAAATTCAGTTATACAACTTGCACTCATTGGATGTTTTTTCCAGATATGAGAGAGAGAGACTCAAATTTGAAAATGCATGTGTCTACTTTGTTGCAAACAACTGCTAATGCTGTAAATGCTCAATCTGTACAGCAGGATGTGTCGGTATTGTCTTAAGCAGGGCACTGGGAGAGTGCGTGTCGTAAGAAGAAGAGAGAAAGCAGAGTGGTAAATGCGATCTGACTTCCTGAGCTTCTCAGCCTGACCTGCTGGGCGGGACTATCTGGTACAACATGCCTCCCAACACTCACATGCGTTACCTCTGCCTCCCCCTTCTGCTGCTGCACATTTTTTTCAGATATGTCTGCTTTGAGAGCCTATTTGCAGCCAATTATGCATGAGCAGGATAACAGATTGTATGTGATAATCACTAACTACGTTTACATGCACATCAAATTCCGTTTAAGGTCTATATTTGGGTTGCAGCCTTATTCCGAGTACGATGTTTATATGCGTACAGGCTTAAGAATATTCCTGTATACATGGTTGCTGGATCTACACATGCGCTTTTCCTCTCCGGCTGTTATTTCCTGGGAGATTCAAGATGCTACCATTGGTTATAGAGTATGCTCAGTTATATAGAATAGGTTTATTACTACTTTTTACACTCATTTAATTAGGACTCTAACACTTCTCACCATCAAAAATGCCTGACAACACCGCCTCGAAATAGAAAGGGTCAGGTAAGCATCTATTAAGCTAAGCATCTGTTAGCACCCACAATTCCTTGCAGACTGAGCATGCACATGTATCTCCTTTCAGTGGGTTTTCTGTATAAGGTGTTTACATGCAACACATTTCCGATTAAAACAGGCATATTCCATGGATGGGAATCAGAATTTGAGGAATCAGAATATTGTCTTAATCTGAATCAGGCAATCAGATTGCGGCGTTTACATGACTCAATACTAATTAGAATATTGCCAAATTCTGATTAATATTGGAATATTAATGTGCATGTAAACATTGTCATTGTGAATGATCATGAATGCAGCTCTTTGATTGACACTGGTGCACAAGAATCAATACTTCCAATAGAGATGGCTAGAGATTTTGGTCTAACTAGAACTATTGTTATGCACTGTTATTTCTGGTGTAACTGGGGAAAACTTTTACAGAACTGAACCTGTTCGTTTGTGTTTTGGTCCTAAGTCACTTGACATCTCACTTGTGGCAGCACAGATTAACAGCCCTCAATGGCATCAATGTTATTTCATAATTACAAACGCAGTTGGATTATGAGTCACTTATTTAGCTGTAACTGCCTATGCTCCAGTAGTGTTAACATCTCACTGTATGCCGTCCACATGCTGTTCTCTTTCTGTTGTCTTCAGCTTGTGTTATCACAGTGACCACCCATAGATGGGACGATTGTCTCGATGCTCTCACAGCACCCAACATTACCCTGCAAAGGGCCAAGATCATCAACCTTTCATCATTAATGATGACTGTACTTTCTGATACACAAGTAGAGAATGTATTGGGTGACCATGAATGTGTGATGCTTTCATACTCACTGCCTTTGTGTGTTTCTGAGATTCCTGTGGAAAATCCAGACATGATTTTTTTTCACAGACGGTTCAGGTGTGCTGGATAGCTCAGGGTCATCTCTCTGATCATCTCTCAGCCCAGGTTGCTGAACTTCTGGCTCTGACGAATGCCTGCGTCCTAGCTACTGGTTGTACAGCTACAATTTACATGGATTTACGGTATGCCTTTGGTGCTCTACATGATTTTGGAAGTATTTGGTGGCAACAGGCCCTTTTGACAGCTGCAGCCATGCCAATTAAACATGCCTCATTTGCATGTGACCTCTTGTCAACATGTGAATGTCCAACATGTTTGGCTGTGGTTAAGATTAAGGCTCAATACTCCCCCCAACACTGTTATACTATGGCTGATGGTGCAGCCAGGGCTGCGTGCAGTCTTCCTTCTTTAACAATTTCAGCCATCAAAACCTCAGACTCTGATGAGGTTAAACCTGTCACACAGCAGATTCAGTTCTCCCTGAAGGACATGTTCACTAATGCTCCCATGTTAGAAGTATAGTCCTGGGTAGATAAAGGTGTGAGTCTAGATTCTGCTAGCGCATGGACAAAAGGGGGAAAATATGTAGCTCCGGAGGCATTGCTGCCATACTTAACCCAACAAATCCACAGTCTCGGACATGTGGGTGTTCAGAGTATGGTTCCCCGATTTTCTTCTACATGGTCGAACCCTGAGTTCTGTGCACATGCATTTGACATTGTGCGACACTCGACAGGTCGAATCTCAAAATCAGACTTTGAAACAGCAATTGTCGAAGTTACACCAAGGTGGAGTGTCATGGGTGGATGCGTTGCCAGTTGTTTTGTGCAGTATTTGGTCCACACCCATGAGAGGGGTTGGTCTCAGCCCATGCGAGATCATTACAGGTCGACCGATGGCCGTGTCGGGGACAATCGATCTAAGACAAGCAGATGTGCATCTTACCTCTGATGCGCTAATGAAGTATTGCGAGGAACTCACTGAAGCTGTTAGCTCTGTGCAACAGTGTGTCCTGGAGGTGTGGACCTCACCTCAAAAGGGGGGACGGACATGCTATTGTTCTGGAACAGTGAGTGATGATCAAAAACCACACTGCTGGTCCAGTAGAGGCGAAATGGAAAGGCCCTTTCCAAGTCATCTTAGTAACTAATTTGGCCATGTTGTGTCAGGGACATAAGACTTGGATACATGCCTCACACTGTAAAGTGGTGCTATCACCTAAACAGGGGTGGTTCTGAGAGGAGAGCTTTGAGAGGATCCGATGGCGTTTAGGCCGTGGAGTTAAACTCGAAGTGATGCTTCCCTTTACCCAATGTGATTAACGCTCCATACTCCTCTCAGTGGACAGAACCCAAGTTAGGAAGGGGAGAGATGATAACCCTTTACAGTTGTAGTTTATACAACATTTCAACCGAAAACATCTGGTTAAAATCCATATCTGTTTTCAAATAAAGATCTGGAGAGATTAAAAATAAATGTTTCTTTTGAAGTTTTGGAAAAGGAAAAGAAAAACCTAAGTTGCTCCTGTGTCTGCCATAAGATACTGCTGTATACTGATTGCAATTCTGAACCTGGTCCCTGGATAAACTGGCTCACACGTTTCTTTAGATAATCCTGGCTCTTTTGGACCTGTGAACTGTAAGGCCGAGCGTACAAAAATGGTGAAACGCTCACAGTTGCAGATAAGGAAGGCTACAGAATGCCTAATAATTCTAGACTCTAATGGCACTTTAGATCTTATGCCTACTGATAAGGGATATCAATCTTTCTTTGAGGCTGCAAAAGATTCAATCATGAAATAACACCTAAGAGGATGGCAGATATTTAATTTTATTCAGAGATTGATGCCACCTTTACTTTCAGCGCTAATGGGATAATATGTCCTGTGGGTTATCAAATCCATACTCATCATAACAATATGCGACACCCCCTTAATTGAATATTTCACCTGTAATCAAACCGTTTGGAGCAGATTTCTAGGTGCTCTCCTTCCTAATTATGGTGTCATGGTTAGCCTTGATCAAATTCGTATGTTATCCAGTGAAGTTGAGAATTGGCTAATGATATCCACTACATTACAATCACACCAGAAAAATGCTTAGACATTATGTCCTAGCACAACAATGGGGTACCTGTGCAGTGGTAAGCCCTGAGTGCTGTACAGATGTGTTCAACCCTACCACAAATTTGACTCAGTACATTAAAGATCTAGATGAGTTGCGTGTACATGTTAAAAGTATTGATCCTTTGTTTATTCATGATGTACACATATCTGTTTTTGAGTCAAGATGTTTTTGTCCTAGCTTATGTTTTTCTCTTATTAGCCTTGGGTATGTCCTTTGCACGTACACATGATTATAAAAGCCGGCTGTGTCCAACTTATGTTTAAACTATAGAATGCCCAAGTTGTCTTCGTGCATGCAATAAACCATCTCTTTTATTATAACCTGGCTGTTAGTCTCCTGATTCTTCAATCATCTTACTTCTGGTGAAACTGCAGTATTTTAATGTTCATCCAGAAAGATTTACAACAATACCCTTAAGCACAAAGATGCATATAGTTTACCCTGAGATTTATGGATGTGTGTACTCAGTCTGCTATTGCCCCAAATCATATTTTTCCCCCCAAATAATCATGCAGTTGATTATTATTTTTCACTGTACTGCTTTGGTCCACCCACTATCTCCTTTCTGAAAAGATGTTTTCAATGATCCCATCAAACTGCCAAGATTAATCCTGATCTATTTGAAAGACCCAGCACTTGTAACACTGTTTTGCTCCTTTGAAGCCTGGGTAAATATGACCAATGGATTTCAAGTTTTCCCATTACCCTCCGCTCACCCTGAATCATCTTCACCCACGCGCTGAGATGGCCATGCGAACAATCTAATAAAGCTGTAAATTTTGAGATGCTCTGGGAGCGTGCAGAATATTTCTGTCATTCTCTTGCCTAATCATTTTACAGGTCATGTTCTGTGGCTTATTGAGATGATTATTTTGCCACGCTTTTATCGCCCTATTGTCTAACCTCGGTAACTCCTTGAAGCGACCAAGGATTGAACGATAAATTTTGCCGTAACAGCTCCATTTAGAGCTGTCATAAAGCTGATACTTTTGCTGGCGCTCCTTTGGTGACTTGTCATAAACAGCGTGGCTCTCATTTTTATATACAGGGCTTTGTCATTGTGTCTGGAGCCAGGGGCCGTCAGTGCCATCATGCTCAAAGTTATTTCTCCGAGGACCCACTTCACATATCTTCACATATGTCTCATTCATTTTAAAGAAAGGACTGCTGAAAATAGCCATACAAATAGCTGTGCACAGTCTTTTTACAGAGTTCACAGCATTTAATTGGCAGAGAAATTGTTTACCCTGAAAGATTTGATATTTCAGAGAAAATGTCAACGGGAAAATGACAGTGTACTAGCGTGTTAGATGAAAATGCATTGGTCTGCAAATGGAGCTAGGAGCCAGCTTTGCATTTTTAAAGCATTTATTTTTTCAAATAATGAGACGTTCACTCATGAAACATTAAAATGTGGCACAGCGTTTGAGATCTTTTTTCCCCTGAGATCACAATGTGCATCTTTATACACAACAATCTGTATAGCATATGCTTTTGCTGTTTAACATCTTTGTCATAGCACACAAATACATACACACACACATACACACAACACTAAGGTTAAGCCCATATGTCTAATTCCCTATGAGAAAGTTTGAGAGAGAGAGTGAGAGAGTGAGAGAATAAAGTTATTCAAACAATATGAGCATCCTTGCAGCTACGTTCTCCTCTCTCTCTCTCTCTCTCTCTCTCTATGTGAGTGAGTGTGTGTATGTGTATGTGTGTGTGTAGATTCACAGCTGAATATTATCAACATTCCTCAATTCCATACTGAGCATTATTTTCTGTTTGATCTTTAAGGCTTCCTCGGTTGTCACTCAAAATTTAATTCCCAAAACTTTTTACAAATTCAAAATCAAAGCTTTCCTAGAAAGAGTTTGTGCCATATTTTAAGACTAGCAGTGAAATGATATATGAGCAACATAAGGCATTTAGCTACTGGCACTAAACTCCTAATAGGTCATCCCTAATGTAAAGTGCTCACCATAATGGCAGCGAAACTCTGCATTTTATGATCAAGTCTGCACTATGATGATGAATAACTCATGTAAAGCTGGTTCGGTGTGAGATTTGTATATGAACTTCTATACCTGTTTATAGATCCTCTGGGTGACATAAGCATATATGAACATAAGCCTGCCAGAGGCAAATAATGTGTGCTTATTTCCCATGGGTCCATGGCGGAAGAGCAAGAATGTGTCAGGCATCCTTATAGCATGAACACTCTATCTCTGAATATGGTGAGATAAAACTCATGGAGGATGGATTACTATCTAACTAGGACATTTTCAACACATTTTTTTGTTTGTTCACCATTCTTGATATAACAAGATTCATCTTGGTGGATTTAATGTCCTTAGAACCTGCCATATGATTCTACAGCCTTGATGTACAACACCAGTCAGTGTATGCATTCACTTATAGATTCCCCTCCTTTTTATTTTGGATGACAAGGATCAGCTGATGTTCTCGCTGCAGATCAATGCTGTGTGTAAGATTTCTACAGATCTAATAATAAAGTAACAAAGAACATAGAGTACTATATGATACCAACTTTGGTATTACAATTAAACCCCCAGCAAAAATTGAAATATGATAAAACACTTCTCAGACTATAGCTGATTTTTATTAGTTTGATCTGGGAGTGCTGAGGTATGGTTTAATATTATTAACACACTTGATTGATAGCTCTTCTTTTGAGACTCAACCTGTTAAACCGTTCAAGCAGAACAAAACACAACAGACAAGAGGAGAACCCAGAACTGTTCAACCCTATATGTGCAAACCATTCTAAATATACAATTATCATGTATGTTATTAAAAGCTATGTAGGACTGATAATGAAGGAAATGATGAAGGAAAAGTCCACACTTGTCTTTGTCCAAGATTAGGACCACTCATTTTACATAGGAGTAAGTGAAATTGGTGAAGTATACATTTTAACATCGGAAAGTCATTAATTATTCATACTTTTACTGCATCTTGTGAACACATAATACCAACATTAACCTAGGTATCTATGACCTATGACATGGATTTCTATCATGTTCTAGAAGCAGTCTATCATGTATCACTGCTTGCTATAATAGTACTAAATAGTATAATTGACAAGTTTCTTTCTAAGAAAACATTTAGAATGGTGAACTATGTTCACAAACCCAAATAAATAAATAAACGTCAAACCTTATTTTTCACTAGTCTTACCACCACTGCTCTTACTCAGCAGTCTACATGCTGATATGCTGACTACATGGCTAACTCAAGGGCACACTGACCTTAGCTTGTCCAAAAGTAGTGGAATGTTGCTTATGTTGTTTTTACCCCCATTCCATAACGCATGGCTAACTTAAATGAAAGTGCTAAATGATCCAGAGCAAAGGGTTCATCCAGCAAAGGCAAATTATGAGCAGTAGTTGGACGTGCCCCAGCTTTTTAAAATTCCTCTCACTGCTGTGTCTTCATTTCAGTATTTAATTGCTGAGTGCATCCATTATTCACGCTATGGTAGATGTACTGTAGCAGTAACAGAAGCAGCCACACAGATGCATGACCCTGGAGGGCCAGCCCAGATGGGCTTTTAGATATTGTCCGTTTGGGTGTGTGTATTTAGGAAGATAGATCAAGAGAATGCATGGAAGAAAGCCAGTGTTCTGACACTTTTGAAGTCTCATGTCGAATTAAATATGTTTCCTTAATCTTCTTGTCATCCCATCAAATCCCTCGATCCAACACATCATAATTGTTGAGATCGGTTCATTATCACTCTTACTATTACTAATACCATGGTCTCTGACCATCCTGCCTGTATATACAATGTGACAGTGATTTCCCAATCTCGCATCATCTCATGGCTCGGTTGCAGCTCTCTGCAGGCCAACATACCCACTTTCATCAATGATTTACTGCAGATGATGCAAATTGTCAATCACATCAGCCTAAACAAGCACACATTATGCTCTTACTCTCACTCCACTAGCTCCATGTAGATACTTCAAGTCTCAGATGATTGTCTAAAGAGTAACCTGTAACTTCACCCAGCACATGGAAACACCTGTCTAGGTTTGTGAGTAAACAGACCCTGGTCACACTATCATTGTGTAGTATTCATTCTAAAACCAGATGGTTTTCATTTGTGGTGCTGGGATGGTGGAGCAAACCTACCATATTTGTTCACCTTGAAAATTCACTTACAAAAAATGTCTGAAAATGCAGTTCTTTCAAAAGCACCTCATGCCACTTTCTGTATATGTGCAATGCGTGTATCGGTGGTGAAGAATTAATTCCAATGGGGATAAGGAAATACACTAAATTAAATCACTGCATGATCTGTACAATTACAGTGATTAGTGCAACACACTTATGCATTTTGAGTTCATGGCATAATCTACCTTGCCATATTAATAACATTGCCATAAAATGTCTTTATGACAGTTCCACTGAAAATGATTAATATAAGACACCAGTAATGGGAAAATTTGGGAAAATCCAGATCTACTCTTCCTTTTCTCCTCCTGCAGTCAACCTCCAGTATTTCACAGGCTGTTACCTCAATATCTACACGCTCAGAGCACTCGCTGGCTAGGAGCTTTCAAAGAGAAATGGGTTTTAGGGTGGTTAAATATAGAATCATACTCTTGACCTTTTATGAACATTAGTAGTGTGAGATTACTGAGCAAAACATTACTTGATGCATATACAATCAGCTGTCTTGTATGTTTATGTTAATCAGTGACAAATAAGCATTTGCAGCATCTCTCTAGCTATGTTTCTGGTGTTTATGGGTTTATCTGGACAGTATATCTACAGTACAATCCTCTTTTATCTCTTTTGCAATATACTACGTAGTAACTCATATTACTCCGTTACTCTTCTCTTTGTGCCATCGCTTGGTATTATCACTATCATTTGTAGCATGACTTTGTGGCCAGAGTTTATAGCACTCCTATATGCTAGCTATCCATTTGTGCTTAGTTGCCACTCCCTTTATATTTTATAGAACTATATTGCACTTACTTCGGGTCAGTTCGGCTCTATAGCATATTCCTCAAACCTCTAGATGCTTGCAGTGTACATCCATCACTTTTAAGTCACTTTGAATAAAAGCATCTGCCAACGAATAAATGTAAAATAATGTAGATGTATTCCATTTACATTTTACAATGTGTGAGGTGTAACATGCTCTTAGAGAGAAAGAAAATAGAGCCATGTACAGCATTATAATCTTATGGCTTTGTGCTGAGATTAAAATGGGCTTTGGCTTGGTATACAGCGTGCTTTATATGACACATTATCCATAAAACTATTCAAAATATGCACTTGCCAAAGATATAGTGTTTTCTTTAAGAGTTACATTAAATGTAAGTGTTCTGATAAATAACTGGTCATTTGGTATGTTAACAAAATAGGTAAAAATGTAATTTATTCATATTTAATTATATTTTGACTCATCTGTCATGTTAATGTATTTTTTTTTTTAAATCGAACCCTAAAATCTTGTATTTGTGTGTAATAGATTTCTGACATGAGTAAAAAATTATTCACTTATTTTGTTACATAGAATACTTAATTCTTTAACAGAACAAAAAGGAAATGATCTGCATGTTTCTTTCAAATCAATGTCTCTCATCTAGGCAGAAAAAGGGGGAAAAAAAGAAAAGCGAAAAAAGCTTCTCATAGCAGTGAAGCACACACAACTCCATATTTACCAAATCAATAACACCAACAAAAAGAATGTTTGGCTACGCTTAACACCAGGGAATAATATTTTGTCTGGAATTTAGAGCTGAGCTGCATGGATGCTTTATTTGCTGTGACACACAAAGATGCTAGACTGGGAAAAGCACAACAATCTACAGTGTCTCAGGAGCAAAATCTCAAACTGCGAGATGAAAAGAGCTGTTGTATATGATCTGTTTGTGCACTAGAGCTCTCAAAACTACACCTAACACACTACACATCTTCAGCTGCCAGACCAGATCCAAGGAGCTCTAAACACAATTTACTGGAGGGATGGACTGATTGGCCAGTCAGCATTTTGAGCACTCAGCTGCAAAATAATGTCTGGTAGAAATTGTAAGGATGATTAGTGTATCTCTTTGGAGGCATATCTTGCCTATTGAAGCCTGCAGACCCATATGCTGGAGTCTTTAGCTCGCTGGCTGGTGCAGCTTGACTACACAGAGGTTAATAATGGAGCGCAGGGGATCTTTATGACAGCATGTCATCAGTAATTAAAAGAGGAAACTGGAGATGCTTCATAGTGCCTTCCAGCAGACGGTGCGGACATATGAGGGGCCCTTGAAAGCACTGAGTCAGATTGTGTGACATGATTGAAAGAAGCCGCAATAAACAGTATGCTCTGAAAAGTATGCCATGTGGTAGCACACTAAACTTTTATATGCAAGGATTTCATTGCAAGAATGAAAAATGTAACCCTAGACTCATGCACAGAGTGTTCTACAGCACAATATCCGAGCAGCTGGTCAAGATATGGGATAGGAAAATTTAATATCTATCAATAGCTAGACAATTAGACTAAACTATATCACAAGGTCTCATCGATGGCATATATGCCAGATAGGCAGGTACATTCATGATTTTTTAAATTTTTTTAAGTGTTACATATCCATTATGTTCTACTGGGTTTCCTCCAAATACAAACACGGTAACCATAAAGCTGTAACCTTTTAGTTAAAAACAAAACAAAATGCTAAACTTACAGTTCTGTCATCTGTCCTTTTGATTGGACAACATGTGCTACTTTTATTTTCGCTTTCAAAGGCATTTCTGCAGAAAAAATGCAAAGTAAATACTCCACCTCGTTAACACGCACAACTATATTTCTTCTCAATCATTGCTGATAATCAGTGAAGCAGGTTGAAAAATATTAGTGTATTTACCTGGCACATCTATCACTAATGGATGCACGAATCTACAATCTGGGCTAGAAAGAAATCAGTCCCAGCCTTGCTTCTTCATACCATTCTGTACATTTTCCTACGAAGCAGTATTGATGCTATTATGCTTGGTTACACAAAAATCCAATATAATCTGCCTTAAGACATTTGTTAATAACATAATCTGATGTGGATGCCAAAAACAAAACTTTCTAATGATGTCTTTTTTATCTTTGCTGGCACATTTGTATCAGCTGCCCTGACTTTATTGCGCCGTTAGCATGCAAACTGACCCATCCTGGCAACATAGTTCATCAAAAGTATCAAATAATATTATGATCAACATTCATCTGTGGGGTGAAACCTTGCCAGCTGGCATACTGTGTCTTTTTCGAGGTTAATAGCAACATATCCTGCTGTTGTGAATGTAGTTTCACTCAAAGTCTCCAGTCAAACGCCATGACAAGCCTTTGAAGCCGTTTCTATACACATCCGTGTCTTTGCAGAAGACAGCCACCTGTGTCAAAACATTGGCAGCTGTCTTGTGCCTAAAGGAGGACAAGCCCCTGACAACATGTTTGCTGTCTGGTATAATGGGAAAATGAGAGGAAAAAAGTGGTAGGTAGAAAGGGAGGGAGGAAGAAAAGAAGTTAGAGATTATACAATTGACTGTGTAAAGCTTTGGGATGGTATACATATTGAATGTATTAAGTGGTATTTTATCACTGTGTAACACAGCACCATAAGGTGTGAATTTTTGAATTGCTTTTTAAAGTCAACTAAAGTTACGTTTTTTCTTAACATTTTAGAGCAATTGTTCTTCATAAACCTTACATAATCTCATCATGATACTGTTATAACAGAGTTGGCCATAACAGTTTATTGTTGTTACTGGTATTTTTCATGATTTTTCACTAATTTTGGCTATGCGATACTTGTGACTTGAATATGAAAATCTTTTATAGATATTTTGTGATACTACTACTACTAATACTACTATTACTCCTACTACTATTACTATCGCTACTCCTCCTCCTCCTCCTCCTCCTCCTCCGACTACTACTACTACTAAATATTTTCTTTTCGTCATACCTTTCTCACACCCAAGCATGCGCTGCAAGTTATATGAAAAGACGTAGTCTTATAAAAGATGACTAATACTTAGTGCCTAAACCCTAGTATATAAACCCCTCAACTGCCTTTTCAGTTGCATAGATCTACAAGCTTTATCAGCTTTTACTCAGCTTTCTCATCATCTGCCCTTGCTGGATTTCCACAAGAGCTTTGTGAATATTTACATAGGCCTTCAAACAGCCTCACTCTTTCTTTGATCTACTGCCATTGTATGGCTCTGCCAAATAATCTGGCTTTAGGTGAAAAAAAACCCCACTTTGGATTAATAATTTAAAAGGAGCCTGTATGAGATTTTTTTAGAGGTCCAGGACATGCTGTGATAGAGTAGCTTGCGAAGAACTGTTTGGAGAGAAGAACATGAGTATTTTTATTGTCTGAAGCTGGAGTTGCTCAGGTTACCTCTCAAAACTGGTAGGTGTATGTTGGGGAAAAAAGTCTCAGGATACAGACAGGTACAGAGATACTAGCACAGGCTGCAGCACAACTTCTATTCTAAGACAAGAGGACACAGTCTTCACTGCAGGAGGCAGGTTTCACTGGAAATCCCTCATGTGAATGTTTATTCTTAAATTTGATGGTTTCTGGCTAAGTAGTTTACCTATTTTGGTGACTAAATTTTGGCATCCTATTTTTTCCTCTTCATGCAGATGCTCTGAGACCTGAAAGCAAACACATTCCTGGAAACGAGGTGTCTGCAGGTGTCATAATTCCTTTCTTTATGAAGTGTTATCCAACGTAGCCTGCACTGACGCAATGACACAGACCCTTGAAGGTTGCTGTAAAGAAGCAGACTTTTTTCAGATCCATCATTGTAGCAGCAATGACAGAGGGTTATTACAGAAGCCAAAACAGGGAGATAACAAATCCAGAGAAGATAAAAAGGATTGATGCCTTGAAAGCGAGGCGAATGCATGAATAGTGCCACCCGCCCAAAACTCCATTCGCTCCCTTCACTCCCTCCTGATCCTCCCCCTCGACTCTCTCCTAGCTAATAAATCCCATTTACACCCTCATTGTGACCCTTCACTCATCCCACATTCACAGCTTAAAATAACAGTCTCTGGCAGAGGGAGATGGGATGCGTTGGCCGATGGCAAGGTTATTAATTGTTTAAGAGATTATTATCTCATTACTGCATGCACAGGAATGGCATTGGCATGGGCTTAAAATGATTTATGCTGAAGTCATCCATTCTTGATTAATTCAGATGACTTCATAGGTGGTTAATAGGTGGTTAGAATTTGAGAGGGTCACATATGAAATGATCAATTATGGGTAGAAAAAAGGGTTAATAATAATAATAATAATAATAATAATTAATATCTAACCATCTAGGTTTAGTGACTCACCTTTGTGCTACATTTGACACAAAATTCAATCAATGTAATGTAATAAGTGCTATATACTGGATAAATGATGTGAAATAATAAAAATATCCTGGGAATGATATTAGTAGATATTAGATAGTGTAATAATGAAAAATAAGCCATGACACCAACCATATGCTAAGACAGAAAAAGACTTCCATATCTATTTATTCCAAATTTAAAATGGATTCTTTTGTTTGGTCAGTATAACAGGCCTTGATTTTACATGGTATATGAGGGCTTATTATTTATAACTTTCTAAACTAAGATGAGATGTGTGTGCTAGATTTATTAATTGTGATCGTTCAAAACAGGTTAGTTCAGTTCTTTGACTGATAATTGTGCACACTCATGTTGGCTGGAAAGGGCTTCTGGGCTTCTTGCTTGTACAGCTGAAGGACTTTTGTTCTTTGGTTTGTTCTACGTTTTTTACTGTATGTCTACTATTATTACTGACATACACTGCACCTACTTAGTGACTATTTATTCAACATATTTAATCTCTCTCTCTCTCTCTCTCTCTGATTTTCTCTACCCAGCACTCAGTGCCAATATGTGCTCATTACTCACAGACACCAGCTCCATTCCCACCACTACAAACAACTGTAATTCACAGGCATAATAATCCTGATAGGAGGAGAGTTGGGATGCATCCAGAAGGGACAGATATGGGTCAAAGCAGTTAGCTATTCAAAATCATGGGGGTGGGGGGTGGGAAGAGTCCCAGAAGAGTCTTTTGATTGACAGTAGTTCTGCTTCCAGCTTATTGCCATGTGGGCCGCTGATTCACGGGTCACATGCCTTACAGAGTGGAGCTGGCACAGGTTCCCATGCCCACCTGCTGTTTCTAGAACACAAATACATGGTGCTTTCACTAATACCACTTGTTCTAATAGAGGGCGGATTATGGCCGTACATGCTGAACAGGTTGATGACAAACCGGGTAAGGTGATAAAGGCAGACATAATGAGAGGCAAAGTGAGGTATTCGCGAGTCTTCCCTTGGCACGAGTTATGTACATTTAAACACACGTTATACTTTGAAATTGTTGAATGTTGAATTCTTGATTCTGATTGGTCAGAAGGTTTAATTTTCTGTAACAGCATGGCTCTGACAGTCATTTCTTTTTTGCTTTATTACCTTAAAGACTAAGAGAAAAAATGAGGTTGTTGAGACAGCAATTGTTTATAGCTGAAATAACAAGTGATGACTGGAACTAACCTGCATCATAAACATTCCATAACATTAAATCTAACTATAAATGAGTAAAATGTATGATATATTTGTATTTACTAAGTAATAAAAAAAAATCTTAGTATTGCAGAATTTCATTGTATAAGAGGAATAAAACACTGTGAGACATGCTGTTAGAAAATAATCAAGTTTGGAGTGGTAATGGCCCTTTGCTTCATGTTGGACTGCATCACACCCCATAGGAGATTTTATTTTCCTGTAACAGGATGCCCTGTCATGTTTTATACACATATGCAGACTAGTTACTGCCATGTGATTTAGAACGGTAGATAATTCATTTAAATATATCACTGAAAAAATCTTAGACAATAAGCTAACCTAAAAACAATGAGAAAATATTTCATTCTCTGAAATATCACTGCAGTGTCACTATATAAAGTAACTACATATCTAGAACTTATAGTCTTTTCATGCAGGTATAATTTGAGATATTCTTTTAAAAAGATATTCAAGGTTAGGGGAAAAAGCAGGCCCTGTTAATAATGTAATAGAAGGATAGAATCAAAGCCTGAATTTCATAAGAAACTCTGTGATTATTATTTAATTTTTTGAGGAAAAAAGATTATAGTTGGCTAGCAACACCACTGGAATGTATGTATGTTTGTATATATATGAATGTATAGATATTTATATGTATGTGTGTGTGTGTGTGTGTGTGTGTGTGTGTGAACTCAAAATTGAATGTATGAACCTTGTATTTTAACTTACATTACTTTTTGAATGTTTTTATCCAGCTGGAACATTTCATTTAAATATTAAGTCAAAAAGGGACAACAATGTGAAAGCCAGTATGCTGTCTGCTGAACTGTGTGATTTACTAAAGGTCCAGAGACAGGATAATGACCTACCTAGTGGTTCTAATTAGCCATTGTCTCGGCAGCATTTCTGCCAACAAAAGCACACAGAAGTGGCCCTACTCACTCATCTCAATGCAATTAAACTAATGCAATGTCATCAGTAGCGGTCAGAAGTGGAGTCCAATTGAGAATGCTTCAGATATCCCCTCCAATTTCTCCTTATTGTTTAACCCTGACCTTTTATAAAGCTTCACTATAATCAAACAAAAACAGGGAGCACATGGAAATACCCTGCAAGTAGCAAAATCATCCAGAGTGTATAAGACAGCAAAACCAGTCCTTCACTTCCAAAGCACAAACCAGAGGCAAGGGGCTCATTAAATATTCATAAATACTTTTGCTGAGGCTGCTTTGATCACAGTCAGGAGATTTGAGAATGATCCACTACTTTGGTGGCATCTACAATACCAAAGCAGAGTACAAAGTTCATCACCTTGAGATCCAGGCATCTGGTTACTCCAAGCTATCAGAGAAGGACTAATATCAACACTGGGAAAATTAGCAGTATGTAATTTCCAGCAACCTTTTTCTCAGTCAGTTGGGCTTGCCGGAGCTGTTGATTGTCAGAACAGATACGGACTATTTCCAGGCCTTGAAAGGCAATTACACCAGCACACTTTTCAGAGAGTGGGAGCAGAGATCAGCAGGAAGTGGTTTTAGGAGACACAGACGGCAGTGACACAGGGCTTAATTAGGCAGCACATGCTCCAGAACACAACCAGAAAGCACAGAGGACCAAAGACAGAGATTTGATGCACATCACAGCTCGAGCCCTAGAGGAACACAGGAGAAGACCCAGAGCACTGGGCACTGGGCACAGAGTATCTGTTGTTTATTAGTTGTAAAAATGAAAAAAAAAAAAAAAAGCCTGAACAGCTCAGTTGTGTGATTTCAAGTTTGTCATATCTGAAACTTTTAAATTGGCTGAGTGAAGATAGATTACTTTTTACAGCGCTAATCTGTCTTTGGTGTCTTGTTAGATCTAATGCACCTGCTGACAAATCCCCGATGGCTAAGAAGTTAGCAAGATGGCACCATACTGAGTGTTGACTTTGGCAGGAATTTGCATTGCTGACAGATGTCATTACACTAAATGGTGATAGCAGAGTAAACAGCTTTCCAGTGCTACAGCTATAGTAAAATGCTTTTCAGTTCCAGAAGTACTGCAGTATACTGTAATACACTTTTAGAAAACAGTTCTATCTAGCAACCTAAAGGTTTCTTCCATTTGTCTTACTCTAACTGGATTGTTCCCTTTCAAACAAGGTTACGAGGAAGATTTTTTTTGGCATCCAAAGAACCCTTAGGAACCATTACTCAGTGGATTATAGTACAACAGTGTAAGCCAAAAAAAGTAGAACTTTCAAGGGTTGTTTATTTGTCTATCTAGAAAATCCCTTAAATATACTTTGTACAACCCTTTAACTCAATATTTCCTTATCATAAAAGGTTTCAAATAGAACCGTTTTAGGAAGCTGAGAACTCTGATAAAATGGTTCTTCAAGGATTCTTAAAATAGTTAAGAGTTTTCAGCTTTGTAAAAGTGTTCTACTTGAACTCCTTAAAGATTCTTTCTGTAAAGGTTTCTGATGAGGAACTATCCAATGAACCCTTTTATTTAAGAGTGTATTAGTGAAATGACAATTACTGAAGGATACATTAAATATACATGACATCATTCTTTGGCAGAGGTTCTTCAAATTTGTTATAAACACCACCATAAACACAACCATCTCAGTACCATGTCATTGTAAGTGCTGTGCTGAGATGATAATCCAAATAATGGAATAATACAGTGTCTGGCCAGCAGTGGTGCTGTATTGGTCTCTTTCCAGTGATAGATGAGATAGAGGGGCTGACATTTGTGGATAGCAACAGATGGTCATACAAATACAAATTTGAGGCACGCTACTGTTGTTGGGTGGTTTTTACTTTCATGTGGCTGTGAGCAAGCGGTCAAATATGAAGTTTTAAGGACAAGGAAACACCACATTCACTAACATGAACTTGTGCAATACATTTACAGCATTCAGTCATTCTTAGTAACTGCCTGGTCAGAGTCATGGTGGATAAATTAGGGTACTAGTTTGTTTATATTTTGGAAAAAAAGAGCCAACTACATTTGTAAGGGCAGATACAAGAAAAAAAATATCTGTGAGAATGGGATTTAAACAGTCCTGCACACTTCTCTGGTTGAGACCAATTATGAACTCAAGTGATGTATCTGAGGTTGAAGAACTGTCAGAGCCAGAATTCACAGACCATGCTGACAGTGCTGGCTTTTCCACTTCTGTTGTTTTCCCGTGTTTCTAGTGGTAGGGTTCATATTAATTTAGTAAAAAAAAAAACCTTCAGGTTTAAGCTGCATCCAGTCCAGGTTTAAATCTGAATACAGACACAAATTTAGATATTTGGAGCACTACACAGATACAGCTAGTGGCATGGCGTTAGACCCTTTAGTTATTAGACTGCATGGCCATTGTGTACAAGTTAGTAAATATGCTGTGTATAATCCTCATGCACTGTTTATTATATCAAGTATTTTTTTTTTCTTTTCTTTCTTTTTTTCTTTTTTTTTTTTTTTTTTTAGCAAATATGTGCCTATTCAAGGGAGCCACTGAGCTACAAAGGGCTGTTTACTCTGCATGGCTAATTTAACACCTGGGCTGTTCTGCTTGAAGCCCTGAAGAGTCATTCACTTTTATTAATGAGGGGAGGCTCTAATTGAGTATAGCACACACCTGTAATGGGTGTGTGGGGGCCACTTATAAGGGTGCCGAACGAGTGACTCCCACCCCTCGGGTGAAAGACACAGCCCGCTCTAAAGCGCTGAGTCATTCGTGATTGTGTGTCTGGTGTTTGAGGCTACAGTGGCTCTCTCTGGACCAGTCCTCAACTACCACCCACACTGCACAGTACTTCATTATCATGCTCCTGCACCTGCACTATGGCTGTGAGGTAGCACAGAGCAATTACTTCAGGAATAAGAGAGGACGAGAATCAAATGCATGCAAGCCAAGGACAAATGGCTCGAATGGAGAGCTGGGAGGACTAGCCCAATACCTCTCCCCTTTAAATCTGGCATGTCACATATTTGATGTATTGAGTTGATTTATACAAGCTAGGAGGGGCTTTTACACACTTCCTTGAAATGCCACTATTAGACAATATGGTTATGCATTGTGCAGGTGACATTTACTGAGTAAAAATAAGCTGCACACAAACAAGTTGGTGTTAAACAAAGGTTATTTTATGGAAATGCTGCTAACATGAACAACAAAATAATGCACCATTAGTCAATATGATAAACTGATTTTCTAGTTTTTATTTGATTGTCTTATAACATTTAAACCATCATAAATTAGACTGACAACCTTGATGTCTTCGGTTATGCAATTATAAGGGAATAAAGCATATGCAATGCTTTTTTAAAAGTCAGTAAATATGTATGGTACAAGCAGGATAATGTCCATGAAAGCACATTTTGGTCACACTTTCTAAGATACCCATATGAAGCACAACCTTTATTACTAATAATGACATGTTATGACATGTGTTATGATGCTGCTATTGATTTCTCAGTAATATGACATGATAGATTTCATAGCGTTTTTGTGAGAAGTCAGAAGTCAGAGAAATACTTATAATACTTACGATGCAATACTTATTTCTCCAAGCATTATTACTGTGTCATAACATCCATCATACATGTTGGATGTAAACGTCAAACATTATGGCAGCCATTGCAACAATTATGACAATTATGGCAATGTGACATATGAAATTGTTCATAACTGTTATGACAGCTCATGACTGCTTATGACATCTACAGTGACACATTTATGACATGTCTGTATCAGTCTTATGATGCAAGGGTTCAAACACTTGTATTCCACAGGTATATTTTTTTGCATGAATTAGTGATACCAGTCTGCTAAACCTTTTTGAGTGTGCTCAATTTCGTGTTTACACAGCCAGGCTTTATAGTTTTAAAATTATATTTCATGAGATATATGAATAATAATGCAGTAGAAACCCTCTCTGATAGATTGTGGAACATTCAACATAGAATGCTTCTCAGCTTTTGAGAAGTAGGACTTGCCCCCTAGCTCTTCTTTAGTGTTTCAGAAAATTTACATCTGTGGCTGCTACTGTGTTATTTTTAAATTGCAGATAGAGCCTTTAAAAACTATTAATGGTAAAAAGGCACATAAGGTGAGTAATATAGTTCTTTGTTTTTTAAAATTTTCTCAGAATAGTGGAAAAAAAATGACTTGTCTCTTGCTGGTTGTAATAGTAAACTGATATGTTTTTTTGCAGACATACATCATAAAATTGTTCACTGATGCAACAATACTGAACAGAAGTAAATAGAGAATTATGAGTGTCATAGTCTGATACCTAGCTGTCTCTATCTAGAGCACTTTTATTAAAGCTTAGGATCTGCATGTTATTTGGTGGTGTTCTAAGGGGAATTGTATGGCTGTCAATGATAAGCTGCATGACTCTACATTCTGCAGGAATCTACAAGGCTAGAAATCAGCCCCAGCTTCTTCTTCATACCATTCTGTGTATTTTTACTTACATGCGTTAGTTGTGCTGTTGTTCTTGGTTCCATAAAAAGTAAAAAGCCATTTAACAGAAAAAAAACAATGTGGGTGCCAAAAAATTTAGGCTTTTCTTATGTGTTTTTCTTTAAAAAGAGAGAGGACTTAACCCTGCTTACCCATTTATACCAGCCTGCTCTCGTATCTTTGCTCATCCCTTCAAGAAGCTTTCATTGAGCATCAGTTGGCATAAGGTATAGCCCATGGTGTTACCACATATGCCATAGGGCAGGACTATTGATTTGCCCTCCTCTGCTGTGCATGTGACATGCTGAATCTATGATGTCTGCCTCACTGAGCCCACTAAGGTCTGGGATTCAAATCCCTCCAGGCAGAACGATTTTAGTTTTTTTCTGTTTTTTTTTTTATTATTATTATTTTATTGTTCTATATCTCTTCATTGGTTACCCAAAGGGAAAATACAGATAAACAAAAGACTGCAAGAGCAATGGAGGATGCACAAGCAGCAGGGAGGAAAGATGGATGAGAATATGAGAGTGGGGACAAGTTGACACGAGTCAGGAGTTTTCTACAATTTTATATAATTTTATTTTAGAGGGTTTTTTTGTTTTGTTTATCACCATCATCCAAAACAGTGCCTGGTGCTATAGCTCTAAAAGTTCCAGCACTTGTGCTGCATTGTCTCAGACTGTAATTGAGCGAATGCTGTTAATAATGTTGGAGTGTGGGGGTGTGGGTTCCTCCGCTCGGCTTCTCCTGCTGCTGATGGGAGCAGATCGGTTCTTTCATTATTTCTGGCATCATCCTGACAACACAGAGTCACAGAGGCACTGGTGACCTTGCTGATGGGAGTCCTGCATTAAACACTAATTAGGATGACTTTGGGAGAGCCACACTGCAAGAGCACAGGGGAGAAAGAAAGAAACTGAGACAGAAGGAAAGGGAGGGTGGGTAAAAAATAGAAAAATAGATGAGAGATGAGAGACAGGAGAGCTGATGACAACCAATGCCACAAACTACTTCAAATGGCATTACGTATTGACTTTCTAGATTGTTAATGACTTAAGCACTTGTCTGCAATCGTCTACTGCCATGTGAGATTATATGTCATTTATACAAGTAGCAAACAAGCTGTGACAGTTCTAGTAAAGTACCCGCAACATGGTGCAATCCACAGTTGGATTGGGGAGCCAGAACAAAATAAAAGAACGAGGATTTCTTGTGATGAAATAATTTTCCCTTAAGGGACAAATGGGAATGACAAAAAATGAAAAATATTTCCTAATATACAGATGGAAGCATGAGAGCAAGAAGTAATAGACTGGAACCAACAGGTGAATTGGAAGGCTTTTGTAATTCATCCCTGCACTGATGATTTGCATAACAGCTGCATGTTGGCTAGAGAGGAGGCACAGCTGCTAATGACCTGCATATTCTCTAAATATGATCACTCACAGCTCAGCTGGTAGAAGATCTTTTTCCTATTATTGCTGTAAACTGTAGAATAGTATTTCAGAGTCCACTGGGAACACCAGCTCAAAGGGAGACTTTAAATTCAGATTAAAACATACTTGTGTAACTCTTGGGGTTACATGTTATATTGTTAAATGTACTTTTATCATAATGTATAATAAATGATTTATATCATTATATCATTTCCATCAGTGTGCCTTATCATAAATGCTGCTTTGTGCTTTAATATACGGTACGTAAAGCATGCACATACAGTATTTTGAACTCAAAAGTTCTGCTTTATGTATTTATTTATTAGGAGTACATAAGTGTCAGTTATTGCTGGAAAATTGTATTGTGGGTCAAATGAAGCTCCAGTGTAAGTGTCTACATTGTTGTTTTAATGGCACTTGCAATCTTGGCCACAAATGGCCCAAATGCAATCAACCATATCTAAAGCCTGTGAAGCACTTTCATTTATGACCAGAAGAGGCCCTAAAAAGGGTTTTTGCTCCATATTGTGTCTGAGATGATTGTGTTTTGAGTGTGTTCTGGTAGCCGGATTCAAATGAGTTCATCAGCATCTTCCAAAGGAATATGTGGGCTAGATGAAGTGGGCTAGATGAAACTGGACCATCACTCATTGGTTATATGATTGGTTGTAGGACATAAACCAACAAGAAAAATAACACCATCAACAAAACCAACAACATTAGCAACAATAACAAAAAGTAATAACAACAACATCGCCAACAACGATAACATCACCAACTACACTAACAATAACAACAATAGCAAGAGTAACAATAGCAATAAGTATAACAACATTGACAACAACAATAGCGAAAATAACCCCAATAATAGTAACAACAACAGAAACAACAACAAAAAAACATTAGTAATAACAACCTTAGTAATAGTTATGTACGTTAATAATAATGTTGTTGCTGTTGTTGTTGTTGTTAAAAAGCTCAAGCTCCTCAAAGCTCTTCACGGTTGTTCCCTGATTCACTGCCATGCCATTTGGTCCAGTCTGTTTGTAAATTGCATTAGTCATTACTGGCTAAGTGTTTCCATTGAAAGCTAGCTATGGTAAAAAGTAAAAGCATACTGTTTCGCATGACAGAAAGAAGCGATTGTCACTGTAGACAGTCTGGGGTGAACTGGCACTGAGCCCAGAGAGACAGATTCATCTCTTGCATCTACAGTCTGTGATGCAAATATCAGTGTCTCCGTGCTGATCTTGTGTATTGAGCTCTCAGTACAAATGCATAATTCAACATTTTTATGGTGCAGATTATTCCACAGCTAAGCATTCCATGACATACATTGACTTATTGACTTACTGTAGCAACAGCAAGCTTTTCTCAAGCCTTGCCATGAAGCTAAATATGGTGCAAAGATAATCAGGGTGCTTATTTGCAGTTTCTGTCTCTGCTTTGAAGTTGTGCCATCTGTATCCTCTATCAGGCCTAGGTCCTCTGATGGTACTTTCTGACAAGTACAGTCCAGGGGCCTCATTTATCAAGATTTTGTACAAAAGAAGCTGCTTGCAAACCATGCATTTACACTTTTTTAAAAATCTAATTCATCAGATTAGTGTAGGTTCTGTAAAAAAATGCTCACATATGTCCTTCCAAACCCCAGATTATATTTTCAAGTTAGTGAGGCTGAAAAATGTACATAGTTAAATGTTTCTTCAGCCTGCATGGCATTTCTGAAGCATCAGTAATCAATAAGTGTTATCAATTTAGACTTTTATTTAATAACTAAATATATAATATAATATATAATAAATATATAAATATTTAGAGAGTCATAGGGCCAAATTCAGAGTTGGCGACTTAAGTTCATAAGTTATGTCACTTCAGAGTTTGGTTATATGGCAGATATTTAAGTCAATATTCTGGGCTTCCCCAGTAATTGCAGTGTAGCTTTTTCAAGGATGCGAAGTAACAGCATTGTTTCGAAATAAAATTCTTAGTAAAGCATTTTCTAAGAAACTGTTTTCAAAAGATGTTCTTTCACCTCCATCTTGGACCCAGACAGACTCAGACCCCAAAGAGAAATCATAAATCCATTAATTTATCTCCAGTAAATGTTTTGTTCTTGTCAGGGATGTGTGAGGATCCAGAGTCAACCCTGAGAATACTGAGTGAGAGGCAGGTATGTACTCTAGGTGGGACCACAGGACGGACAGACACACACACACACACACACACACACACAAATTCACACATAAGTTCAATGTGGAGTAGCCAATCAGCATACTACGTTTGAGAGGTATGAGGAAACTGGAGAACACAGACCTAAGGAGAACATGCTGAACTCAGACAGTAACCAGAGCTCAGGATCAAACCTGAGTCCTTGGAGCTGAGAGGCCCTACTCGATATATTTTTATTTAAACATTTCAAACATTCAAACATTCAAACATAAGTGGTTGTCTAGGACACAGGCCACATCTAAATGTGAACTCGGTTCATTGTGAGAAGCACAAATACTGCATACTGAAAGGGGCTGTTGTTCAAAAGATCCGTGACTGCACTCTCAATCCACCTATGGAGAGTGGTCGTGTTAAATAACTATGTTAAATAAAGTTAAATAATCTTTCTTCGAAGCTGTAACCTCTCCATACTGAAACTTTGTACATTTGCTTTGTTTCTTCTTCTTTTTTCTACTGCACAGAGAATCCCTGATGAATATTTAACAGTGGCTTACATATTTATGCACAGTGCATAAAGTGTGGTGCAAATATTTGATTTGCGTGTACTGTATAATGTAGTTTAAGCCAGCATCTGGAAAATAAGCCGGAATTTGAGGAGTTAGAATCCTACGCTGGTCTAATTATGGTTTCTGGAGCATGTGCAATGATGACCATGACCTGTCGCTGACACTACACACTCAATCAGCACTGCACATACTGTGAGCTATAAAACTTGCAGCAGTCTATTAAATCACACCTTTTCACATGACCAGATGGTTTAGCACTTATAATCCGCATTGCTCTCAAATACTGTTCTTTAGATTGATTCTGTTGCTTGTCTGTTATGGCTTATTTTTACAATCTTCATACCATATGTTTTAGTTAAAAGCTAAACAGCCACTTTAGAAAATCTGAATAGAAAAAGTAGAAAATCATTTTTTAAGCATGGCTGTGATGGAAAGGTTTGCATATACATATTTATATATACAGTATATTTTTATGAATGATTACTGTTATTGTACTTAAGTGTGTACTTGACTTTCTACTCACTACATTTTCAAACACTATATCACTACATTTTTCTATTATAATATTTTCACAAAATTGTAAGGTAACTTTGTAGCAACAGATAAGAAGCAACAGACAAGAAGCTGAACTAAATTCCTGACAACTCTTTATACTCTAACAGAATGAGACCCAAAACCTCTTACTGTAAGCTAAAACACGTTGTGTTTATTAATGCAGTTTGGATTGTGACAGCTAGCTGTTAGCATTTAATGAGTTTGTATCGTCAGCATTATTATCATACTAGCTAACATTTGAGAGATTAGGAATAAACCTGTTGTTAATTGGCTTCAGCTAATGCTTTCCCACATTACTTGATTCCTTGGTGAAATAGGCATTAATTTATCATTAATAACTAAAATCAGTGTGTGATTTGAAATTTGTTTCTTTTGCATATATTTCTTGTACTTTTACTTTCTCACTTCATATTAATTTGTGACTTTATGCTTTTCTACTTTAACTTGAATGAAGAATTTGAAGCTGTACTACTGTACTTCTAATTTTACCAGAGTATTTGTTTTTGTAAATATTTGCACGTTTACTTGAGTAAGGAATTTTTACTTTTATTTCCTCTGGATATATTGGGTACTTCCTGTCTTGTTACAGTAGTTAAACGGTAATAATTTTCTTTAGAATTTTTAAAGTTTGGATAGAAACATACTTATTGCTCTGATCTCACCCTGTGCTGGATCTGGTGAACCTGCACAGGCAGTGATTTTATCCAGTGCTATGACAAAGAAGGACATTTCTGGGGTTAAAGGTCAGACTCAGGGGAAATGAAAAGGTTGCCCTCTCTGTCTCTCAATGAAGCAAGATCCAAAACAAGTTGATGTGTGAGACACCGGGGAGGTCGAGGGGTGTTTTTTTGATGACAGACCTCACAGCTCTGCAGGTCCACAGGGGGCAGTAAAGTGAGGCTTGATTTGTACAGTGTCAAACAGGAAACACTCAGACTCAATCACTTTGAAAACTCTGAACTGAAAATGTACTATCCTGGCTGTTAAAAAATGTGATTTAACATGACATTTGTACATGTTTCAATGTTGCAAATCAGTGAGCATGAATGCACTCATGATTACAAAGCAGTCACATATGGTGATGTTTCCATGGGAGCATTTTTTCTATTGAGGTGGGAACAGCTTGAAAAAGAACAAATGGTACAATTAAGAAAAATCCACAGCCAGCTTTGTGGGTTGTGATTATAGTGTTATTACTGTACCACAGTGAGCAGTTAAAATCTATTTCCAGATTAGATGGGTATACTGAAATTCCACTCTATGCATTTAGTCTTGATGTTTGGAATGCAGATCTTTTGGTCAATTTATTGGAAAATGCAATTGCAATCCAGTGGTTGTCAGCATGTGAGAAAATGTATTGCTCATGAAGAATCTCTGAGTTGCAAAACTGCACGTCTGGTGTTTTAATTTAAATATTTGAAAATAATTAATCAGAAGAGAATGTGCTTATTTCTTGTAAAATCACAACAGGGAATACCATTGCAGCTCCCTTATGGAAAAATCACATATATATTTCACGTTATTATACATTTTTCCACATGTGATAATGTGAATAATATGTGATCACATATGAAAAAAAAAAACATGCAACCCTTCCCCTGAAGATGAACTAGAGTAAACACTTGAGACCATGTGAACAGTGGGCCTCATTTATCAAGCTGAATATGAGCAGATTTACTGATAAATCACTTGTTTTACACATTTTTATTTTTGGAAAAACCTTCATATCTTACTCATGCTGCTCAGTGTTTGGCTTCAAATCATATAAATTATGATGAGCTACTGCACTTTTATACTTCGATTATGCTGTCAAATTTAAATAGCTTATGTATTTTTAGTTACACACACAAATTTAATGAAACTTTTGTGAAATCCAGTCATTTCATATTAATGGCATTGACTAAAGAAATATAAATCTGAAAAAAATAAAGAAAGCGAGCCAACAAAAATCCATAAATTAAAACAAATAAGTTCAATTATGTTCAATTAAGTAAGTTCAGTTAAGTTCAATTATTCAATGATGAATGCTTGTGTATAAAAGGAGGATGGACTCAGGTGGTGTATAAGCCAGTTTTGTTTGCTGCAGCATCTTCGGTTTGACTTATGCAAACCTTTACACTCAACCTTACTAAAAGATTGATAAATGAGACTGAATGTGTAAAGAATAATTATTCATGTGTGAAAATCACATGTGAAAAATAAAACCACATGCTCAGCATGTTAAATTAATGTGAAAAATAAATGAATTGTGTGAGAGAAATCAAAGGAATCATGTGTAAATGTAGCATGTAAACTTAAAAACACATGCACAATATGTAAAAAGCCCATGATATAAGCGAAAAATAACTTCATGTGAATCATGTGATTATTCACATATGAAGTTTATATATGAAATTTTCTCTAAGGCTAGATTACAAAACAGTACAAATGACAGTAGAGCAAGTGTAGTTCAAATATTCCACAGCTGTGGTGTTTGTATCCATCACTAAAAGCAGACAGCATGACACGAGCCATCTATAGCAGGAAAAAGTGAGTGAAGGAATCATTTCACCCAGGTTAACCATGATTGATGACAGCTATAGTCCCTTAACCACATACTGGATTTCTCGGTCTTCTTTCTCATTCTATGTTTTTCTCCCATCTCTTCTTTCACCATATCATTTTTGAGGAAGGCACAAAGATGTGTCAAACTTGTAGTAATTTCTCATTATACAGCACACTATAGTTCACTGTTCATAAGTGCACAAGTGAAGTGATTCCTGGTATGTTTTGATAAGTATTAACACTGCACAATTTGGTTTGTATTCTAATGAGGTGTTCCTGCAGTTTAATCAATAAGCTGGTGCGTTTAATCAGCAGCCTTTTTGATGGATTTCCAGCATCACACCCATTTATCAAGTCAATTGGACATTCATCACGCACTCAGCAACACCACGGCCTCTCCTCAGCAAAATCAGTCCGCACATAAAAGATTCTGTGAAGGCATGTGTATAGGCCGGACATGATGTATTATCTGCATGAGAAGAAAAAAAAAATCAATACAATTGATAAACATGACATGCGCAATGTGGTTCTGTGAAATATCAGGCCAAGCAATTTTTTTCTAAAAGTTTAAATCAAAGTTTTGCCAAGCTAAGCCAAGTTTCTCATCCATATTAGAGAATCACACACAGTAACTCACTGTGACAAAGTGAGTTTGGCTTTCATTTGTAAGAATATCTGCAATATCATTTTGCTTTAATCATAAATGTCCTAAGGCACAACAGCTTTTATTGTTCACCACTTTCATCATTCATTACTACAATTGCAATAGTTAAATTGAAACGAATTGCTTTGCAATTCACACATGAATTCTTGAAACAACTAAATGTGTTCTCTAAATCTCTAAAGTGAATCTGAAATGAAGTTGGCAGCAAACATCAACACTTTTATAAATACTTTATGGGACCAACAAAGGCCCAAAGTAGACATAGAACAGAGGTCACAGTCAGCCTGTGTTGGTCTGCTGCAAATTCAGTCTGATAACGATCTTGATTTTTGCCTTTTGTCACAGTACTTATACAACCACTAGCATGAATCAATTACTTACTGAATCTAGAACACACAACATTACACGCACCAGAGGATAAGCAAGGAATAAAACACTTGACTGCACATCCCAAAGTTTTGACAAAATGTCATACTTTTGATCCATTTCTAATTATGTTTAATGTTGTGGAACATCAAAACAAGTTACTTCCTCTTATCACTTGCTTAATAACAGTTATCACTTGCATGATAACAGCTCTGAACAGTTGTTGCCTTCTTTTTCTCTCTCTTGAAGTTAATAAGACAAATATATAGCTTGTCATGTTACTGAGAAACCACAAAACCCTCTGTCCTGAAGATTTTCCTGTTTCAGAAAAGTTTCAGCTTTATCTCTGCCTGTTACAAAGTGCTGACACTGAAGACTCCTTCCAAAAATGCTAAACATCTCCTCACAGAGGTCTTCACCATTTTGACAATTACACACCTTTTTAAAATGTGTTTATATGTGGACTATCCACCATACAGGTCCCTGTGCAAACTGTTAGTACAGAAATGATAATGTGTTACAACTATAAGAAGAAAAGTCATTAATATCAACAAAATTAATCAACACCTTATGACTAATCTGATTTGAGAATTCAAAAGTACTGTGGTTTACTTTATGTGGCCTATGCACAATATTTTTAATTAAAGTGGAACAATGCTTAAAAGGTTTTTCCATCATGAAGTGATGAAATTTATGTTTAGCTCATTTTTACTTAATAGTGAAATGTAAAATAAATTTATTATATTAAATAGATATATAACATATAAAATATCAATAAATGTATTATATAGGACTGGTAAACCTTGTAACCCTCAACCAAGGTGATTTTTAAGTGCTGTCACATTCCCTATACAACCCAGTTCCCATGAGAGACAGTGTAAAGCAAATAAAACCCACACAAAGATGCAGTTAATGCCAGAATTATTAGAATACGAATATGAGCAAAAATGAATATACAGTATTAAAAAAGCACATGCAATAAATGACATGCTGAGCCTAAACCTATGTGGTCTCTATATGTGGTCTTTTATTTCAAGCATTTCTTTGGAGTACCCCTTACAGTCCCCAAGGACATTTCCTGACCCGGACTTCCTGTTTAATTAATTTTGTTTATCCATGACCGTCCATTGTCAAGAACGACAATTTTTTTGCATTTATTTTAAATTTTTTGGTATGTCAAAAATTTGACCACATACAGTATATACTATAATAATATTTAAAAACATATTTTACTTAAAAATGTATGTAAATTTCTCTGAAAAGTTTCACTGAAAGATTTTGAATCATTTAGTGCAATATAGTAGATTTCATACAATTATTTTCTCTGTGCTCTAGAGTGGTGTACCAAAAACCCAGAGTTGACTAGTTAGCAGTTATTATCCCTGGTTGACTATAATGAATAGTTATCTGTGTGCCTAGCTCTGAAAAGATCCTTCCTCAAACATATTTTGCCATGGAGAAGGCAATTACAACTCTCTGGCACAAATGTAGCTTAGCCCAAAGGACCAGCTGGTCACCAGCAAAGGACTAATTCAGAAAAAAAAGGACAGAGAGTTTCTTAGCAAATACCCTCCAGTTAAAATCTGTCTATACTAAAACTATCACTGGCATGAAAACCATAACAAAAAAAATAGATATTGGGAAATGGTAATACAGTAAGGTGCAAAATGCAGATTACAATAACACCCCCAGTCTGTTTCCAATATCCAGAAGGCATATGCAAATACAGTCTCATAAAAACACACACACACACTCACACACACATGCGCCTGTGTCTGGCTGGTTCCAGATGTGCCCATGGTCTGGCCCTGTTCAAAATGCCAGACTGGATTAATTCACCTGGCACAGGCTCCATCATCCCTCATCTGAGCAAATGTGCAAACCGTGATCCACAGTGGTGTGAGCAACCTACACAGGAAGTGTGAAAGGAAGAGTAAGAAAGTTCAAGCATTCATATGGAAATGCATGAGCCAGTTGTGTTTTTTTTTCCAGGGGTGTGGGGTACATAGATGTAATATTAATCCATCAATTTACAGAAACTCACCCATATGGTTTGATAGACAAACAGAAACCAAGCATATTAGGAACTGGCCCAAGCTTCTGCAGGAAACCTGCAAAACAAACCCACACACTAGCTGTCCTTTTCATTAGCCATGGACACCATTAAAACATCCTGCTGCCTGTCAATACTCTTCACAAACTGGCCATCTGAGTTCATCAGTTGTGCTGACAATCCAGCTGAGACCATTAGTGGCTTTGGATTTAGCCAGTGGTCATCGATTCACTCTCACCGTGCCCAACCAATGCCTCCCCCGTTATGTATATTTACAGATGAGCCTAGCATTTTAGACCTGGCAGAAGCTCTGAAATGCTACGCCACATGCCTCATTATTCACCGCACATCTTGGTTAATGATTAAAATGCCTTGTTACAGGTAGCTAGAAGAGATCAACCCACAATCCAATTCTGTTGCTTTGAAAGTTTTGAACTCTCATGAAGCAGAATTTAAGTCAGATTCACAAACTTTCCATTAGTCAGAATATACAATTTAATACACACTATTGGCTTGGAGAAAGAATTCAAACATCAGAACAATTATGTATCCCTAAGCCCAGGCTTTCTGGACCTTGAAGACAAGGATGCTCTAAAGTTTGCAATCTTTTACTCTCAGAAAAAAAAATGGGCCTGCCTGCCTGACAACAACAGTCTCCACCTAAAAACACAATTTCTAGAAGTCCTTCAAGCTCTGGGATGCCGTAAGGCCTCAGCATGACATCTGCAAGAGTTGCGTGAAGACAAAACAACCTTTGCAAGCTTTAAAGCTCACATAGTGCTCCAGGACTGAATGTTAAAATTTCTTTCATTTTCACAACTACAGTAAGAAGATTGCCTGCTGCAAGGTTCTGACAGCATAAGCTATGGCAATGCAGGAGTTATTGGAAGTACATAATCAAATGACAAAACATGCAAAAGATAAAGAAATTCTTGTTGTGTTCCATAGTTATAAAGGAAAAGAAAGAAAACAGGTGATATATGAAAAACAATACATAAAACAAGATAAAGGTGATATATAAGACCATTAAATAAATCAAGGGTTAAGGATGGTAAGTTTAGCATGCTAGTAAAAACTATTGCTATTAATGAATCAGCTTGGACATGCCTCGTTTGTAATGACCAATCACAGGCCTGGTTACATAGCGTGTTTGTCCACCCAGTACACCCAGATGCCAGGTGCATGACATGATGAGTGAAACCCCCACGTGACATCCATTTGCTCTGCAATTACATCACATTGTTCATGGAAGCCAGCTGAACAATCCATAATATGGTGAGGCCTTTACTTAGCACCTGTGTGTCCAGTCTGCCTGTGTTCCAGCAATGTGTGAGAACTTGAAATCTTTGTGTTTAGTTAATGCTTTTGTGCTGCTCCTTTCTTTTGTGAAATGCACTCCACACTCTGTCTATCTATATGTCAAATGGATGGATGGATGGACGGATCTCAGTCTGTCTGTCTGTCAATCAGGATGGGTAGATTGATAGATGAATGGATGGACACAAGAACACACAAACTGTGTGATCTGCAGAGGAAGGACCACAAGCATGCCCTTACAGATTTTTTTGTGTCGTTTTTCTTTGCTATATAGTCTGTTATGGTTTTATGAATCAGCTCCTTGTCCTCACCTTCAAGCCCTAGGACCCCTTGTGATACCTGTATTTGTAGTCGTTCAAAAGGGATTGCTGTTTTCATGCAAAATATGAGGTGCTGTTGCAGAAGTAGGACTAATATCATGCTACTGTGTGGTTTAATGCCCCTGTGGTGTAGATGCTTCTTTACTGTGAAAGACCTTCAGATGTGGTCTAGGTAGACGGATATACAGAGAGGTGGAGGAGAGGGGATCCCAACCTTAAATGTTCAGTCTGTCGGTCTGTCTGGATGAATGGAAGGATGGATGGATGAATCGATTGATCTCAGTTTGTTATGACATTTAGACATTTATTGCAAAATAAATAATTAACATAAATGCACCTGTTTGGCTTCAATGGAGGATCTGCTACAGAAACTGCAATGGTTCATGTTTAACAATATACTATATGCTGAGCTAGTTATTACTATTTTTTTTTTTAAATCATTTGTCAGTTCTGCAACAGTGCTTGGATTGGTTCACTGATGGGTCCACAGGTTCCATGCTTTTGGCCTGTGGTGTATTCTAAGACAAGATGTTTTGAGCTTTGTATCTTTGCCCTTTTGTCCATTTAAACTTTTCTCTCAGCCTTTGGAATTCATGATTCTTTGCCCGAGGTGATTTAGCTGCTTTTAACAGTATGGGTGCCATGGAAATGTAGACCACGTACTGTTAGTCACAGAATTTTGAAATAAACCCAGTAGTCTTTGATATGAGTCAGTTAAAATGATTCATACAAGAAAAAAAAAGCTAAGAGAGTGACTAATACATACACACAGATAGTTTGTATTATTTAATGTATTCTTGTCTTTTTTACCCCACCGCTATGTGCATACACACATCCACACACCCATAATCAATGCGCACGCATAGACGTGTGACATAAGCACACATACTAAGCCATACATTCAGTCTCTCTGTCTCTTCTGCTGTAATTTCTCCATCTGTCTTTTTTGTCTTATTCTTTCATTCCACACTGCACCCGATTGTTTCCTTGTAGTGAAATTAGAATTTTGTTTAAAAAAACTTTATTATCAATTTTGCAAATCCATTTCTAAGTCTGTGTCAACCACAGGTATGTATGGTATACTAGCGACTCCAGACTTGTTCTTGCATTAATCATGTACATATATCAGTGATATAGATATGCAAGCAAAAAACAAACAGCGCTTTATCCTCCGTCGTGTTCCCCCTCAGATGGATATCCATCATCCCCCTTAGCAAAGCATGACTGCTTCAGCTGAACCACCAAAGAATGACTTCAAGATGAACATCACCATCTGCTAGAAAAAGAAAGGCAACTATTGATTATGGGTGTTAAGAGAAACAACATACGGCTTAAAATTGCAATTAGAGCTTTACGGGTGAGGACAGGCAGATGTTCTCTCACTTGTCTGAGCTGAGCCGTATGCACACTGCCACTGAGGGGAAATTCTGAATGGATTGAACTCACAAAGCTAAATGCATGGAAGTAATGAGAAAATAAGAAAAGCAATATGAACACTCTCATCATCTTTAAACATGATATGTATATGGATATACTGTAGTATAATATACAATAGAAACTTTATTGCCATGTTACTACATAGAACTTTTCTCTTTGCATCTCTCACTACCATTTCTCACGCATGAAAAGAAGTCCAGGATTACTTTCTAAAGCAGTTGAGGGTAAAAGGACTGTTTCAGAATTATGTAGTAGTTTATTTTGTACTGTTTTTGCAGTTTCCTTGCACTACTACCCAGCATGCATTAGGCAAATGATTTGTACAACTATTAGGAATCCTTACTGCGATCACTTGCCCTGACTATTAGCTATTGATTTATAGGCTAATAAATGCATCAGGGCTGCTAGCTAGCTTTAGTGGTGCTGCACTAATTGTATTGGCAGTGGAACATGGCACCTTCTTTTTTTAATTAAAGGCATAATTCATTTGAAAACTGCATGACAGAGGTGGAAACTCAATGTTTTTTTTTTTTTTTTTTTTAACAATTGTTATTTATTTATTTATTTATGTATGTATTTATTTATTTATTTATTTTTACTTTTTTTTTTTACTGTCCATGTGTGGATTAAAGTTTTGGGTGTTGATCTGTAGCTGAATGTGTGATCTGGTTTATCATGATCCCACTGACTGCAGAATATATTCGCATCTCTGGGACACACGAGGGGTTGCGGGACTGTTCATTTTTACTAGTCACCATTAATTCAAAACAGTAGTCCACTAGTCATCTTTTCCATAGTTAAAGCAAAATCTGATTCTGGACATCACCATTTATTGTTTAGTGAAGTTATTGTTTTAGTGAAGTTAAATGCACATAAAAACCACACACTCAGATGTGCCTCAGCTGAAAAAGTTGATTCTGGAACTGAGAGTGTGCAGTGTGGAAGTTCATGCCTGCCAACAGAGCAATCCTTATACGCAGCTTAGTGACCAGCCTTCCTTGGATGGAAGAGGCTATGTCTACCGCAGCATCTGGGAGATTTTTCTAGGCTTATAATGGCCTGGAACCTTCATTCTCAGTAGCCTCCAAAAACGAGTCTGGATGGGTCTCTGTCAGCTGGCATGCTCTAAACTAGCTGAGTGGGACTGGTATTGACATGCACACAGTGCTGGTCCTGATAGAATTCACCATGCCACAGTGCAAAGATTTTGTTCAAATTTTATTTCGCTTTAAAGGACAACTAAATAAACTGCTGGAGTAGACAGCGGTGTATTCAACAAGCAGTCCCATGCACACCACTACTCTTCATACAAAGTGATATCAAAGTGCTAACATTTCTTTAAAGCAAAAGAATTTTCAGGAGAGGGTTTTTATAGTGTTCAAACTAGGAATTTTTTTTTCTAGAGACTGTCCTGGGACATTATCTCATGAACTTGACATAGGCACAAGTTTTTTACCATCTTACCTACCGCAGCCCCAGTATAGTACGGTATTTTTCTGTTATTTTCCAATATGGTGCATTTGCAGGACCGTCATGTAAGAATAGACTAGCAGGGCAAAGCTTTCCCTCTCTTTAAAGAAACAAAAAAAGGATTCAGTATCGATACCCATGCTATCTTATTTCCTGTTAACAAATCAAATGTCACCCCCAACCACCCACCCACCCACACACACACACACACACACACACACACACACAACCCCAGATTTGGTGTCCACTGGAGCCAAATCATTTAAGCATGCTTCAACAATATATTAATAACATGTCATCGAAATGTGAAATATGATCGTGGGTGTAAAAAACATGAACTTTGCTATGTAACATAATTACTTTTTTCATAATTCAATTTTTCAAAATGCTTTTAGAGAAGAAACTAGAAATAAATAAACTGAGCAAACATTATCTAAAGTACAAGTACAAATTGCACAACAAGATGAAGTACACAACAAGGTTTGTGTATTAATATTACAGCAATAATTTTTATTTGTTTTTTTTAACACTTCCCTTACGTCTCATGACATGCACAATATTTCTGATTCCTCTGTGTTTATGGGTTTCTGAACTGTCCTAGCAGTGAAACACAAATAAGCTTTTATCGCATAGCAATCTCTGAAGCGTTCTCTCCCAGGGGTTACATAGGACGCATTGCTGTTTTGTTATCCATCATAGACAAGCAACGTTATATGTGGAGGAAAGCGTAGCTGCTCCACTACTCATTCCCCCATTGTCTGCGTAGCTGAACACACTGAAAAGGCCCATCTTGAACGTTGCCCTGACCTTCACTTTCAAGTGCCAAGCCATTTTTTCTTCTTGCTTTAGCAAAAAAGCAATGACATTCACTGCCTCAGCCTGATGGATCCCACTCAAATTGGGTAGAAAAACGTGTGCACTCTGCCCCAGCTGCAGGAGAGGTGATGGAAGACCAAACATAGAGACACAGAAAGAAAAGAAAGAAGAAGAAAGAGTTAGAAAGAAAAAAAAGAGCAAATGGGCCATTGGGGAAGGAGTGGATGACAGCCAATTACAAACGACAGGGTGAGATTGGGAGTGCGGCCTCTGTGCAGCACTGCTGCTAACACACACATGCACACACACACATACACACGGACACACACACCGTTCTCCGAACGGCCAGCTACAGAGATTCATGGGTCAAAAGGCCAAACCCTGATGACAGTAAGCCATCTCTCTCTCCATTTGCTCTGTCTCCCTGTCCACTCTCTTTATTCTCTTCCTGTCCTTCCATCCACTCAATTCATTTTGTCTTTCTGTCTCTCCATTACCTTCATTCTGTCTCTCTGTCTCTTCTTTTTGATTCTGTCTCCCCATTCATTCCCCTCATTCTGTTTTTCTCTCTCCATCCATTCACTTCATTCTGTCTCTCTCAATTCACTCACTTCTTTCTGCCTCTTTTCATCCACTCCCTTCATCCTGCCTCTTTCCATCCACTCCATTCATTCTCTTTCTCTCTCCATCCACTCCCTTCATTCCTTCTATCTATCTCCACATACACTACCTACATTCTGTCTCTCTTTCTCTCCATCTGCCTGTCTGTCTCTGTCTGCCTCTGTATCCACTCTTCTCTGTCACTCTCTTCAGCTCTATTTGTCCACATATCCATGTCTCACCCATTTCTCTGTTTCTCTCTCTCTCTCTCTCTCTCTCTCTTTCCTTCCATTTGCTCACACTTGGCAGCCAGAGTGAGGGTCTAATCCTGATGTTGACAAGACCACTGGGAATCCGACTGCATGTGTGTCAGATTCTTTCGTCTGTCACTTGGTCTCTTAAGATCCTCCCAGAAAACACTAAACCACTCTCCAGTGAGACAGCTCTCTATCCACCCCTCACACACACTGTCTCTTTGCCAAGCAGGCCCTGTTGGTCTAATTGAGACAAGAGGGAAGATGAGTGCTGGATATTTTTTGACTTATTCAAAAGCGTGACTGCTTTAACTACGTGTTTTTGTTCAGTAAAAAGTACCACACGTTGTTGAAAATCAGGTCTGGACTGCAATTCATGAGAATCTCCCTTGTGCCTGATGACCAAGCCTCGCTGTCTCAACAGTCTAGAGAGTCTAGAGCAATAGAGTAGCCAAAAATATAAATGTAGATGTGTCTATAGAGAAACAAGATGTGGCAGAAGCGAACCACAACATAATGAGTAGAACAAAATTAGATTAGATTTATTAACCCCCATGGTCCTAAACTATATTCACTTTGCTAGTACATGGTAAAACCAACATAAATGTAGTAAGCATGATGTGCGCTTTTTAGCGTCACTTGGTGTGAAGCTCACACTCGAATAAATCTAGGTATATGTTCTAGTCAAACTTTGATTGGTAAGTATTGAGCAATATATAATATTGCAAAATGTTGTACAAAAGAGATACAGATACAAATAGATAAAAATACAGATCAAAACAGGAGGAGCTGTTTTTATTTATAGAAAACTTGCCATAAAGGTTCACATGGCAACTGGTTGAGACTAGAGATGTGCGCTGGGTTATGTAAGTAGGAGGTTTCTACTTTCATTTCGATGGTCAGATATGAAGCTTGTAAGCCAACAGTCAGATATGAAGCGTGTTGATGAAGAGTTAGACATGAAGCTTGTTGGTAAACAGTCAGATATGAAGCTTGTTTGTGAACAGTCAGACATAAAGCTTGCAGGACAAAGAAAGAGCACATTTATTAATGCAATGCATTTACCTCATTCATTTATCCTTAGTAACTGCCTGGTGAGTTTCACAATGGTTTAAATTAGGCTACTAGTTTGTTTCTGTTTGGGAAACTGAACCAACTACATTTGTTAGAAAATGTTGTGGGCTTGTAAAACAAAAGTAATAACTGTGCGAGTGGGATTTAAAAAAAATAAATAAAAGTCCTGTGCATCTTTCTGTTAAAAAAAACCTTCCAGTTTAGGCCACACCCACTTCAGGTTTATATTCAACAACCTAGTCTGTTAAAATATCTTATAGTTAGACAGCAAAAACCTTGGGCAGCTAAATTCAACAATAATAAGAAAATATTTACTTTTCTCTTCAATACATACAAATGAATCAGTATAATGTGTAAGACTACACACTAAGCTGGGAAATCTTAATAGGTTAGTGACAGTTCTGCTAAGACTGATATGGCAACGTATTATTATTATATATGGAACTTATAGACCTGGTCTGTAACTCACTCCCATATTCACACACTTACTCACGCACTGACTCACTCACACACATATGTTTAGCAAGCTAAAAATGTTACACAACTTTAGAGCATTTATTTCTGTGCATTCTTGCTCAGGGGAAGTAAATATTACAAATATCTGTACTGTACCAGATAGAGCTTTCACACAGTTTGAATTTTACCAGAAGCTTTATATTACTTGACTTCATTCAGGAATAAGAGGGGAAAAGATTTCTATTTACTAAATTTAGTGGAAAGATAAAATGTATTATGTTCATTCATTCATTCATTCATTCATTCATTCATCCATCCACCCATCTATCCATTCGTATATCTTCAGTAACTGCTTTATCCTGGTCAGGATTGCAGTGGATCTGGAGCTGTGAGGCAGGAATGTACCCTTGATGGGACACCAGTCCATCAAAGGGGACTGTGCAGACACCTTTTAAAACCTATAGGCAATTTAAAGCAGCCAATCTACCTACCGGCATCCTTTTGGACAGTGAGAGGAAACCTGGAGGAAATAAACCCACACGGACATGGGGAGAACATGCACAGAAATAATTCCTCACAGACTCGAGATTTGGATCAAACTGGGGATCCTGGAGCTGTGAAGTGGCAACAATATCCACTGCTCCACCATGTCTCCCAATTTTTCCCACAATGAATTATTAGTTAAAACTTATAGTAAATTACTTTTTTTGCATTGTTTATCACATATTTACTGGATAACAAGCCTTAGAGTTCAGATTTATTTATAATTATGCATAATTCCTGTTTCTAAGAACTTGTCTTTACAAACTCTTCATATTAATTGGCTTAAGTGTCAGTAGAAAGTTGTAGGCAGAACCAGTAGGAATCGGCTACTTCTGCATACTTTGCATGTTTGCTGAATTGTGGTTAATTACGCAGTAATAGAAGGTGGAGTGCTGTTCTATTGACAGCGGGAAACTAATAAATGCAGGGTGCACTTCAAATTAGCTGAAGCGCTGTAGATTTCAAAAGGGCTTGTGATGTGCTGGGTACATGTCTCTCGTCTGAAAAATGGAAGCTGATATCAAAGCAGCATGTTTCCGAAAGGATTTTTACACATATTCACAAATACCATTTTACACTGGAGCAATTACTCAGAATGAGTATGTTTCTCTGAAAAGAAAATTATTGCCTTCATTGAGAGGAAAATGAACAGCAAACACTATAAGGAATGATGCATGGGTGTGTTTGTGTATGTTTGAGAGAGAGAAAGAGAGAGAGAGAGATGTATTCCAGTTTTAGTTTAAAGCAGCTCTCACTTATTATAGCACCTTCTGTATTTTAAAGTATCACAAAACATCTTTGACAATATAAAACAATAAACCACAAAAAAGAAAGAAATAAGAAATTTTAGAAATATAGTTTGAATCAAAATGAATGAAAACATTAATAAATTGAGAAAATAATATGATAATGAGGAAACAAATAAAACAAATTCTTAAAGCTGTATTATTTAAAAGCAACACTAAAAACTATGCTTTCAGCCACAGTATTTGAAGGTTGTTACAATATCTGAAATTCATACATTTCATAGTTTTAGGGTTCAAAATATAAATGATTTTCTCCTGCTGTAGATTTCTAAATCTTGTCCTCACAAGCAGACCTGCATCCTGAAACATTAAGAAATGAGCAGGATTAAATAGAATTTCTTTAGGTCCTTTAAATAATAAGACATTAATCCATGAATTGGTTTATACATTTACTATATTTACTAAAAGGATTTTATTGACAGTATGAAATGTAACCAAGAGCCAGTAAGAAAACAGGTGATATGGGGCCAATCTTCTTAGTTCTGAAAAGAGCTCCTGCTGTTGTTTTGTAGAACTTACTCAATGCCATTAGAGCTTCCAGACAGCAATGAATTTGCAATAGTCCAACATGGAGCTAATAAAAGTATGTGCTAATTTCTTAACACTTCATTTACTCTTTAGAAACTCATAAAATCACAACATGTGCTGCAACAGCACGCACATTCAACTTTAATTGCCCTGTTAGCAGCTCATTTCACACTCTTATGGGATCAATACAATCACCAAAAAGCTCCTTACTGCCTTGGCCTAATAACAGATGAATCCTCTGTACACCTTTTGGTAAACAAAAAATAAAGTACAGTTCACTTCCTTTCGCTTGAGAGAGACAGAGCAAGAGAGACTTTTGAAAAGACTCACTGACCAATTACCAAGAAAAACATTATGTATATATATATATATATATATATATATATATATATATATATATATATAATGTTTTTCTATATATATATATTATATATATATATATATATATATATAGAATATCAGACAGTTTCATATTTTTAAGATTTGGAATAAGGAATATATACATATATATATATATATATATATATATATATATATATATATATATATATATATATATATATATATATATATATATATATATATGTGTATATATTCCTTATTCCAAATCTTAAAAATATGAAACTGTCTGATATTCTATATATATATATCTTGACTGATGATACTAATGATATGAACAAAGAAACAATGTATACAAGATATTATATCTGATTATGATCTAAACAAAATATCAAAAAATGTCTGATGCAAAATATGTTTAGATCATAATCAGATATAATATCTTGTATACATTGTTTCTTTGTTCATATCATTAGTATCATCAGTCAAGACAAGTGGCTTTTATCATTTGTCATTCCTTTATATATCATATACTGCAAGTGTAACATATACTGTGGGGTCCAAAAGTCTGACAGCGCTAGTGAAAATGCTTCTATTTAATACAACAATTTTCATTACACATTATATTACTGACAATAACTGGAGTGAAAAGTAGAATCTTTGAAATATTGACATGAAATTCAGAGTTTCTTAGTATTTGCTATGCCCCCTTTTTGCTTTAATGACAATGTGCACTCAAGCTGGCATTCAAGCATGACTCCACGAGTTTGTGCAAAACCTTATGCTCCAACACAGAGTTCAAAACACAAGCAGATAGCATCAAGTGGGGATAATCCATGATCATAAATGAAAACACAGACATGGGTCTAAACACAGAAGTACAACTGGAAACATAGAACAGGTAATATGGGAAACTAAAGTTTCAAAACGCACATGAACAATGGATGAGTCTTTGCAAAATGTAGGAACAGAAGGTATAAATAGACTAACTAATCAAGGGCTGAAATGAGAACAGGTGCACACATTAAAGAACAGACCAATGACAGGACAGGGCAGAGACAGGACGAGAAACCAAAACAAAAACACGTCATAAACTCAAAATACAGCATAAATACAGTGCTCATCATTCTTGGATGTTGTAATACCATGTTGTAATAGGGATTTGTTACAAAGTACACAGGAGAAAAAATACAGTACACAGGACAGTGCATACTAACCAAACAGGACAACAAAACAGTATTAGATGGAAAGAACAATATTGGATGTTGTTAATATTGTTGTCATTGGTTTTGGTTCTGTTAAATCTATTACTGACTCTGGGCTGGCTTATCTATTAACATTTTTTGGTAGTAAAAATATGACTCTTTTGATCACCTCAATGCATCAGTTTCTATTTCTCAGCACAATTGACTGGATAGAGCTCAGTATAATAAATTCTGATTTATCACAACTAATTGTAACTAGATAGGTAAAGTTCGACATGACAAACTTTGATGTTGGCTTGAAAAAAGTCAGTCTGAAAGTTTGAAACAGTTTCATAAGCTTGAAGATAGTTTGACAGTGAAAGACAGAAAGAAAGAAAGAAAAGGTGACAGACAGACAGAAAGACAGACAAATAGACGGTTACTGGTAGAAAGATACATGACAAGTAGAGTGATACAAGTAGAAAGTCAGGTGGAGTGAGAGAGTGATACAGATAGATTTATAGAAAGAAATATGGAGAGAAAGTGTGTGTGTGTGTGTGTGCTACTGATAGATTGATAGAGAGATGGATGGATAGAGTGTGTGGCATTGATAGAGAGATAGATGAAGTGAGAGTCTCTGTTACAGGTACACTGACAGAGAGAGAGAGGGAGGGAAGAGGGGCTTCAGGCCGTGTGCACACAGGTGTGTGTGTGAGTTTTGACAGCTGGACTTTGAAATCTTGAACAATCCGAACCAGGCTCTGAACATTCAGTCAATGTAAGTCTATGGGAGTTTTTGGGATTTTTGATCATCCGCTATGGGAAACCGTAAGTCCGATCAGAAAAAATACAGTATGATCAGTTTGAACAGTTTGAAGGACTTTGCTGAGTTTGGTGGAAGGAGCTTGGAAGCTCAAGCAGTTATAACAATCAGAAATTTTCCTTGAAAGTCAATGGGAATTTTGGCCAATTTGAGCTTCTCTAATGGGAAAACTGTAAATCCAATCAGTTAGAAAAGTCACAACACACTAAGTCAGAACAGGCTGAAGGTCTCTGGAGAGTTTAGTGATTGTAGCATGAAAGCTCTAGGAAGAATAGCGCTTAGAATGTTGGGTCTCATAATAATAATAATACTACTAATAATAATAATAATAATAATAATAATAATAATAATATGCTTCTGCTTAAACAGCAGAACAGAATGTTGGCTTTGTCAAGCCAACATAATTATTAATGCATGTAATATTCAATGCCCATGAAATGGTGGTGATATTTTCAGCATGGCTGAAAATCGTTTGTCAAAACAAACAAGCAAACAAAAAACTCTATTTTTATATTTTTTTAAATAACAGAAGATTCAATTTTGTGAGCAATTATTCATCTGTCAAGTCACATTACTGTAATTTATTAGAAGAAATCCAAAACGCTTATGGATTTTTCAGCATTGTACAGAGGCAACCTGTTATTAGTTAATTCTTTCAAATTAATAGAAAGCACACACAAACATTCAGGAGTGCAAAATACTCCAGATCTGGGACGTACCTAAGTATGTCAACATCACTGAAAATGGCCACTAAAACAGGTATAATTAGTAAATTTTCTTAGTAAATGTTTTATTCTTTGTTTTTTCATTGTTAGTTATCTATTATATTTTAAATCCGAGTATGAATACGTTCAGTGAAATTCTTTAAACTATACTGCTCACAGCTTTGTCTGTATTGTATATGATACAGTTATGGCAACAGAATGTACTGTATTTTGAACTAAACAGAAGGAGATGGTATTTTAGGCAGCATTTATATGATCCAAAAATAAAGGCTGTTCTATTTGAAAGACAGATGGACTCTATAGTAGGCAATCCCATAAATCTGTTCACTAGGGCAGAATTCTGAATTCAAATTTTTTTGGGGGGCTAGTTTAAAAAAATAGTCTGTGACCTCCAAGATCTAATTTTAAAGCCAATAATCAGAATTAAATCTAATCAATTTCCACAAACATAGGCTATGGCAAACAAAGGGAAAGTGTAAGTGCAGACAGTGTATCTGTGATGTACAGAACCATTTCTGTTATAAGATACAGTATATTGCAAAGAATGGCAGAGGAAAAAGAGGATTATGGAGAGGATAATGTCCGTACCAGGTGATACTGCATTTTCATGAAAAGTTTCAGATAATTTTTTTGCATGATTTTTGAGATGTAGTTGGGCTGGAAATTTTGGTCAGAGTTGGCAAACCTCCTCACTGCTTCTGTAGCTAGCTTCTGTTAGTTAGCTAGTTGGCTATTTAAGTAAATATCTTATGTTAGTTAGCTAACTGATGGATCAGGAGCCTATCTCAGCAATGCTGGGCGTGAGTACACCCTGAATGAGAAGCCAGTCCATCACAGATCACCATGCATACACATATTCATAAACTCATTTTCACCTAGGGGCAATTTATCTTGGGAGGTGGAAGGAAAATGGAGAACCCAGAGAAAACTGAAGTGGACCCGGGAAAACATGTACAGAATGTCCTCAGGGGCTGTAACCCAAGCTCAGGATTGAACCTGAGACCATAGTTGCACTTCCACTGCCCCGGTTGTTTAGCTATATGTGTAAATAGCTTATGTTAGTTAGCTATGTGTGTAAATAACTTATGTTATTTAGTTAGCTATGTATTTAAATAGCTTATGTTAGCTAGATATGTATGTAGCTAGCTATCCATGTAAATAGATTCTGTTAGTTTGATAGCTACTTATCTAAATACACTGTTAGTTAGCTAGCTACATACCTGTATGTAAATAGCTTATATTAGTTAGATAGTATTGTAGGTATATAGCTGTTGTTAATTAGCTAGCTATGAGTATAAATGGTTTATGTTAGTATGTAAGTAGTTAGTTAGCTAGCTATGCATGTAAATTACCTATGTTAATTAGCTAGCGTGTGTAAATAACTTATATTAGCTAGCATTGTATGTACATAGCTAGTAATTAGCTAGCTATGCATATAAATGGCTTAATATGTAATATTAATATGTAAATAGTTATGTCTAGTTAGCTTACTGTGTAATTAAATACTGGAGCTTGTGTTAGTTACAATAGCTAGTGATGTATGTAAATTTTTTTGTTACCTAGCTATGGATGCAAATAGATTATGCTAATTAGCTAAATATGTAAATAGCGTATGTTGATTAACTAGATAGATAGATATTTTATTGACCAAACTGTAGTCCAATAGTGTTCAACAGTAGAAAAATAATGGGGTCCATCCTAAGGTAAGCCAATAACCTAGCATGTGATAGTGAATAAACAAATGTCACATGCTCAACATGCTTAAAGTTATGACGTGGGATGAAATTGAAGGATGTGGCAAATGCACAAGATCCCCTACCAAGAATTGAACATGGTTAGGTGGTTATTTGCCTTGAATTCAAGGACTTGGAGAATCAATTATGACAAATAGGACAATCTTAAAGGGAATATATACGCAGTAGAAACACTCAGATTTCTGGTCTGATCATGACCTAAAACACTTTATCTGATATATGAGTCTTTGCTGAATGTTAGTGTACACTGTTCTCAAAGTGCACTCTTATATGGAGCACCCTGAGGCAACATTAACAATGCATTAACCAGCAACAGCATCTAATAACCGGAGATTGCCTGTAGTGTGTGTGTGTGTGTGTGTGTGTGTAGTCTAGCAATGCTAAGATGCCACACCTTCATGTCTAGACACTCCATGTATTACACAGACTGCAGTAGCTCTGATTCCTATCGCTCCCACAGGTCCAACTTAGAAAATGGCTAAGACGTTTCTCCTGCACCAAGTCGTTTGGCCAGAAATATAATCAACAGCCTCAAATTATGCTTTATGGCCATGACCTCCCCTCTGTGGACCACGAACGTTACAATAATGGCCATCAGTAATTTCTCATTGTCTATCAAAGACATTTCAGTAACAGGCAGCAGGGCCGGGGTGTGGAAACAGATGAGTGTATTAGAGGAGCTTTAGCAAGCTCATTTTCTCTTCTGCAGAGATGCGGAAGCCTTGCAGCAGATTTATTACTGCCAGAGCGGAGGCGTTTGGCATCTCGTCGCTCTAATCAGCCTATTAATCAAACACATCCCATGTAAGCAACGATCATCAATCTGATGAAGCCAGAAGGAAAAGCACAGTCTTAATGGCCTAGTCATCAGAAACAAACCAAATTCCTTATTGTCTTTCATTGTCTTGTTATGCTGTGTAAATACTTGGGGTATTGCCTTTTTCACTTCTCAGATTAGTAGTCTTCTGTGAGTTTTAGAGAGAGAAATAAAGCACTGTGTGTATCTGAGTAGGGCTCCAAATATCTGTATCTGTATTCAGATTTAAACTGGAAGTGGGCATGACCTAAACTGAAAGCCTTCCTTCCTTCCTTCCTTCCTCATTTACTCACTAACTGAGTGACTGAATTAAATACTAACTCTACCACTGAGCCCGCCAAAACACGTGAAAATGCTAGAAAAAAAACACCAGAGCTAGAAATGCCAGCATTGTCTGCATGGTCTGTGAATAGTGGGTCCTTTGCACGGTTATTAATATTGTTCATATATTTTCAACTAACAAATTTAGTTGGTTTTATTTACCAAAATATAAACCAATTAGTAGCTTGAGGCCTGCATGAAAGTAATTAACTCCCACTCATGCGATTTTTGTTGCCTCTGGTGGGATCCCACTCTCAATGCAAAACATCTAGTCACAGATGCCCTGTGAACCTTTCTGGTAAGCTTTCTAACAACAACAACGACAAAAATCCCCAATACCACCAATACCGCATATTCATATATATGTATTTGGAAACTATCTGTTCATTCCAAATAATGTATTCGTATTTGGTTACATCCCTACTATACAACAAATAACCAACACTACATTTCATATGCTATCGGTTGGCAACCCCAGAGCTGGGCACTCATTATCTGTGACAAATCAAAAAATGTGGCTAATACAACGTATCCATTCTGTGCATAGAGAAGAGCGATCATGTAATCTGCTGTGAGAATAAGTACCTCACAGAGGGGACAAAAAAGTGAATGGATGTGAATTCGAGTGATGATTGAGGACCCATATGAATGGCCATAGCAAAAGCTACACAGACCCAGCAGAACCAAACAAGCCTTTATTTCAAGTTCAGCCGAGCCTGACCATCATTTATTTGGAGCGCGGCTCGGTGCCACCAGGGAAGCAATTTCCAGCAGCAGCAGTAATGGGCACAAATCTTGTTTGGTGTCAGAAACCTTAAATACACCAGAACTGTGAGCATGCTGAGCTCCATTTTCATCCGTCTGCAATGAGTCCGCAGCACAGCTTTTAAGCTGCCTGGTTGTTCGAGAGCACAGGAAATGAACGGGCTTCTGGCTTTTAATTAGCTACAGAAAGAGTGATGGGAGGATGAGGCTCTCTAATTGAGAATATAAAGCTGACACAAACAAGTGCACACAAACACACACAATCTTGCAAAATCGGAGGTAGCGAAAGACAGTGGAAACTATAGGAAATTATGTAATTAACTAAAGCATTCGTCTGCTTAAGTCAAGACTTTAAGGAAAAGAAAGTTCAAAACAATCATAACGTCAGCAAACATTCCCTACATCCTTCTCCATTCTGCCACAGACGTTTCTCTCTGTTTACTCTGCACTCATCCCATCAAACATTTCAGTCACAGCCTGTTAACCTAGCCAACGTAGAGAAAGAAGAAGCATCGACTTTCATAATATTTGTATGGTCGTCAAGATCATTTTATTCCCTCATTCATCATTGGGGAGACAGATAGAGAGAAAAAAATGGCATTTGGAAATGTTCAATTCTCATTTTAAGATATTCTCCAGCCATCTGCCTCTCACTCTTCTCTCTCACTTTTCTAAACAACAGAGGCAATTGACATGATGAATAAAATAACAATGCTGGGATAATTATTTGGAGACTTAATATACTTTATTATTTTCTTAATTTTGATTTGAAAACATCTGTTTTTTTCTTTTTCAGGTGGTATTGCTAGGTGTTTCCAATCTTATCCACAAAGGGCCAGTGTGGGTGCAGGTTTTCATTCCAATCAAGCAGAAGCCACCCTGGATTCCACCTTTTTAATCAGCTGACCTTGGCTTTCAATAGACTCAGGTGTGGCTTCTGCTTTGTTGTAATGAAAACCTGCACCCCACCCACACCAGCCCTTCCCGGGTAAGATATAGATACACTATATTGGCAAAAGTTTTGGGACACCCCTCATTGACACCAATCATTGAAGTCAGGTGTTCCAATCACTAACATGACCACAGGTGTATAAAATCAGGCACCTAGGCATGCAGACTGCTTCTACAAACATTTGTGAAAGAATGGGTCGCTCTCATGAGCTCAAGGGTGGTACTGTGATAGGTTGCCACCTATGCAATAAGTCCATTCGTGAAATTTCCTCACTATTAAATATTCCACGGTCAACTGTTAGTAATATTATAACAAAGTGGAAGCAATTGGGAACAACAGCAACTCAGCCACGAAATGGAAGGCCACTTAAAATCACAGAGTGGGGTCAGTGCATGTTGAGGCGCACAGTGCGCAGAAGTCGCCAACTTTCTGCAGACTCAATAGATACAAACCTCCAACTTCGTGTGGCCTTCAGATTAGCTCAAGAACTGTGCATAGAGAGCTTCATGGAATGGGTTTCCATGGCCGAGCAGCTGCATCCAAGCCTTACACCACCAAGTGCAATGCAAAGCGTAGGATGCAGTGGTGTAAAGCACACCACCACTGGACTCTAGAGCAGTGGAGACGTGTTCTGTGGAGTGACGATTCACACTATTCTGTCCGGCAATCCGATGGATGAGTCTGGGTTTGGCTTGGCCCCTTAGTTCCAGTGAAAGGAACTCTTAATGCTTCAGCATACTGAGACATTTTGGACAATTTCATGCTCCCAACTTTTGGGAACAGTTTGGGGATGGCCCCTTCCTGTTCCAACATGACTGCGCACCAGTGCACAAAGCAAGGTCCATAAAGACATGGATGAGTGAGTTTGGTGTGGATGAACTTGACTGGCCTGCACAGAGTCCTGACCTCAACCTGATAGAACACCTTTGGGATGAATTAGAGCGGAGACTGCGAGCCAGGCCTTCTCGTCCAACAGCAGTCCCTGACCTCACAAATGCGCTTCTAGAAGAATGGTCAAAAATTCCCATAAACACACTCCTAAACCTTGTGGAAAGCCTTCCCAGAAGAGTTGAAGCTGCAAAGGGTAGGCCAACTCCATATTAAACCCTACAGACAGGTTAAGAATGGGATGTCATTAAAGTTCATGTGCATGTAAAGGCAGACGTCCCAAAACTTTTGGCAATATAGTGTGTGTATATATATATATATTAAAACATTAACATTAAAACCACTGACAGGTAAAGTCAATAATTGATTATCTTGTTATGGGGTGGGATATATTAGGCAGCAAGTGAACAGTCAGTTTTTGAAGTTGATGTGTTAAAACAGAAAAAATGAGCATTAAGCATAAGCATAAGGATCTTAGCAACTTTGACAAGAGCCAAATTGTAATGGCCAGATGACTGGGTCAGAGCATCTCTAAAACGGCAGGTCTTTTGGTGCGTTCCCGATATGCAGTGATTAGTACCTACCAAAAGTGGTCCAAGGAAGGACAACTGGTGAACCGGGAACAGGATCATGGGCACCCAAGGAACATGACAATGAGTTCAAGGTGTTCACTTGGCCTCTAAATTCCCCAGATCTCAATCCAATTGAGCATCCGTGGGTTCGATGCATGGAGGACAAGTCCGATCCATGGAGGCCCCACCTTGCAACCTACAGGACTTAAAGGATCTGCTGCTAATGTCTTTTAGCCAGATAAGACAGCACACCTTCAGAGGTCTTGTGGAGTCCATGCCTCGACGTGCCAGAGCTGTTTTGGCGACACAAAGGGGACCTACACAATATTAGGCAGGTGGTTTTAATGTTATGGCTGATAAATATGGCTGTTTCCTCTGGGTTCTCCAGTTTCCTCTCACCTCCTAAAAACATGCTGATACAGTAGGTGGACTGGCTATGCTAAATTGCCCGTAGATGTGAATGTATGTGTGCATGGTGCCCTGCATGGACTGGCATCCCATCAAGGTTGTAGTCCCACTTCACACCCAGTGTTCCCAGAATATGCTCCAAAACCACCACGACCCTGACCAGGATAAAACAGATACTGAAGATGAATGAATGATATGTTTCTTCACATAACAAGTTGAGGCAGAGTCTCAGCCTGAGTGTAATATAGAGCACTTTCACACCAGAGACGGCTTTGGCTCTGAGAACAACACCCCAGAGAGCTCACAAATAGCACTCTTGAGACTTGTGTGTGCATTTGTGAATGAGAGATAGATAAATGGGGTTTTCTGATTGTACAACCTCTCATCAAGTAGAACAGAGGGGTCAAGAATAAGCTCAGGAGTAGAGCATGTGATCTGAAGCTTCATGAAACTCGTTGGTTATCCACCTGGGCTTCTAAGGTGTTTAGAGTATCTACAGAGTCTTCTTACTTTCAACTCACAGAACACTGGTGATATAACTTTACAGATTTTTCCGATGAGCCTTTTGGTAATCAGTTTTCCTATAAGGTTAATTTAAAAGTAAGATATTCATTTAGGTAAACTGTTGATAAATCTATTTTATGTAGCTTATACATAAATTATGTGGTAAAGGACTTCGCACGCAGCAAGATGGTAGCTCGGCGCTAAGCTCCTGATTAAAACCCCCTTTTTCTAAGGTATATTTTCATATTAAGGAAAGATAAACTGTTTTCGGCAGCTGAACAATCCTAGTAAGAATGGCAACTGGCAAAAAAATGAATGTCTCCTCAAAAATCTACAGGTGGCTGCAAACGTCTCAAAACGCTCGATGACGACATGGCCGCAATTGTTAGCCATGCAACAGGAGGCTAGGCATGAAATGGTTTCCTGCATGCTGACGGAGGCAATTAAGTCTGCTCTCAACCCCTTCAATGAACATATTAAAGAAAACGGTGTCGTTCTCCGAACATTGAAAGAGGAGCTGGATTTGTTGAGGGAAAGTATGGCTACAATTACAATGAAAATGGATAACCTCCAAGGCAGTTTACAGAAAACAAAAAAAGAATCTCTGCCTGTCTCAGCTTGGAAGACAGGTCACGTCGCAATAATGTTCGTTTGGTTAATCTGCCATCAGGAATGGAAGGAGATGACCCTGTTGGTTTTCTACAGAATATGCTACCTAAATGGATCCCCAACCTTTTGTTGGGCTCACACCTGATTGAGATAGATAGAGCCCATCTAATTTATTCAAATTCCAACTCATCTGAACCATGAATGTTGTTCTTTTGTCTTCTCCACTATCCAGACAGGCAAGCCATCCTTCAAGGAGCACGAAAAGCAAAGCCCATTCTGCCCAAAGGAGTGCGTCTAGAATTTTATGTGGATTACAGTCATGACACAGTGCAAAGAAGGAAGGTGTTTTCGGCCGTTAAGTCAAAGCTTCACCAGAAAGGCACTGAAACATTCCTGATCTACCCAGCATCATTGAGAGTCACTTACAAGAGTCAGAAATATTTGTTTGAATCACCATAGGATGCTGAAAAAAAAATGGAAGGACTAGATGACTCAGTGGTACGGGCTGCCCATAGCTCATTAGAGCTCCACTTTCAGGAGGCCATGGAGGACGCCAAATAAAGGAACTTATTACTGACTTTGTTAGCAAGCTTGATATATACATGGTCAAAAGAAGTTTTCAGTGTGCATTCGTGCTGCAATCCTCCAAAGTGATGTGGTAACTATATGTTATTTTTATGTAACTACCTTTTAATTTCAATTCTCTGTTGACTAATGTTTTTCTGGCTTGCTTGTTTTATACGGTTAAGTGAAGGGTTCTTGGTTAACTTCTGTTCTTCTTTGTCTTCTTTGCCTGTGTAAGATGAGCAATGGTTCTGAAAGTCTAAATTTCGCTTAGGTGCATAAAGCACTCAGGACCATTATATTCTCTGATTTTGTTTACGACTGTGAAAAATTCAACAGCAAGCTAATTAACATGCATGAAAACATCGTATGTTAACCTGCATGTGCTCTGCAGCCAAAGATTGTGGTTAGACTACGAACACTTACTCTTAATGTAAGGGGATTAAACTCTCCTATCAAACGTACATGAGTTCTGGACCTTCTGCATAGGAAAAAGATTGATGTAGCGTTTCTTCAGGAAACACATCTGACCTCTACGGACATCCAAAGATTGCAAAACAGGTATTACTTTCCATAGTATTATCATGTAATTCAGAGAAGAAAGGGGTGGTAAATTTATTTAAGCGTACCTCTAACTTCATTATTGAGGATACAGGATTTGACGATGATGGTAGAGTTGCATATTGCTGTACTTTTCGAATTCATATGACGCCTCCTTTTTTTCCAAACCTCACGAAAACTCTTTTATCTCTCCATGGCTACTCAACTATTATTGGATCCGATATGAATGCAGTGCTCGACACAGTTTTGGATCATTCTAACCTGTCAGTGTCAGTGGCACAAGCTCAGTCATCTAAAGCACTGAGACTGTTTACTAAGGATGTAGATGTGTGGGATGCTTGGTGGATACAGAATCCAACAGCTAAGGAATATACCTATTTTTTCCCGTGCCACAAATCATTCTCGAGAATTGATTGTATCTTACATTCATCAACGCTACTTTCAGGTTTAATCAATGTTGAGTTTCTACCACAGAATGTTTCCGATCATAATGTCATACTGACACACCTTCAGATTAATACATTTTTTAAACCATCCAGAAAGAGATTTAATGCTCTTTTGCTACAAAATGAGGATTTCCTATCTCAACTGAGAGTAGAATTGACCGAATTTATCAAATTAAATCAAGATTCTCTTTCCAATCAAGATATGTTTTGGGCTTCTATCAAGGGGTTTTTAAGGAACAATGCCATCTCCTTTTCTGCTAGATTTAAAAAGGCTTATCTTGAACAAGTATCAGTATTAGAGAGAAGGTGTAGGGAACTAGAAAGGGAACTTGGTTATAAATTCTCCAAAGAAACAGAACAGAAATTAAATGTTGAAAGGGCTGAACTTAATGATTTATTACGACAAAGAGCAGAGTACTTAATGCATATTACTAAACATAGATACTACATAGATGGAAGCAGGCCAAGCCAACATCTTGCACTTGTACTGAAACAACACGAGAGATGATTTAACATTCAGGCAATTAAAAATCCTAAAAACGGTCTCATCACACACCCCACAGACATCAATGAAACATTCATGATATTTTTTGAAAAAACTATATACTTCAGAAATGCAACCCTGCACAAACCAGTTAAAAAGTGTTTTTCACCAATTAAACTTACCCAAACTTTCAAGGGAAGAAGCTGATCAGCTCAACTCTGAAATTAATTTGGAAGAACTGCATAATGCAATAATGTGTTCAAATAAAGGAAAGTCCCCGGGAATTGATGACCTCCTGGTCGATCTACATTTAGTGCTATGGGATCTACTAAGCCCTATTGGGCTACACACTATAAATGCGACCATAGCTAAAGGCCATTTTTACAAAGATCTCAATATTGCTAAAATTACGGTCCTCCCTAAACCTTTGTTACAGGTTGTTTGTCTTCAGACAATGTTCGTCGAGTGTTGCATGTCATTGCAGAATCTGGAAAACTGAAAACGCCCAGTAGCCTTTTATTTGTTGATGCTGAAAAAGCTTTTGACTGGTTGGAATGGAACTACTTATGGTACACTTTGAAAGAGTTTACTTTCAATATCTATAGAGGTACTAGACAGGGATGCCCACTTTCCCATCTCATGTTTAATTTATCACTAGAACCACTGGCCCAATCCAGTTAGGCTCATCAGTTCACTCCATATCTTTATATGCTGATGATACTGTTATTTTTATCTTGCAACTTTCTCTACCTAACACCCTCAAAATCATAGACGAATTTGGCATGCTATCCGGATTTAAAATTAATCATGCTAAATCTATTTTGATGCCTCTCAATCCAGATGGCTCTAATTTCTCTTTTTCTAATAATATTCTGATATCAACACAAGGAAAATACTTGGGGATTGAGTTGAGACTCACTGTAACCCTCATTTCAAAAATTAATTATATGTCAGTTTTTGAAAAATCTGAGTCTGATATTCAGAGATGGATGTTTCTATCTTCATCACCACCTGTCTGAATGTCAACATTAAAAATGAATATCTTGACCCGAATTAACTTTATTAGTTCTATGCCTCCCCTCCCCCCACCAGCAAATTATTGGAAAAGGTTAGATTCTTTACTGATAAAATATATATGGAATGGAACACGACCCCGCATCAAGTGGTCGTGAAAAGTGGATGAGGTGCCCTAATTTTTAATGGTACCATCGGTCCTTCACACCTGTTTGATTCCTTCATTCTCTCAGTTGTGAAATGGTTTGATACTTTTGCACAACCTTCATGGAAACAAATAGAAAAAGAGCTCATTTCTCCAATTCGTTTACGATGTAAGATTTTTTATTTTCTGGCCTCTCCTATAAGAAGAGCTCATTACACTATGGGCCTATACTATCCTACACACTCCAGACATTTAAACAGATAGAAGCTTCTTTCACAGCTAAAACTACATGGCATACTCACACACCTATTTGGCACTATTTGAATTTACTTTCTGGTGGACAACCTGTTTTAAAAGGTGAGGAATCAACCCTGGATTTTCAAGAATTAATTAAAAGATTTAATATTTCCTGTGATACTTTATTTCTTTACTTCAAACTACATGTAACTTTAAAAGCCCATAAGGTACCTTGTGGCACAAACCTTCAAACCCATCCGGTAGTGAAATGGATTCTCAATGCGCCAAGCAAAGGAACTGTTTCTTATCTCTACGTTTGTCTCACAGATCATAACACAGATGTTTTCCCTAAGGCAAATGTATGGTTATCAGATCTGGCTCCTCCAAATAGAAATATTGACTGGGAAACTGGGAAATATTCACTGGGAAAGTGTGGGACAATACATTCCATACATCTACGAATCCTAACCATCAGTTCATCCATTTTAAATTTATCCACAGAGCATATTTAAACACACAAATACAAGACATCATGGGCTTATCACCCCACTCTTACTTACTGTAATTTTTGTGGGCCAGGGAACCTGGGCACATTGATGCATATGCTTTGGGAATGTCCAGATGTACAAAAATTTTCGGATAAGGTGCTAGATGTTCTGTATAATGTCATAAAGAAATGTTTTCATAAAGATTTCATAAAGAATCTTTTATTGCTGAAGAATTAAATATTCTTCTTCCTTGCTGTGTGATCCTGATGTGTGGTGGGATGAATGGCATGGCTGGGGTTGGGAGGGAGAACTAATTTGTTGGATAATCTTTTTCTCATGTCTTATGCATGCTTTTTTGAAAAATAAAATTATAAAAACATAATTACAATAAAATTATGTGGTAAAAACTCTTAACATTATTGCTATATGGCATAGAGAATTTTCAAAATAATACTCATACCTTATTATGATAATCATTGTTCTAGTCGGCTTTTGACAAAACAGGGGTTTGGATAACCCTCTTGATAACCACTGTGCTGTTAATTTCTCAAATCTGATTAGTTAGTGTTGATTAATTTTCTATAACAGAACAATTCAGTAGCTCTGACTGCGGGCAAATCACAGGTTAATGCGCTCATTCATAATATGTTACACAGGGACTTATTAACAGAACAGACTAAAAAAACATGTGGATACAGAATAGATACAAAAAAGACATAAACAGATTAAAAAAACATGTGTAATCATTGATATGGTGAAGTTTTTTTGAGTCTCTAGTGTCAGCTATTTGTAACAGTCAAGGGTAAAGCGGTAACTTGAAGTTTTTCTGGCCCAAAAAAGTCTTCAGGACAAAGGACTTTTTGCACTTTGTGATGTTCTTTAATAATAAAAATGGTTAACATTGGCAAATTGCTGTGGTTTAAGAGGAACAAAACATTTCAGGGCATGCTTTTATTGGAAAATAATCAAGTTTGGGGTGGTAATGGCATCACGCATCCACACCATTGATTATTTTCTTATAACAGCATGCCACACGTAATGTTTTATTTCTTCCTTACAAGTAACAAGTATTATATGTAAGGTTGGTTGATTTCCAGGTGCATAGTTGGACACTGCTGTAAAAAGATGATGATTCCTCATTTGCTAAACACTGATAAACCATCTACTCTGTGCTGTTCAAATAAAAAGTTATGTTATCTGTGATGTAGTTGGTTATGTATTTGAATGCAACAAATCAAATATTAGATCTAGTTTTCTAAATGTTAAATGAGCAGTTTGTCATGTGTAGAGCCCTCGGGTACCTGTGAGATGAATCACGATTGCAATGAAAATGTTTAACAAGCCTTCAATGTGTAGAAATTGCACCTTTAAATAGATTATTAGTCTTGTTTACACTTACAACAGCTGTATCTGACACTTTTGCAGTGCTTGAATAGGATTGGATCTGAGAGCAATGCATTCCAAGCAAGTTCTGCTTCTGAGGTCTACAGTTATATTGACTTGATCCCTCAGGCCTCTTAAGGCTCATCTAATGAACTTCACTAAAGTTAATAAAGTATTGGAACAGCCCTTAAAACTGTGTGGGGATCCCCCCAAGGGGAAATAGCAAGGACAGCTTGATAAGAGCACATTAGAAAGCGTATTGGAATGCAGAGAAAGTGTCCCTTGAAACCTCTTTCCCTGTAAAGCTCAGTATCCAGCCTGCAGGGATTTAATATAGTTGTCTCATGGTTTATGTGTTTCAGAAGCCACCTCATTCTTCGCATAGAAAGAAAAAGGATAAAAGACCTGAGCTGCAAAATGTCTAGCCACCCTAAAGGTCACTGCACACAGCTGCTAACAAGATTAAAAATGTATCTCTGGTTGCTGTGACACTTTTCATCTTTTAAAGAGATGGTGTTTCTGAAGTGCCTTTGACCACCGCTACCCTTTGACCTCATAAGCCTGGCAGTGTGGTGTTTCAAAGCGCAGGCCTGACGTGCCAGGCCTTTTGGCATGGGTTGTAATTGGATCTTTTCTTTGTTGAGTATGTCCCCTCTTCACTCTCTCTCTGTCTCTTACTTGTTCTCATCCTCTTCTTCTTCTGGAATGGAGAGCACTTCATTATTCACAGTAATGACTTGGTTTTCAAACACCACAGCTGAACCTGCAATAAGATTGTGGAAAAGCATTTGCGTGGGCCTATTGCAAATACAAACACTTTACTCTAAAACAGTTTCTTAAAAGAGTTCAACTCTTTCTATGTTCAGCTGAGGTGACTTCATTGCTGCAGTAATATTTTATATTGCATCACTTACCATAAAATATTAATTGTATATATATATATATATATATATATATATATATATACTGTATATATATATATATATATATATATATATATATATATATATATATATATATATATGTATATATATATATATGCTTATCTTTGCTTTGCCCTCACCTTTCTTTTTTTGGTGCCATTAAAACCATTTCTCTTAAGATCAGTGATGCCGTGTTGAAAAGCAGCTCTGCTATCTGCAGCCGCAGGGTGAGAAAGAGAGGGAACAAATGAGTGAAGTTCAGTGGACTTCTCTTTCTATCCTGCCTCACTGTCTTCCAGCTCCAGTTGCACAAATACTGCAGTGCCCTGCCCTATCTTGACAGTTCACGTCCTCCCTAAGTGCAAACGGCAGGGCATTTTATTATCTTAATGCGTACAGACGGCAGTGGGGTGGAACCAATGCTGTAAACCATTTGTGATAAGAATCCTCAGGGACACAACCACATGCTTCCTAGACTGTTACACTGTGTGTGGTTTGGATATTATGTTGTTGTTGTTGTTGTGGTGGTGTGTAGTGTCCAAGCATGTGCATGTATTAGTATACTTCATTTACATGCATGAATTTTTTTTTGCTAGTTATTACCTTTTTGGATGAGGACTGTATTAAAGCCTATTAAGTTCAAACCACCAAAACAATGAAATAGAATAAACAAAGTGGAGATTGCCTTGACACTGTCTCTTACTGTATGTATGTCAACTTCCTTGATGAACTCTTTCCATTCTCTCAAAACCATCTTATATTATTCAACTACAAGGTGAGCTGTTTCGTAATTAAAATACACGCATTCCAATTAATGCCAATGCCTTCGGTCATTATGCAATGCAGTGGGAAAGGAAGTGGGATCGTAAATAGTTTATTGTTAAGCTTTATTTAATTCCCACTCATACATAAATAATTGCCAGACCATGGAAAACTTGTGATGATTAATTTTTCATAGGACTACCTGTGGGGAGCATGCAATTTAATTACACTGAAAGGTCCAAATGTGATTATTATTGTTTAAATTGAGCAGCTCAAATGCCTGTGTATGTAAGATTGTGTGGATTAAATGAAGGCGCTCCTGAGTGGCATAACAGAAAAGCATTCGCTATAATGTCAGGAGATTGGGCATTCATGGAGTGTATGTGAGCTTATGTATGCAGAAGATTGCAATGAGCGATTTCCTCTGAGTGTGTTTAGTTGCCCTATGATGGTGGCTCTGGGAGATAAAGAGAGAACTTTCATGAGCAGCAGTTCAAAAAGATGCCACAGCTGGTTTCACGTGTCTCGGAGAAAGCATGTGCTAGCCTGCGTCCTTCACCCTCTCCAGTTGATAAGTGCCATGTTATAGGGGTATGACAGTTACCAGCTAGTCCCGGGAATTTGGCAAATGGCTAGGAATTGTAAAAGTGACCAAATTGGAAGAAAATACTAAAAACAATAAATGGAAGTATGACGGTAAGGAATAAATGATGCCTCACTTAGGGAACCAGAAGTGGAGAGACTTGGAGCCCCAGGAGACTAAGTGGTTAGGAATGAGCAAATGTAGTCTTATAGAGATTGGAGGCCAGATGACCATTTAGTCCCTGAGGAGGTCTTACTCCTCAACCCTCATATCCCTCAAGAAGAGTAAAACCTGCTTTTTAAATAATTTGTCCATAAAGACAAATCCCCTCACTTGGTATGATTTCCTACAGGAATAGGTTTTAAAAAAGGGTAAGTCAGTGAAATCCACCCATACATTCAGTATGTACCATCTATAACATCTCAAGATGTGCTGCTAATCCATGACAAAAACATTGGATACCAATGCATTGCAGCAAAGACTCCCACAATCATACTTGATCTCTGACATCATGATGCATGCTTGGAGTTTGCGTCTGTAAGTCAAAGCCTAGGAGTTTTGAGGTTTTGTATGACAATTGTAAGATTTTAAGATATTGAGCCATAAAGCTTTGAACCTCAATAAGATCAATAAGCTGATAAGATCTAAGCTGTTGTGGATAAATGAGTACAAATCCCCACAGCCACATTCCAAAAACTAGTGGAAAGCCTTCCCAGAGGAGCGGAGGCTGTTACAGAAGAAAAGGGTAGACCCTTCATGTTCCATATTAATGCACATTGTTTTGGAATGGGATGTTCAACAAGCACAGGTGGGAGTGATGGTCAGATGTCCACATACTTTTGGCCATATAGTGTAGTTTGTGGATTCCTGGGACTTTTCCTATAATCTCTATAGAGACACTTTTTTCTGTGACACAATTTTCTGAGAAATTGGTTCAGTGGTTCATATGTAAGTACATAACCAAAAATGCCTTTTCTCAATCAACTGCATGAAAATTTATTTCATATAAGCGTTCAGACTCATTGATATTTTATATGCATCTGCAGGTGTAATAACCAAGGCAGCTTTCATTCACTATCTGAGAAGTGGTGGTGGATTACATTAGTACCCTGCTCTAGAAATTCTACCCTGGTCCCTTTTTTCCAAGTGACTAGGCTTTCTCACAGGCAACTTGACCACAACCCAACACTATTTGTGAAGGGTAACAATAATGAGAACGGCAGTTCAGGAAAGCACAGAGATTAGCTGTCGTTTCCTTTTCACCAATCATTTGTGACAGCCAGTGGCCAGTCTTCTCTCTCTGGTTTAAAGATTAGGATAACTGAAGCCACCAGGCAAGGTCTGCCACCGAGCACAATGGACCTGGGAGATAAAGGGGAAACTAGAAGCCACCATGATGATACAGTAATTTGTAGCACAACAGGAAAGTGGCGAAGAAGGGCAGCCATCTTTAATACAGTAATAATACCTTGCCCCCAGCTTCCCTGTACTGCCTCTGAGGCAAAGTCCTGCTGCTCTCTAAGCAATAGAAATCCAAGGCACATTCAATTGCCTTTCAGAGGAGAGGAAAAAGAAACACCTGCTGTTCTGACATGACAGAGAAAATTTGCTGAGTGAATGTACCTGAACCAGACACAACAGTTGACACACGGGCGCTGCTGGCTTTATTTTCAGGACTATATCATTGCCAAGACAATATGCAGAACATGGGCTTGTTTGTAAAAAGATAATGACATAGTGCGGGGTGATACATCAAGAACAATATAGCTAAAGTGATTTCTTTGGTGATTTGTGTGGTCAGTTTTCTTCAAGCTAAGTAACGTGTCACATCACTAAATAGCTAGCAGAGTAAATGAAAGTACGACAGATGTTATACATTCAGATGGAGTGGCTGGCCAAACAAAATCCAATTTGAACATAACAAATCATACAAATTTTGATATATTATATTATATATTGTTCCTGCTTAAACATATAAACAGCTTCATCTGGCATTTTTTGCACTGTATTTTGTGAAGCCAATTACAGCAAAACACAATGCCTTCAGGGTAAGTGCTGCGGCTGAAGTCTTTAGTTATGCTGACTCAATCCCTCAGGCCTCCAAAGGCTCCCCTAATGGACTTCACATGAGCTGATAAACTATATAAAGGCCCTTAAGTTCGCAATAGGGGTTCCAAAAGGAGGAAGCGGCAATAAAAACATATTGGAATACAGAGACAATATAACATCAATGGGTAAAATGTTGTCTAAAGTCGTCCTGAATGTGTGTCTTAATAAACGCACACCTGTGAATGGAACAAAGGAGACTCCAGAAATTCTTATAAGCCATCACTGCTTTAGCTGCCAAGTCACTAGTAGAATCTTCTGGTCTGGGATAGGAAGCTCTGTCTGGAGCTGGAAACATCAACTAGCCAGATGGTGGGATATCAGAGCTGGGAGAGAAAAAGGGCATGCAGCAGCAGTGACATTTCTCAAGCCTAGTACAAAGTTGTTATCTAAGTCCACTCTGGACGCAAATTGCGTGCCTCATGCTTTGATCAGACAATCGTTCAATCAGACAGTCAGGGAGAGCACTTTGCAAGAGGATAAGCACAGTGAACTGCACTGAACTGTGAAGTGCCATATCAGTGTGTTCCCTTATGGTCTTGGTCTTTCTATTTAGTGAGAAAGAAGAAACAATTACAGCTTCATTAATGTAGCTTTAATGTCTGAGCTGTGTATGATATTATTATTATATGAATACTTATAAAGTGAAACATGAACTTGTGTCGATGTACTTACAGTGATTATAGACAATTATTGACACTGAAGCCATGCTATGCAGCAGCACTGTATCTGGAATCATCCTACTATTTTAATCATGTCTGTGGGCTAAGCTCAGCAGTGAGCCTTCATTCCGTCCAACAGGCGCAAGACTAATTTCTCGGTGGGATTCCTCATCCCTGTTTATTAGAGCTGCTCTAATTTCATTTATTAGCAAGGCTTTGATCAGAGCCTTCCTTCAACTCTCTACCACACTCTTTTTCTTTCCTCTGTGCCACAGGACTCCAGAACAGGGGGCATTTCATACCTGCATGTAGTGTTTCAGCCTGTTTTAAACGTACTTTCCCTTCAGTCAGCTCTCCTCACTGCTCCTCCTCAGTCATCTTTACTAATGTCAAATGTGAATGTCACTGACACTGCGTTGCACTTAATATAGAGTTAATATGACAGTCTGGATCTAACTTACTAGTTATCATCAAGAGCAAAAACAGCTAATTCAAATAGATATAGTCAGTTCCTGAATTATCGGAGATTCATCCTTCAATAAGTAAGAAAGAGTAAAAAAAAAAGGAAGATTTCTCCACAGAGCACAGTTACAGATGTACAGAAGATGATTGTGGGGTCACCAAGTCTCCAAATCTACAACTAGACACCACTTCTTTGTCATAAACAATCTGGAAGGTTGGCCAGAAGATAGCATTTTCACAAACACAGGCATAAGCACTTGGAGTTTACTAGACACTACAGTGGTCAGATGCAGCAAAAATAGAGCTTTGTGGCAACTCAAGGTGGGTTCGGCTTCATGGTTGTGCGAAAAAAAAAAGAAAAAAAAAAAAAAAAACAATCCCCACTGTTAAGTATAGAGGAGGATGTGTGATTTTTGGGCTGTTTTCCTCCAAAGGAACTGGAAGCCTTCTGACATCATAGACTTCATGACATACCAAGAGATATTAAAAGAAAATTTGGCTGCATCTTTCAAGATACGACAACTTGGTCATGGTTGGATTTTCAAGCATTATAGGAGAAGACTCATTTTTGAAGACTCAGTACTGTTGGCACAAAGTATTAAATGATGGCATGACACATGGTATTGTTAAACTTTTTGAGAAAAGTTTTTTTATCTTCTTAGAATAAATGTACTCCAATGTTCCTTCAGATTAGGCTAGGTAAAGACATTTTTTTGTTTTACCCATCTTTACCGAGGGTGCTAATTAATAGTTCTGGAAGTGAATTTATGTGCCATGCCTAAAGAAAAGAATTCTTTAGAAGGGTAGATCCAGAAGAAATTGGTGGGTGATCACTGATATAAGTATCAGGTGTAGATACAGTATCTAGTCTTTATTTAGAAGTTGCAGCTATTTTATTTGCTCTGTTATCTTCTCTAATGCCCTAATGGAAAGGTGAGTTACCTACAACACATATGCATCCACATACAGATACTTACATACTGAGATGTACAGGCGACTAGGGAAATCAGACAGCTTCCATCCCAAACGGACTGATTGTGCACTTAAGACATGGAAAAACAACTTAGAACTTAGAGTGCACAGTAATAGCTCAATCTATCACAGTCACCGTCCACAAAGAGAGCGAGGCAAAGCCACAGGGAGAGAGATACAGTGCTATCAGACACATGAGATACTGAGTACATACAACCTGGTCTCCTTGGAGTTTAAACTTTAAACACACATGCACACTTTCGAGCTTTTTGAAATCTACTGAGATTGCCTTATTGGCAGGATGAGCTGACAGAGGTTGCCTTCCTGACTGTAAGTGCTGCTAAACTACTTCTTAGCACTTTTGAATACACTCTCCCTACAGACCAAGTGAGTGACAGCCACTTACCCTTCAAATCATGCAGAATTTACATTCACATATTCACATCCAAATAAACACAGACTTAGACAGGCATTCGCACTCTGTCTAGATAGAGTGCACAGAAGTCAGAGTAAGGACTTGTCTGTCACTTATAAACCTTTAACTAAGATACAGTATGAATGTAGCACAGAGACCAGTTTGTGTCAGCGTAGACAATTAATTCCAATTAATTCCAATTATCCTCCAATTCGCTTTCATAATAATATTGCCTCTTAGAAATAATGATTAGTATTAATAGACCCCTTTGGTATTTGTAAACAAACAAACAAACAAACAAAAAAAAACTGGTTGCAAAAAGACCTGAGTAGCCTAGCAATCTGTCACTACTTGGTTATAATCTGACTGCAGTATCTATTATCAAGAATTTTATTTGAGGAATCAGACAGACATTAGCTAAAATGTTATCCATGTATTATTATGGATTAGCACTAACAGACATTGAATTCTATTTGGCTAAGCTAACACTTTCAAATAGTGTAACTGTATAAGAACATTATGGCTTGCTGTCAGTGGCAAAATGATCCTAAGTGGGGGCCTAGCCTGCACTAACAGGACATATGTGTGTATATATATATATATATATATATATATATATATATATATATATATATATATATATATATATATATTATTTGTGAGGATGGAAAGCCCAGCCAGCTGTCCATAAAGTCATTTGTAAATTTGTACACTAAACAACGTTAACTAGCTAACATGCAACTGTTAAACCCCTGCTTAAAAAGTCAAATCTTGACTTGACTGTCTTATCTAATTTTAGACCAATTTACCTTTTATTTCTAAAGTTTTACAGAAGGTTGTTCTTCATCGTTCTGTTCTCACTATACATGCTTCCCTTGGGATGTATGTTTCACTGCTATGCAGATGCCACTCAAATTATCTGCCCTTGAAGTATAATGACAAAAATGGCTTGAAGTCCTTATCCTCTTGCCTGCTGGATATGAAGTCATGGATGTCATTTCTTAAATCTAAATAAGAGTAAAACAGAGGTTATTGTGTTTGGGCCTTCAGGCATCTCAGGCAGTTTAAATTATGATTTGGGAAAGTTGGCATCTTATGTTAAACATTCTGTGAAAAATGTGGGTGTCGCATTCGATTCTGAACTGAAATTTGACATATAGATAAATGCAGTAGTTAAATCTAGCTTTTTTCAATTAAGACTCCTAGCCAAGGTTAAGAGTTTTTTTTTCACTTGTAGAGTTTGAGAGAGTGATACACGCTTTTGTTTCATCACGACTTGACTACTGCAACTCTATATATATATATAGATATTATATATATAGAGTTACATTAAAGTCTTACATTAATCGTTTACAAACTGTTCAAAATGCAGCTGCTAGACATTTGACTTGTACCAGGAAATATGAACACATTACCCTTGTCTTATTCTCTTTACACTAGTTGCTAGTCCAATACAGAATTGATTTTAAAATCCTACTTTTTGTCTTTAAAGCTCTGAATGGACTGGCACCAAATTATCTCTCTGACCTTTTCAGTGCAAATACATCTGTTAGACGTTTAAGGTCATCTGATCAGAGATTATTGATGGTTCCTAGGTCTAGACTGAAGTCGAAGGGTGACCTTGATTTTGCTATTGCCGGATGCAAACTGTGGAATAGTTTACCGTTATCCCTTAGAGAAATTTCCACAGAATCAGAATTTAAATCAAAGTTAAAAACATATCTTTTTGCACAGGCTTACAATTGTTCTTAGAGTCTGAAGGTGTAAATTTATAAATGTTTAAATAAATCTGTAAATGTACCTCTTTATCTTGCATTGCGGTTTGTACAGCATAGCTGTATCTATGTATTGTGGGTGTCAGCACTTAAATCTTCGTGCTTTCTGGTTTCACATGAGAAGCAATTGTTTTTGGTCTTATTTACTGGTGAGCAGATGACCGTTTATAAATGCTATTAAGAAAGTGATAACAGGAAATAACTTATCTCACACATGTCCAACAAGATTATATGTAACTATAAATGTTGAGAAAATTATAATTTGTTGTTTTTTAATGAATTAAAAATTGTAATAGATTGTTCTGTGGTGTAAGACAAAAAACAATACTTCGGGACATGCTGTTACAGGTAAATAAATCAGCTTCGGGTGATAATAAACCTTTGAATAAGATAAAATAAACTGTCCTCAAAAAGTCTACTCTATTCCTGTTTAAATGTCTTAATGAAGTTTTTTTTTTAATTCTGACTAAGCCTTTCCTAATCTACAGCATTGATACTGTAGGATTAAAATTTTAATCCCATATATCACCGCTCATAGCAGGAGATCAGATGCAAAATGCTAAATAAAAAGGAACAAATTCATTACTGTCATGTGGATCAATAAGAAATTATTTTCATCCATGGAAAACATGTGGAAGTGTCATCACATTCCTCTCGTTCATAATCAACTATTTAATTAAGCATAATCTATTCTTAAGAGACAAGTCATGGGGAGCGATGGTAAATGTTACGTTTGCAAATGAATGTTGGCACTCGTGATGAGAGTGTGCGCATCTTTCTCCTGCTTATTGACAGCGTAGAACAAAGGAATCAGCACAAGATGCTGAGACGCATTACCATCATCCTGTTCTCTCACACACATCTACTGTGGCCAGGAACAACAATTAACCTGAAGATGTAAACAGTGTGATTGGGAAATGGAAGCTTCTCTCTCCGTCTCTCTCTCTCACACACTGCTGATGAGTTAATGACAAGCTCTATTGTTGTATTGTACTCCTTAGCTTGACTGATTGACACATAGAGGGGCAACAGAGGAGGGGGGGGAGAGAACGAGAAGATAAATAGAAGAGAAGAGAATGAGGAGACTCTTCTGGAACTGCACAGAAATAATAGGCTTTACTTGGTAGTGCAAGTGATCCTATGCACAGTCCAATGGCTGAGTAGCTTCCAGCAAGGCATGCAGAGCACTAAAAGTGTTTAAAAGCAGACTTCAGACCATGCAGGCTGTAAAGACACTGTTAAGGGGACTGAAATAACTTTAGGGCTTTGTGTAGTCTATGGTGCAATGGCTGCGCTGAACACAACCTCTCCTGAGATCTGGCAAAGAGTATTAAAGATGACATACACTGCTTATCTATAGTATGTGGGAAAGACAGAAAAAGATCCAACTCTTGGTGGTTACATATAAAGCTTAGGCTTTAGTTTACAACATACAGCGAGCTTCTGCAGCAGCCTGTTCACCTTAGTAATACAACAGCACTACAACTCCAGAAAAAAGCCATTTTTATTCATTCATTTGAAAAATGATTTTAGTGACAACACAATAAAAGCCTTACTCAGGTTCTCATACTGGCAACGTGACAGTGCTAGGATTTGAACTCGTAACTTTTTTTGGCAAATAAATGCTAGCAATTTCACACATAATAGAAACTGCCTTCATTCCTGCATTTGAGCACTTGAATAATCCCATGGAACCTAAATCCTTGATTGCTTTCTAATTAGATTAATGTTGGTTTCGTGGGCACATAATGTGCAGTACAAAGTATGAATAAATGATGACTTACATTGGACTGTATACATAGACTTTCTTCCATTTCAATGTAAATTGAGCAGTTCTAATCTTGAGTAAAGTTTGAGTAATCAGTCATAATCCAAGGCTGACAGTGCTTGTCCTGATGACATAGCTTTATTCAAAAGTTTACATTCTTACTGGAATTGGTCAGCCTAACACTAGCAAGAAAACTAGCAAGTGAATGCTAACCTAGTGCCTTCTGATAAATCTAGCATGTCTGTTTCAGAAAACAATCCTGATTCTGAATTTAATTCAATTCAATTTTATCTGTATAATGCTTCTAACAATAGAAAAAGTCACAAAACAATTTTACAGAAACCCAGATGTAGATTTAGATTTAGATGTCTAATGAGTAAGCCAGAGGCAACAGTGTTAAGGAAAAACTCCCTGAGATGAAATGAGGAAGAAAGGGAACTCATCCTCTAATGGGTGATGTCAGATAGTGGGAGTCTAAACCTTTACTCTGTGTACTATAAAGTGAAACAGTACTGAGTGTTTTGAAGGATGTTCAATATGAGCATCACAGGCTTTATGATTACAGCAGCAGTCCTTATGTATGAGTCTAGAGTAGCCAGGTGAGATTATCCGTTGAACAAAGGATGAGATTGATTGATGATTCCTTACTGGCACCACTATGTTTCCATCTGCTTGATTGGCAAGGAAGACTGGCAGTTTCAGAAAATCTCGTGTACTCATTGGAATGTTTTTTTTTTTTTTAATTCAAACTTTACTGGATGTTTAAATATTGATATCATCCAGACATTTTGCCATCTGTCTTCACTGACCATGGATCTTTTAATCAGAGGCAAACCTATAAAGATTTCTTTTTCTTTGGCTTTCACTCCCATCCTCCCACTTCATCGCAACCATTGATCAGAGGGGAGAATTAAGATTGGCTTCTAGATTTGAAGGTCGACTGCTCAATTTGCTCTTTGAGGTCTCCCACGGGTGGCAGGGTGGCTGAAAGAAACTCCTGACAGGCTAATTTATGAAGACAAAGTGACAGCAGGTCGTAAGCTAAAGCATTGCATTCTGATATATCCTTTTAGAGGTGAGAGGAATGCCAGCATGCTGTAATTAGAGCTGCTTGATGCAGGATGTTTATCCATGGTTATGCATTTAGTCCCTCAGAGAGGAGCTCCACCGCAGGGAGGGGTTATATCTTTTATTCCCAGTGGAACTTCTGCTTAGGTAACAATCATGACCGATATGGAAGAGCGAAGTGAAAAATGAGAAAAGGATGTTTGCTGGAGACCAGTGCTGCTGACACAGTAACAGTGATGAGGAGAGATTAGGAATTGATGCCTCCCTCCATATGCCTCTCTCGGTCTCTCTCTCGCTCTCTCTCTCTCTGGTCCATCACAGATAACCCACATGTTGCTATGACATGCCATTTCCTTGGGAAGTCCTGAGGTATTTATTTCCCAGTTTCCCCAGCTGAGCTTATACTTTTTGTGCCTAGAGCCTGGAATTGTTTGAGTTTTTTTTTCTCTCTCCTCCCTCTTTGCATTATTTAGTTAATACTACAAATACATTCTTGAAACTCTTAGAGCGATTTCTATTTAGTCTCCTCTTATGGTTCATCACACATGACATGACTGGTATGAAATTTTTAAAGCCACCCCGGGGTGTGGGCCTGTATCTCTAAGCTTCTTTCTGACTTGAGATATTGAAAAGGTAATGCATTTTAACCCAAAGCCAACTTACAAAGCTTACAGACAGACTATTTTATGAATGCAAACTGGGCTCTCATTGAGATTCTGTTACTGTTGAATGTAGCATGTAATATGTTTCCTGTTTGTTTGCTTCTATCTATTTTATTAATTGTAAAGAGATTAAAAATTATTAACTGAGCTATGAATACAGCTCTCCCTAGCACATTTCTGAGTGCTTCTTTCAGTGCCATGCTTTCTATTATGATTTCATTGAGTTCCCATGATGCAGGTCATTGTATGTTCTGTTTGAACCACAACTTTACAACATGGTGTAACACATTAATATGAAAAGAATGAAACTATTGAATGTCTAAGAATGCCATGATCATAATATTCCATCCAGAGCCCAAATGCATTTGGGGACCATTTCAGATCCCAAAGAAATTTATTCATTACCATGCAAATTAGTTTGGGAATCGGTGACTAAAAGCATTTGACATACTTCATTTGAATGTGTGTAAATGCAATTAATGGGACCTCATTCAAAAAAAATGAATTGCCTGCAGATAATTGTCATTGTCTGGATCCCATTAAAAGTTTTTGTAATAAAAAACAGGCTTATGAGCAGAGCCTTTCCATCATGCTGTGGGATAATAAACCACCTTCTGTCCGGTGTGAATAGAGTGATATCCAAAACACAAAGCAAAGAAATGATTTTCACTAGGAATTCTGTTAGACCTGATCATGTAGCATCCCCTGAGCAATAAACAAAACCTCATAAAACACATACAAAACCAAACACACATACATCCATGGACACATGAGCAGTGGCTGAAAGTGAACACAGAAACATAAAATTGAAGGTCGTATGGGGAAAATGATGAAAAAAAAGTATGTTGTTCATTGAATAATGTTAGAAAACCATTTTGAATTGCATGTTTGATTACACTGGAGGGCTCCTAAGTCCTTCTTAGTCAAATCCTACATTGTTTTTTGGCAGGATGTACAGTGTCTTAATTTGCTTTCAGAGTAAAGCTGTTTTCACAACTACTGTCAGCACTACAGAGAAGTAATCAAGGAAAATGCTCAGTGTGCAAAGTAAAGAAAACTATGTCATGGCCAGGCTAAACTGAACCGGGTCTATGGCCAGATTCAAACCAAAATACAGTAATCATTCTTTAAGCTTGGTGAATCTCTTTCCACATTTGTCAAGCTTAGCACTAGTGCGCTTTTACCTAATGACTAAAGGTTATTCTAGTTGGGTTAAATTTACCTCATTTAACACAGTTGTGTTTGCTAAATCCACCAAGCAAAGTTTTCAAAGAAAACTTTGAAAGCTTTGAAAGGATTCTTTGGTTGTCCCTCAACAGCCATTCTTAAAGATTCTATGTATAACCCTACTACAGAGTGTTTCCCTATCAAGAGTTCCAAGCAGAAGCCTTTTTGGAAGCTAAAAACCCTTAATTGTCCAATAGACCCTTAAAGAACCCTTGAAGAACTCCTAGGTAGCATTTTTTCAGGGGCAGACTTGGAAGAAAAATCTGCCTATGAATTTGCTTTCATGTGTCCCCATAACATTTATTCAAAATGTAAGTGCATAAACTAGTATTATGACATAGGGTGACACTACTGCACTGTTTCTCCTCTGCAGGACTCTGCAAAGGCTTCCCCAAAGTTTCACCTTTTTTATGTATCACCTGCTTTCACAAAAACAACAGCAAGCAAATAAAGCAAACAGCTCATTTTTGTATACTTTGATCATTTCTTTGAGAAAACATGACTTGATTGATGGGTAAGCAGTCAATCAAGAGCTCAGAATTATATTTCATCAGGTAGCTATGGTGCTCCCAATTCAGAATGTTCATACACTTGCAAAAATTCAGAAGCACCAACAAATAGTGTTTGAGGGAACAGTATACAGTGTGTGTAGTGTCTGCATACATGTTTCACAGACTGAAGCCAGAAGGTGAAGTATTACAAATGTAACCTATACTTAATGTTAACTGTACTGTAAAAGAACCATCGCACCATTGCAAACTCCACAAACAGTTACAGAACCTGAGGATCGAACCCGGGACCCAGTGTTAAACCCAAACTGTTAAAACTTTGTAGAGCAAACATCTAGTATACATTTTCATTCATGCAGTATTTAAAACATTTTTCCAGTTGCAACTACTGCTGACTAGTAGAGCTCTACTAGCTTTGCAAGTACTTCTGGTATGTAGCATGAAAGATGTAGGCTGACAATTACTACATTCTTAGCTTCAGTAAAAGGAAAATGATCTAGCTAGCTTTTAATCTATTTTTTAATATTAAAACAAACAAAACAATACAGAAATTACATACTCATTCCAAACAGCAATACATTTTGTGAAACCAGCATTGCAATGCCCTGATGCATTCATTGAGTGTTACAGTATGTGTTACATTTTTTTATGTTAGCTTGAGTCAATGAAAATTGAAATGAAGCACAATTGATGGATTAAACATTCTAGGTGATATACAGTGATATTTAGATATCATGGTTATGATATTTTTTTTTTTGACATCACCCAGCAACATGAGCAGAAGAGCAACACTAACACATATAACAGACCAGAGTACAATCTCTCTCTCTCTCTCTCTCTCTCTCTCTCTCTTTATCACATGCACTCAAAATGTTTTTTTTAAAATAATAACAGAACATTTCAGCCCATATCAGGGACCATGCTTTCATGTCAATAATGTTTCTCCATTAGAGCTGGAAATAACACTATTATATTATATCACAGCATATCTGACAGACCTGCAGGAACAGCAATCTGGCAGCTGAAGTAAATCCATATTAGCTTGTACAAGAAAAGACACCATCACATCATTTACTTGCATTTGTTTTTTTGGCCCATGCTCCCAAACTCTAAAAGTGTCTGGCTTTGCAAAGACTTTTTATATTTTGTCTACAGAGAACCTAAATGTAGGCTTATTTGTTAGTTTGATGGACAGACATGTCTTCCTCTTGCACTGTTAACAAAGATCCAGGGCCATATGCTTGAGGCTCCTTGAGGCAACATTTGACATTCAATCTAGACTTGATCAGTAAAATTGTATGCCGCAGCATATGACCTGTTCAATGTGTCTAGGCCACTTAGTTCCAGCGAAAGGAAATCTGCAGCACAGAAAGACATCCTATACCATTGCCTGGTTCCAACTTTGTGGCAACAGTTTGGGGAAGAACCACATATTCAAGATTCAAGTTTCAAGAGTCATATTGTCTGTTACACAGCACAATGAAATTCTTACTGTGCAAACTGTGTCTGCAGTGTTGGGGGGAGGGGTAGTGGATGAGAGTCATACACAGGCCCAATGGCTTAAATATGCATACATTTGAATATCTAATCTTTGGGTTGAATTAAAAATCTTGTTAGAATTTAAGTGTTTATTTCCTTGTAAAGAGGTTTTCAAGAAAAAGCCTTCTACAGAACAGATTGTTGTTAATTTTTTTGATCAATAAAAGACCACGTGCTGTTTGTGTGTGTATATGTATTGTGTAGGTCCCTGTTGTGCTGCCAAAACAGCTCTGACCCGTCAAGGCATGGACTCCGCAAAACCTCTGAAGGTGTGCTGTGATATCTGGCAACAAGACATTAGCAGCAGATCCTTTAAGTCCTGTAAGTTACGAGGTGGGGCCTCCATGGATCAGACTTGTTTGTCCTGCACACCCCACAGATGCTCAATCGGATTGAGATCTGGGGAAATTTTTCAGCAATTTGTGCTGTAGTATCTCTTCTGTGGGATTTGAACAGACAGGCAGGCCTTCGCTCACCACGCACAGCAATGAGCCTTGGGCACTCAAATCTGTACACTTGCCCATTTTTCCTGCTTCCAACACAACATTGAGATCTGGGGAATTTGGCCAAGTCAACACCTTGAAATATTTGTCATGTTCCTCATACCATTCCTGAACAATTTTTGGAGTGTGGCAGAGCATATTATCCAGCTGAAAGAGGCCACTGCCATTAGGGAATACAGTTGAAGGGGTGTACTTGGTCTGCAACAATGTTCCATAGTGCATCCTGGTGCCATCTTTTCCCCAAGTAAGTGACTCACACACCCCTGGCTATCCACATGACGTAAAAGAAAATGTGATTCATCAAACCAGGCCACCTTCTTGCATTGCTCCATGGTCCAGTTTTGATACTTATGTGCCCATTGTAGGCACTTTCAGGGGTGGACAGAAGGATTGAAGTATATGCTCAGTTTTGTTGTTGTACCCAACATTACCATTACATTACTGTTTATCTGGTTTGACCTTGACTGATTCCTTGATTCCTGTAACTAGTCTTTGCCCAATTTGTCCTGTTTGTACAACTGACCTTTGCTTGCTTATTGATTCTGATTCTGCCTGCTGATTTGGATTTGTCTGCCCTGACCTCATTAAAGAAAAAACTGTACTGCATTTGCATCCATCTCAGTGTCTTCTCATTACAGTAACCCTCACCTGTTGACCTTGGATTGGATTCTGCTTCACTTGTAAGTAGCTTTAAGTGTTTCCTAACTGTCCTACCACTCAATTAAAGTACTACTCAGGAATAGCTCAGAGTTTTATATAGTTTATATAATGTATAATATAATATATATATATATATATATATATATATATATATATATACACTCACCGTACACTTGAATACGAACACCTATACAACAGCACATTCATACAGTTATCTAATCAGCCAATCATGTGGCAGCAGTGCAATGCAAAATACAGTAGAAGAGCTTCAGTTTATGTTCACATCAAACATCAGAATGGGGAAAAAAAACGTGATCTTTGTGACTTTAATAGTGGCATGGTTGTTGGAACCATATAGTCTGGTTTGAGTCTTTCAAAAATTGCTGATCTCCTGGGATTTTCATACACAACAGTCTCTAGAGTTTACAAGAATGGTGCGAAAAACAATAAATATACTGTGAGCAGAGGGTCTGCAGGCTGAAACACCTTGTTGATGAGAGAGAGCAGAGGAGAATGACCAGACTGGTTTGAGCTGACAGGAAGCCTATAGTAACTCAAATAAACACTCTTTACAACCATGGTGAGCAGAAAAGCATCTCAGAATGCACAACACAACAAACCTTGAGGTGGATGGTCTACAACAGCAGCAGAGCATATCGAGTTCCACTCGTGTCAGCCAAGAACAAGAATTTGAGGCTATCATGGGCACAGACTCACTGAAACTGGACAGTTGAAGTCTGGAAAAAGACCGGGTGTTTTTTTTTTCTAATCTTCAACTGTCCAGTTTTAATGAGCCCATGATTCCCTCAGATTCTTGTTCTTGGCTGACACGAGTGGAACCTGATGTGATCATTTGTGCATGGTGAGATGCTTTTTTGCTCACCATGGTGGTAAAGAGAGATCATATGAGTTACTATATCAAACCAATCTGGCCATTTTCCTCTGACCTCTCTTATCAACAAGGTGTTTCCACTCACAGAACTGTCACTCACTCACTTTTTTTTTTGCACCATTTCTGTGTAAACCCTAGAGACTGTTGTGTGTAAAATTCCCAGATCAACAGTTTCTGAAATATTCAAATCAGCCTATCTGGCACTAACAACCATGCCACGATCAAAGTTACAGAGATCACACATTTTCTTCATTCTGATGTTTGATGTGAACCTTAACTGAACCTGTATCTGCATGATTTTATACATTGTGCTGCTGTTAATTGGCTGATTAGATAACTGCATGAAGGTGTTCCTAATAAAGTGGACAGTGAGTGTACACCTATATCTACACTTGCGTTATTATGGTTTGAAATTATTTGTTGTTGAAGCACTGCATAATACCCACATCTTTCAACACTTTTACTTAAAGGTTTTAAGTATCTCTTCAGCGTAATTGAAAATTTCAGTATATTGATGATGATTACACTGTCGAGAAAAGCTATATGAAAGCACAGCATGCACCCAGGCTTTTGTTCCACATGATATGTGTAGTCTCACGTTGTGCACAAAAAAATGATGCAGCAGAAACACAAAGTGAAAGAAAGACATAGTGAGCAGAGACAAAATGTGGCATTGGAGAAGTTCAAAGTCAAATCCCAACACCAATCAAGAGGAGGGAGTCGGCACAGAAAAGATTAAAGGCAGAGTGAAGAGAAAGGTCAATGTTGAGATGATCACAAAGCGCCACATCAAGAGAGGCTCCCCACTAAGTATAGCATTACCTACCACTACCACTGAGCATCAGAGTGCTACAGGCACACCTCTTCTTACACACACACACACACACACACACATGAGGACAGCAACTAAATTCTACACCACACGTTCACATTAATTCATAAAATAGAGTGGGTTTGGAAATAAAAGATAGAATATCAATTGGATTTTGTGTATGAGCAACAAGGTATTGATTTTAAATTTAAATTTTGATTTTATTCCCTATCTCTGTAGATCAAGATTTGTTTGCATCAGTTTGTATCTGTTAGAAACTTTAGGGGTAATAGGATGCAGAGAATTGCTAATATGCTTGTACTGGGATGATGCATCACCATCGTCATTACACAGGGAGAGATTCAATATCATTACCATTACATGCACATGCTCACAACTCAAAAACAGAGATTATGTCTCAAATTTAAAGCCTGCTTTAAAAAAAAGTAAAACAGTAACAAACATTTGAGGTGCTGAGAGCCTACATCACTGAAAAGGGCTCACTGGTGAATGATAAGCAAATATAACATTTGTGTAATGAAATAAAGTATATGTTGTTTTGTACAGTATATATTACTAGAAGTCTTTTTTAATGTAGAGGTTATATTAATTTACAATATTTTATATCCATGTGTTCTCTGTCAGGCTTCGGCAGTATGTGCGTTGATATGACTTCTCCCCTAAACAAACACAAGTTCTTGCAATTTTTCTTGTTGACTGTGATTAATTAGAATGAATCCCAATCACCCAGTAGTGTTTGGGAAACATCCAGAGTAACAGTCATTAGGGAATACTGTTGCCATGAAGGGGTGTACTTGGTCTGCATTAGAATGAATCCCAATCACCCAGTAGTGTTTGGGAAACAGAATAACTGCCATTAGGGAATAGTGTTGCCATGAAGGGGTGTACTTCGTCTGCAACAGTGTTTAGGTAGGTGGTAGGTGTCAAAGTAACATCTAGATAAATGCCAGGACCCAATGTTTCCCAGCAGAATATTGACCAGTGCATCACACTGCCTCTGCCAGTTTGCCTTCTTCCCATAGTGCATCCTGATTCCATCTCTTCCACAGGTAAGAAACACATACACACCTGGCTGTCCACATGATGTAAAAGAAAACGTGATTCATCAGATCAGGTCACCTTCTTCCATTGCTCCATTGCTCCAGTTCTGATGCTCATGTGCCCATTTTAGGCAGTGGACAGGGGTCAGCATGGGCACTCTGACTGGTCTGTGGCTCTGTTCTGACACCTTTCTATCAGAGCCAGCATTAAACTTTTCAGCAGTTTGTGCTATAGTAGCTCTTCTGTGGGATCGGACCAGATGGGCTAGCCTTTGCTCCCCACGCCCATCAGCAAGCCTTGGGCGCCCATGACCCTGTCTCCAGTTCACTGGTTGTCCTTTCTTGGACCACTTTTGGTAGGTACTAACCAAAACACCTGGGAACATACCGGGAACACCCCACAAGACCTGCCGTTTTGGAGATGCTCTGACCCAGTCGTCTAGCCATCACAATTTGGCCCTTGCCAGTGTTGCTCAGATCCTTATGCTTGCCCATTTTTCATGCTTCCAACACATCAACTTTGAAAACTGGGTAAACACTCAATAACAAAATTAGTGTCTTCTTTAAACCAGAAACTGCACTAAAGGTAACATGTGCACTAAAACATTTGTCTTTGTATTTTTTCCTTTAAGGTCCTTTGGTGCACATGATGGAATTAGATAATGGAATGTGTGGATGGATGACATTGTCATAGACATTCAACTGAGGTAATTCTGTTCAAGAATCTAAAAACAGTATATTGTAATATGCTTAGTAGTCATTTTTTACTTTTTAAATCTTGCTAGGTCAATTCACGATGAATTAGGGTCTCATTTAAAGCAGATATCTTTGAACTACCCAGTGCATTTTTACACTAAATTAAAAACCGGGTAGGAGTTACTCATGTTGTGAAAGATAAATGGATCATTAAATTTAATTTGAATTACACAGCCAGTTTCCCTTTATATATTTGTAGATGCTATCTAGCCTTGCTTTTCCTTTGAAGAAGCCATGTACTGTAATAATTATATATTAAACTATATTATTAAAAATTAAATTGTAACCTTCTTTACCATGTAATGGATTTACAGATGTCATCAGCTGGACAAAGCATGAGGACATTTTTCGTAAGGACTTTTGATGGTCGAGAATGTTCTAGGGTCAGAACTTGATATTATTTCTTTACAGGATGTTATTGCTTCTGATTACACAGTTCTCTGGAAAACTCAAATCTGATTGGTCAATCACCCCATCTAGTAGTCTCATAATTCTCAGTAACAACTGCACATCTGGGGATTAAGTGATATCAGAGCTGTCATCTGGGCTATTGTACCGGTGCTACTTAAATGTTTCAGGTATCATTCCGCTGTCTAATAAAATTATTAACTGTAATAAAATATTTCAAATCTATTCTCAAATCAATATTTCTTGTTCATTTATTTACTTATGTGTCAAGCAGCCATGTAATAAGTGAGATAATATACATTCAGCTGGTTATTGCAAAATAAACTCATTTAACCCCCCTATTGGAGTTTATTTTTGATAAAAAACTGATTGAAAGTACATTTTCCCTTACATATTAGATGTCCATTTATATGTTTGTAATTAAGGAAAGTATTATACCCCTTAAAATTGTAGCACTGTTTATGGCACACTATATGCAATTATCAAAACCTATTGTATTTATATTGTGTGTTTGTGTTTCTTTTTTTTCTTCCAGAAATCACTGTAGGTTCATCATTGTGTGTTTCCCTGGAAATGAAGAAGTGGAATACCATAGAAGGGGCGAAAATTGGTGCAAAGAAAGAGGTAGATATCTATATTCCATTTGGGTAATTAAACAGTTGGCATTGTTGCTTCTGCAATGAAATCATGCTGCTTATGTTTGTCCTTTATAAAAACATTTATATAATTAATCCAGGATTGCTCAATATTTAATCTGTTGTGTTGTGTTTTTAGGCCGTGCATTTTAATGCTAGACTCCCAATCTGTCCAAGTGAATGATAGCATGGAGGTGTTCCAAAACATTCGAAGGTTGGTTCTGTTGTACATTGGCCCAACTGTAAATATAAATGCATCACATACAAAACATATTACTTCACCCCAAAATGAAAATGTCATCATTTACTCATCCTCATTTAGTTTTAAACCTACATGGCTTTCTTTCTTCAGTGGAACACAAAGAAGGACTTTGATGAATGTATGTGCTTGTAACACAAAGTTAAATAAAATGTGGCTGTCACATAGGTATACTTTTAATAAAGTATACCTATATGAAACAAACAAAAACAAACAGAAATGTGGAAAAGCACAAGAAAAAAGTACGGGTACTTGGACAGCAAGGAAACACCTCTGAAAGCAGCATATTTGTGCAGAGCACTTTCTGAATGTAAGTGCTGAAGGTAGTATTTATTGGTAGATGTTGGCCAGCACTGGGAACTTTTTGAGGGTACTTTTTCATGTCTTGGCACTATTCTTTTCACCAAAAAGAAAAGAAACCTTAAGTGACTTATTTTTCCATTCATTTTTCTCTAGGATCCTCCCAAAAACACTAATCAGTGAGCTTGACTGTACATCCTGGTTAACACTGGCAGATGCATTTTCAAGGCATGCCCAGATCAGGGACAAGTAGATTAGAAGGTGTTTTTATTTATTTTTTTTTTAAGGAACATTGGAGAATCCCGATTGAATTGAAATGAATGAAATTCTTAAAATATATAAAATCAGGTACAAAAATGTTCTTAAAATATGGGGAGTTATATTAAAGATATTGAACTTGTTAGATTTAAACTGTGCTACATAATTCTTGTAATGTTGGCGATTGACTAGCCAAGGATAGAGAAAGGGAAAGTCGAGAGAAAGGAAACTTACAGGAGAGAAGAGAAGAGGACGAAATGGCTTGGGGAAGAAACTACACGGTTCTGGGAAGGCTGTCAGTGTCAGGCACCAAAAGAAAGTACATAGTCACTCAAGATGAGCTAAAAAGAAGGATCATGGAAGAAAACATGTCAAACAATATGCTAAGAAGCCTGATTAGGGTTTGTATTTGCTCTATCTAAACCTTACAGAAAGGAACATTTACATACCATAGTAACAAATTGGTTTTATCCAAAGGTTTGTAAAGAGGATCTCCCTGAGAAGCCCAGAGAACAATGACAAAAAAAAAAAAAAAAAAGGCCAAGATAAAAATAAGCATCTTCAATGCCCTCACTGAAGGGGGGCACAGACTTAGCCCAGGAGTTGAGAGCATTGCTTGGGCAACATGTCAACCGAGGCATGAGTGCAAGTGTTCCCAGTGCTGAGGCAGAGGTTGCAAAGTAAGTTACTTGCTAATCTGGAATCTTTTATTTACAAAAATAGTAATAATAATAAAAAGAAAACTTGCTCCTTGCATACAAATCTGTCTATCCACCTTTACAGGAATACACTCTGCTCTCTTCAGTGTTTGCTGAGAGAAAAACTGGGAGTAGAATCACCTTTTAGTCTTCTTACCCATACATTTGGATGACAAGCTGTGGATATTGTCATGTCATTTTTTAATCAGTCAATTTAAGTAGTGTTACATGTGTTTTTTACATATCTGCATTCACTTTAGTATTTAGTCAGTCTTCTTTTAAAATACCTTCCATACTTCTGTTTCATGTTTTTTGGTCTATGTGGAAATAATGGTCTTATCTTTCTTGTCAAATCTACAATTACTGCTGGAAATGTAGTTCCACTGATGCTGGCATTTGTTACTGTGTCATGCAGCTTTTTGATTTGCTGGCTAATGTGCTGAGGAATTATCTGCCATTTCTGCACAGTCTCCAGTATTTAATTGAACTTCTGTACTTCCGTTTTAGAGGGGTTTGCTGCAGTGTTCATGTTTAACTGCAGTGAAGTGATTTCTTGACATAAACTAGGTACATCTGATGTTAATATGACATCAAATAATTCACATGCCAGGAGCTGGCAAGCACATTTCTCATTGTAAGAGCATGTACAACAGGTACACTGGCATGTTGTGGCAGAAGTGAGGTAAATTCTCTCATTCTTTGCACATCTACCTCTTTTGTGTCAACAGAATTAAGTAAAGCTTCTTTTGCTTAATTACACTAACATGTGCATTCATTTGAAAATCCAAAGCAGGAAACTTCTGAGAATCATGTTCACTCAGCAAATCAATAAGTACAAGGTGTTGTCCTCGAATTCCTACTGGGCAGCTACAAAACTTTCAGACGGACAAACTTTGTAGAATAGACCAGGGCTTTGTTCTGATGGAACTTCATAACAAAGCCCTGGTCTATCCTACAAAGTTTTAGTCCTGGGATATAAGGTGAATGCTATCCTGCCAACCCTTTTCCACCAATCTAGAGGCTGAATTAATTTCTCCAGACTTCAAAGAGGCATTTTTCATTCTTCCAACTGCCTACAAATCATGAATGACCTGGAAGTATCCATCTGCCTTCTTGAGGAGAATGTTGATAAGGCCTTCCAGTCTATGGTTCCTAATGCCACCCAAAAACTGATACTTTAGGTAATGGAAAAATCTAATTGGAAAAACAAAAGAAAAACAATAGAGAGATGTTTTAATGTGTTAGTCTGATTTTTGATATTGATAACCAAATTCCAAATGCTTGTGATTCTACTAAATTAATTTACACTGTTAGTTCCTAATCAAGTTGCAAAAGTTTAATGCTTGAGGCAAATATTACCTTTCAACAAGATTGTTTGTATCAGAGCCAGCATGGTTGTGACATCGTCCAAAGTCATGGACCATGCATGTCCTATTTCCAGCCAGTGATCCTTGAAGTAGGAGAAAAGAGCTGGGAAATCTTCAAACCTCTTAAGGAATTGCTCAGCAGTTGATTCAAAATCATGTCATTATTTTTTCAAAATGAAAAATTATAATTGATTATTTAATTGTCCGTATTTGATATAATGTTTTCCTGAATTAATTAATTATATTAGTTATATAAATATTAATAGTAGAATGAAGAAAACAAAATTGAATTGTTAATTTTACATACTGTTGCACAAAGCTTCATCTTTTTGATAAAGGAAATTAATTCTGTCCTAACATCATGTTTGATGATCCACTGACTCCAAAGTCTTTGAAAGCCAACAGACAACAGCCTGAAAACAGAGACATCAAATAACTTACATTATTCAGATGTACATTATTCAAATACCTTATTCAAATGTTAGAATATACAAAGATAATGCAGAAAATGTATATACTTGCATAACATGATACCCACACAGCAGGATATCTGACTATGGAAAGACTTTCCGCAAGGCATTCATCTCACACATATCCTTGTCCACCATAAAGCACCTAGGAGGAAACAAAACAGCATAACAGAAGCATGAATAAACAATTTAGCCAAAATGACCTCTGTGGGGCCAGTCAAATAATATGAATTTAAATGAACTTAAACCTACAAACTTAAACCTACAAAATACAAACCTTGATGCAATAGGAAATACAATCTTTAATTGCTCTAAAGCTATCTCCAATGTTTCCTCTTTCTCATTGCTTGTTACTCTGAAGGTGACTGGAACTCCATGGCCATAGTCGTGTCTTATAGCCAGTGCATAAAGTGAAAAATTATACTGGTTGACACAATAAGTGGCATCCAAAAATATAATGTTCTTTCCATGTCTGCATAGATTCTCTCTCATGTTGGGTGTCTGAAGGATAATTATAAGATCTTTCTCATGGGGAAAAAGGCTGAAAAAATGACATTGTCCTTGCAGTGACTGGTCAATAATTTGGCTGAAGTAACAGCATCATCTTTATCCAAATGGCTTCGGCGTATTAAGCATGTGCGAATACTCTCAATGTCCTTTGGAGTAACAAAGTACTGACTGTTGTTCAAGTGTGTGTTGTGTGTCCACGAGGTCTGGACCATTTGTGGGCTTCCGACAGTAAAAATATCTGGCTTGACACCCAATGACATCCATTGTTCAATCTGTTTGACCAAATCTGGACACAAGTGTCCTTCTTTTTCACAGGTCGTATTGTGCCCATTGTGATCTTTGCTGGTGTGCTGTACAATGACTTTGTGGCTGAGCCAATCATTTGTAACCTTAAATGATGTGTAAGCCATACATCCTGAGGTCTTTTAACTTCCATCAAAGGGTTTCCCTGACCATATACAGTAGAAAATATAGTATCCTTGTCCCTTTGACTTGGAGAATTTGTGTTTCTAAAGTTTGTCAAAGTATTTCTTGAACAAACTTCTCATGTTTTTCTTTTTTCTTCAGGACATTTTTTCTTCAAGTTTACTATTTTTGTTTTTACTTCTTTGTCTTTCTTCACGTAACACTGTTTTCTTAATACAATCTTCCATTTCTCTGTACATTCTGAGGAGAAAACAAAATTAATTAATTCTTTCATTCACCTGAGAGGTATGGTGGAGGGTTGTGCCCCCAGGATGATGCTCTTAGGCAGAAATAAAAAAGAAAACAGCCACCAGTTATTGCTAAGATAGTTGTTCTAACAACTGATGTTCCTGAGTCAACACAATATTATTATTATTATTATTATTATTATTATTATTATTATTATTGTTGTTGTTGTTTTTGTTGGAAAGCAAAATGGACCAATATACTGCAAGCCCCGGTCTGTTTTTTTTATCCCAGTCCATCCGTGAAAGGATCAAGTGCTTTGTTTCTCTTTTGTAAGTTGATTTGGATAAAATAATCTGTTAAATGAATAAATTAAAAAGTGATATAAATCAATGGGAGAAAAGATCTGGTAAAACGATCACAGGGGAAACACCTCCATGAGTCCGATGACGAAACGATTAAGGGAGCCCCCCTGCCCCAATAGGAAGGGGATCAGACTGTTTGTGACCATAAGTCAGCAATTTAGCTAATGTTAACTTTAGTAATTATTTCATTGTGAAAATTAAATCAATACATCATGCTGAGCAGGGACATATCTAAAATGCAACACTTTACAGAAATGCCCTTACCTCCAGCAAATGAATGAGATCAGAGGGATTTTGATGAGATGTGACTTGAAGGCTGAAACTCAAAACCTGGCACACAAACTGGATGATGTCATGTGATTACTCTGATTGGTTGAACTGTTTTACCTTAAGCACCTCCCTTGTTGACCCAGGAACGCATCTCACTCTGCAAAATCAGGACTTGACCACACCCTCTAAGCATTATTCCCACCCTTTTTATGAATCTCACTATTCTTCATTATACTTAGTACATTAATCCTTATTTTTGTGTCTTTTCCTTTCCTTGTGAAATCTTGCATGAGTAGAACCATTGGATATAAGCCAGTATTTCACATTCAGGGAAATTAGGCATAGGGATATTTCATATTGAAATTTGTGCTTAATACTCCTGCATGTTGCAGTTTCATGTTACTAGGTAATTTTTAACATGCAAATTGTAACAGCGGGTCATGATGATGTATGTCTGGAGCACTCACTAGTCAGTGTTTTCTGAATTCAGTTCAGTGTCTCCATAGTGAACAAGTGAGTAAGGGAGCAATTTCAGACACAGTGATACAATGACATCGAAAAAGCCTGAAAAAAAAAAAGACTGTTTATTTTCATCTGCATCTGACTTCACTGTGATACAGTAATAAAGAGCTTGGAATACATATACAACAAGTCTATGTTGTATGTATTAACAGTCCTAACACAAGCAAAACAAGGGTTATACAAAGACTGCTTATAGTATTAATAAGACACAGGTGTGTGTAATAAATGAGCAGGAAGTGCCAAAGAGGGAATGAAGTGAGCCAGACAAGAGCTGACAAACTGTCTAGGGGGTTATCCCAAATGCTGGTGACTGAGTTTTTTTAGGATTCATTCTAACAAGTGACAGTCATTGAGAAAATACCAGACACAAATACTATAAGAAAGGGTTCATGAAAAATGTGGAGAATGTTATAACTTTGCTGTACAGTCATTGTTACAGTACACTACAGCATGTAACTCTAACTACTCAAGCAAGCTTGCACTGATTATTACAGTCATTTATTGATTACTGTAATTAGCCCTTCTGGTATGTTACTGTATATGTGCAGTTTAGCTTTAATTAATCCTTGTGGTCTGTCACTAGAGATGCATACTCACTGTATTTGAGCTGGTATTAACTACTGTGCTAATGCAGTTTGCACTTACCATTTCTTCAACTGCCGACGTTCAGTGTTTCTTTAAATTTTTTCACACTTTTATTCCTGAACAAATGATCAGTGGTCACTTTGCAATTCTAAAGTCACCAAAAAGTAATGTATAAGAGTTCAAGCTGCATATTTAAAGATTTTAGATTAGTACAACAATCTAAATTACTAATCTAAATTAGTACCCAACAATACTGTCATTTGGCAAACATATGATAGAGTTTCCCTTTATATTTTGCTACTTAAAAACAGGGTCTATGTTTATCCTTTTAATTATCATTAAAAACACAGCCACAGGTTATCATAAGTTAAGCTGCAGTGCCTATAGGCAGTGGATAAACTTTTTAGCCAACAGCAATGAGAATGTTTCTAACTCTATTATTTTAGCATTCAGAAGCTAGCTTACTCAGAAACTAGTCAGACTATTGTTACACCACATTACTACTACTAATTACTGAGGCATTTTTTAGTTATTAAAATTTTTTTTTTTTATAAAGGGCATTTATTACTAAAAGTGTTGCTAACTGTGGCAAAGACTGATAGTTAGCTAGCAATTCTAGCATTAAACAACTAGCTAGCAATAGTGTTAGCACACTACTGATGCAGACAGACAGATATAGGGACAATTTGCACTTTAGTGAGTAGTTTTTCCCCTTACATATCTATAACGATTAAGTATCTATGTACTGTATATTAGTATAAATAATCAAGTATATAAAATGTTGCTTTCTTGCACTGTCACATATCGCTGATGATGGCTTTAATAAACCATTTCATTTCCCCCCACTGGTAGCAGCAGGTGAAGATTATCTGAGCACAATTTGTGAGTGCATGTGGTTCTGGAGGGTCCAGGTCCTGTAAACTAAGCTGCTGACTAACTTCTTGACACTTTTGTTGCTCTGTTAGTCAACAATTCAATCATTAACTGTATTAAAAAAAAATGTATTTTACTGTGCTTTTTGAATAAAATTCCCATAATGCAATACATATTAAAGTTTGGTACTGTATGCTAAGTTAGAATATTTTACTGGCAATTACACATTTAGTAATTGTATAAAAATACTGCAACCAGGAAACAGTATAATGAGATAATTAGCAATCTACATAAATCAAAACATTCGGCTAAGCCTCACACAGAGCACATGGATGATAAACAAATATAACCTCGAGCCATATGAAATTAACTTTATGCTTTATTGCATTACACAATCATCTGATTGGTACATTTGTAACAATCTGGCTGCTCAGAGCTCATGTGGTAAATGTGATGTAGGTTTGCTGTGCATTATGGGAAGAGACTGCTGGTTTCTGAGCTATCAAGATGATGCAATAAACATTAGAAAGTAACAATAATCTGTCTAGTATTTGGGACATTATTTATAATGCCTGAACGCTAGCCAGTTGTGAATTCCAGCAAGTTGGACAAAGCTTGGTGGTGTGGAGTCTCTAGACACTTACATTTATTATTTGGAAGATGCTTTTATCTAAAGGTCTAAGCAGTTCAGCATTAACAGCCTTGTTCAAGGACCCAAAATTGCTCAGATTTGAACTCACGACCATCCAGTTACAAGTTGAGAGCCTTAACTACTGAGCTACCACCACTACCAAGCCCTTAAATCCCTGCCTGGCATCCAGCTGGTGTGTAATCTTTATTCTAACTCTATTTTATTTATATGAAAGAAGACCTGCTTCGCTGGTATGCCATGCTGAGCATTATCAACAGAGTCACAGATCCCGCGGGACTCTATTATACACCAGGACCAAAACATTTGTGCTGTCACCGTACTCAGCAAAAAAAAAAAAAGCTCATCTGAAAATACCAAAATCTATTAATACCAATGCCTCAATAAGGCTTGCATGCAAAAAGCATTCCAGCAACAATCAATCATCATGAATAAAAGTCTAGTTATGTTTGGGGAAGCACATTATATTATTTCACATAAAATGATCAGGCACTTGTTTTGGAATAAATTATATTTAAGTCAATTCTACAGCGACACAGTAATGGTTGCCAAGTCTGCCAAGTTAGAGGTCTGTCAATGGCAAATTTCAATAACCGCAAACACACACACACACACACACAGCATTGGATATGAGACTCTCTCATGCCCAGTGTTGGGGATTTGTTATTGATGCAATGCAAACATATGAAGGGCTCCTGGACAGGATTAATGCAGTGAGTGTGTGCTGTTAGTGCAAGGTGCCAGTAATGTGCCTGGCACATAGCCGAGCTCTCTAACTCACTGTGCACTATTTTCTATTTTAAAACAGGCTTGTATCGTTAATCCTTATAAAATCTTTCTGGCATTGTTCAGACTCTAGACTTTCTATTATGTAACAAAATGACTGAGAACATAAGGGTGATTATACTGTGTGGGAAATAATGTACATTTGAAAAGTCAGCAAAAACTGTAAATGTGTTCAACAGCAGTTGAGTAAAAATGAACAAACGTGTGTGTGAATGGTCTTTGGCGCTGTCCACTTGCTGTGGTGCTGAAACGCAGCATCATGTTCAGCCACTTTCTTGAGGCCTCGAAGTCTTGCAGCATTCTCCTGATACTGCAATGCTGTTTTTCTTTATGCAGAATAGAGAAAGGATTACATATCCATGTAAAAAGAAATTCAGTGACAAATAATGAAAAAAGTCATCATAATGGACAGGATATGGATTTTCTCTACGGAATACGTATCAGACAGCACATGACGTTATCTCTGATTATATTGTCTGATTATACTGTCTGTCTGTTTTCATCTTACTACACACCATTATATCTTAATATAGACACTTAGGTTACTCTAACCGTATGCATACCTTGTTTACAGAACTAACATACATATCACATAAAATTCCTTGCTTACAAAGGTCTGCATAAGCAGATGACATGACTGAATGGTGACAACAGTTACTTTTTAATGTTTACATCATGACTATAAGACTATAGTTTCGAGTGGTTTTGTTTTGTCGCGGCGCTTGTTTTGACATTACCACTTTTGACTAACGCCATGGACTCTGAACAGATAAGAATTTGTTATGTGGAGAATAAACTGATACATCATTGAACATTCATCTTTAAATATTCTGTTTCCATTGTCAGTTTTTATTATATATATATATATATATATATATATATATACATAGGCCATGTCATCAGTTTGCTAATGAAAAAATGATAAATCTGTGAAAACTGTCTGTGAAAACTCCCCCCTTTCTGATCTCATGTCCACAGCTCTGTAGCTAGTCTCTGGTCCAATGAGCTGCCTTAAGCTAAATGATTTACATAAACACATGTGATTGGATAAACCTAATAGAAAACCAAACTGGTTTGTGCTAGAGATACTGAACTATGGCTTTTTTTTTTCTCCATATATTGATCAGCTCTGCTACAGTGTCCTTTTGGTCGGATGAATATTTTGTGAGTCCACATCGAGTCCACATCTGGACCACAGGCCACCAGTTGATGACCGCTGCTGCATGAAGGCTACAGCCTCATGACAAATGTATTTTTGGAACCCCTAAATCTTTTCTGGAAAATCCCTAACCAGCACATGTGGATCTTTTTTAAAGTTCATTTTTGAAAGGGGTGGGGTCCAGGCGCCTTTATTTGCTGAAAACACACACACACACACACACACAGACACACACTCGTCGTCGAAACAAGTCGTTGGAAAACGTAGGAGGAAACTGCGTCAAACGCCTAGTTTTATCACTTTCTTGACACCAGTGGGAGCCGGAAACGTGGAAACGTGGCGGCGGAAGTGTAGTTTTAATAAACTCTCCTTCTGTTCGCGCGCTTTTCTGTCAGGGTGCGCACGAACCGCTGCGCGCGCGCTACATTCCTGCGTTTTGAACACACACACACACACACACACACACACACTCCAGTACTTTCCCTCTCCTTCAGCAGCTTGAGCATCGCCTTGGCGCGTCCCGGCGTGTTTTATTCCTGTCTTATCAGCTCTGTCTGGACTCGGTTAATGATTCGCTTTTGGGATTTTTGAATTTTTCAGCATCCTTGAGGAAGAGACGCGGTGAAAAATCCGCCATTTCCTCCCAGCCCTCCCGCTCCCTCAGGTGTATTTCCGCCGGCTTTAGGTAACGACGCTGCGGCATCTGATTTCATCTTCACCTCGCGAGCATGTTTGTGGTCTAAACTGTTCTTTAAAACGCTTTAAATTGACCTGTTTTTGGATTACACTCTTACATTTGAACATTTACACACTTCAGAGACTTTTTTTCCCCTTCACCTGAGGAAAGCGAGCAGAAGTCTCGTATTCTCTTGATTTGCCTCATGAACTGAGGTGACAAGTCCATTTTCCGACATGTGTTTCTCAGGAATTACCTGCGGAGAGAGACGTGTCCCCGCAGAGAGGGGGAAAAGCTGGTGAAACACTCATTCATTCATTCATTCATTCATTCTACCTTCTCGTGTTTTGCTGAAGAAAAGTCGGCTTCTGGTTGATCATGGCTGCGGCGCGCCGACGGACTGAGCGCGAGGACGCGGTCGCGTGGCCGAGAATGAGCGCGAGCTTCTGGGCTGCGCTGCTGCTCGCGAGCCTGCTGATCGCCTACTGCGGTAAGGTCACGGGTGCGCGCGCGCGGGTGCTGATCAATGTTGCGCTTTCTGTTAACAGTTCTCTCTCTCTCTCTCTCTCTCTCTCTCAGTTTATTAGGCTACTAAACTCTACCTTCCCTTGTCGCCTTTGTACCTTTACTATGTATCTTTCACCTGGAAATGTGCATGTGATATACCTTTCAAAACAATTTAACATACATCAGTGGACTGCAGTTAGATTTTAGGTTACAGCATTAATTAAAGTTGCACTACATGCACCTCTCTAGGTAAAGGATCCATACTAAAGTGTACATACAGTGTACCACTCCAGACACAAGAAACAGAACAGTACCCTTAGTACCCTTTCTCTGAGAGTCTGTTAATACTATTGATACTAACCAGGGCTTCCACTTGTCCTGGAAAACCCTGAAATTTGTACAGTTTTGGAAACATTTCGAAACTGAGGAAAAGGGATAAAAGGATCCGAGACTGCTTAGTGAGGTCAGAGAAAGAGTAACGTTGTGCTGTTAAGCTACTGAGGTATATTAGATCATATTTTCTTGCAAGTGGGCATCACGTATACATATTATACTCTATAATCCCTTCTACACAGAAGAACATACCCAAATTTATTTATTATATATTTATTGTATATCAGGAGAATCACATTCTTGGTGGATTGGTTCTTTGATTGGGGGGATTTAACTTAATAATTATTTTAAATTTAATCCACCACTGGTCTCTAAATGTAACATATTTACTTCATTTATAATAGGCCAGTAAAACCTGAGGAGAAATGGTTTGTGTGTGAGTGTGCTTCAGTCAATAAGTAAGGGCCTGTTAAAGCCCTTTAGGGATTGTCTTAATGACTTTAAGGATAAGGACAGTGGTAAACGTGAGCCTTACTGAGATTCACATCCATGAACAACAGCCCTAATGTAAGTCGTGGAAAATGTCCAGGAACATAATGTACAAAATGAGTGTGAACCCTGCTAATTCTGTTTTTCTCACACCCACACAGACATGCATGTATAATAGGAGTGTAAAGACAAAATGATTTGAATTGAAAAATGGTCCAACAGTCTCCAACATGGCCACATCATCTTACAAGCCTAAATTTGCAAAGGAAAAAATAGTTAGAACCGTTATTGGCATTGAAAATTGATGCACATGACAACTGATGGACACTCCCAGGAGTGCTTAAATCAAAAGTTTGAAAATACTTCAGATTCAACAAAAGCTCACTGGGAAATCCCCACTTCTATATGCAAAAGTTATATGCAACACTGCCATAAATACATCAGCCTCACAAGCTTTGCTACATACCTATGAAGGTGACATAGGGTAAAGCTTACCTGCAGCTAAAGATCCAACAGGTCATGCTAGCTTTAGCAGTTTCTTTCAGAGCTCTTTACCCGGTTGGCTACCTGCATGCCGATAGCATTATAGAAAATGTTGTATTTTGACACATGATGGCTACGCTGTAATTGCTGGAAAGATTTTAGCGAAAAAATCCCAGCACTGTAAAAAATGAAAAGATGTGGGGAGAGAATAGTACACAGAATTAATGTAGTACACAGAATTAATGTTGTACAAATTCTCAGACAAAATAAAGACAGTGACGAAATATTTGATATTGTAGTTCCTTATAGAGTCAAAACTAGGTTACATTAATGCATGCTAAATTTAACTGAACTGAATCATATAGGATCTGACCTGAATTGAATCATATCGTATTAGTAATGGAGTAAATGTATAGTTTAACACATGCACAGAACACCAGATCTGAAAAAAAACCATGGGGCTCTAAAGATAACAAATTTATAGTCATTCATTTTTAAAATAAAATAATAAATTCTAATATGAGTCATAGTTGGGATATTCGAGCTTGAGATATTTGAACATATTTGAGGTCATTTTAACAGCAATGGGTATATTAGGTTTGCTATCAAAGTCTGACAAAGAAAAATGGCTGCTACTCAGTTGGTTACTCTGTAACCCATAGTAGACAGATATAGGAAATTAATAAATGCAGAACACGGGGATTTTTTTGTGAAAATTTATGCCACAGAAGGTCTCCAGGATGTCCATGACAAAAAAAAATTAAGATTGAAAGCAATTTTTCCAAAATTATGTTATTGGCAGGTCCAGCAATGAAAAGTAATTTTTTGCATTAATTAAGCCAATTACATTCTTATTACCAGACACACACACACACCCCTTGTGCAGCTACAGCAGAGGATAAAATTGAGATTTCTGGCTAATTTTTGCTAATTCAGGCCTGATTGTGTGGCATTGTCTCTCAGATTGTGTATAATCTGTGCTCTTGTTCTCTTTCTTTCTCTCTCTGATTGTTTAGTGCTTTGTATTTCTGCACTTTTTGCCTCTCAGTGGGTGATTGATCCTCCACTTGTGTCCAATCAATGGCCTGGCTGTTTTCTCTGGTCAGCAGTCTGAAGAATACACATCCGCTCTGTGTTGGTTTGCCATTCTCATTCGTTCCTCTCGGCTTTTTATTTGGAGCCTGCTGTGTGTTGCACTGGGAAAATCAGTTTTCAGAGCACCACTGTGAGCCACTCTGCTTCTCCGATAGTAATCGTTGGGATCTGGGCACTCTGACCATCACCATCAGTTCTCACCGAGTCACTGGGATGAGAGATCTCACCACCAGAGCTGTGTGTTTCCCATGGATACATTCGTATTCAACAAAAAAGAAGAAGCTTTCGTTACATTCATATCATACATGATACGAGTATAAGGCACACACATATGCACATGCACACATTAGCAGCCTACAGAGGAATAAATATATAAATGAGGTCAGCATTTCCAGCTGTGACTAGTATGGTAGCTGCCTCTTGACATTAACATTTTGCTGCATAAATATACCATCAGCCTAGCATCAGCAAACATTGTGTGCAGGAGACAGGGAGAAAGGAAGAGAGCGTGAGATGACTGATGACTCAGACTCGAGCTACATTGTGTGCTAGAGGAATGTAGCCAAAGTTACATCACGCATCTTGTTTATCTCAGGTATGACTACAGCGGTGATTTTCAGCATTATTTGGTAATTTGGATGGGAGGTGTTAATAAATGTTGGTGTATTGTGTGCACTGGCTCCCTCCTCTGGATCCTAACCGACGTGCAGTGCCGAACACTGTGACCTTCATGAGGAGCGAAGAACAAAAACCTTAGTGATTAAATTTCATAAATATGACAAGTTGCAAGTAGGCAGCATTGTAAGCCAAAGGTAGTTTGGCAGAGGAGTAACAATACAGCAATTACATCATCCATTCTTGATATAGATGCATATTATGTACACATAATACACGTCTCACAAGGACAGGTAATGAACTTCAGGTATCAACACGTATGTATAAATCCGGCAACTGGAAATAAATCTGCCTCAACTCCATAGCTGAGGAAATCAAAGTCACTAAGCAAAAACTTTTTTAACTTTTTTTTTTACACAATGGCATAAGAGATTGTTTGACAGTTTATGCTGACTACAGAAAAATGTCATTTAAAAAAAGCAAGAGAAGAATTGCTTTATGCATCAGAAAGATACATTTGTCTCAGAAGTTTTATCTATGGCTGGGATTTGATCACAAAACAAGTCAGTTCTCAAATTGTACCAATTGGCAATCAACATTTGGTGCCAAAGCTTTGAAGTGAATTCCAGTTTGAGCATGGATTACAGTCCAAAATACATTGCAAGATAAATTGGCATGAATGTTCAGATTAATTTAAGACAGCAGACTAATCTACAGTCATTAAATCCAATCCAAGTGATTTGGAAAACTGGCATGAGATACATGTAACAATAGTGCTAATTCATTTCTACAAGGATAATACTGGGTTATTTAAAATGTTCCTTTTAATTAGTTCTTTGTTCAAAAATATATTTGATAAAAACAGTTGGCTTATAACAGGTCTTCTAGTCAATCTGAAATAGATAACAGCACTTTAACTTGATAAACCAATGAAAATACATGAACTATTAAGCCAAGAACACACACCTGGGGCATCTGGACACTGTCATGACACCAACGTCCAGAGTTGAAATGAACTGAATTGAAACCATGTGCTGCTCCAGATCTTCCACTTTTCAGAGATGGTTACAGTTTGACTCATTGTGTACACTGTTCTCAAAGGACTGTCCCTTGTCTTTTAGTTGTAGTTGGACAGTTGAGTCCTAAACTGAGGAAGCATTTGATAGCTAACGTTTGTAGCTACATTTGTCTTCTCAAATCAATTGATAGACTAAGCAGTGAGCTTGTAGGTGTCTATTTAGCATGCTTGCATTTTTAATTATGCTATTTTAACTGCTAAAACTAGTTTTGCCTTGGTATTTAGCTGACTATAGCTAACTTTGGTGGTGATAGAGGTTATCTAAAGTCTGATGCAAGCTAGATAACGTTACATACCAAACTCGGGTTAATGTAAGTAATGTTGGTAGTCAGCAGTAAAATGCAATCAATACTTGTTATAAGTGGACAGGAAACCTGTAACTTGACTAGCTAAGTAATCATATTAGAAAAAAACCCAACAGATTAATGTTACAGTATCAAGCTGATAAGTGTTAGCTATGCTTTCACATGTTAGCTATCCATATACAGGTGATGATTTCTATTCTTCAACTGTCCAGTTTTTACTGTGCCCACTGGAGCCTCAGATTCCTGTTCTTGGCTGACATGAGTAGAACCCAGTTTGGTCTTCTGCTGTTGTAGCCCATCTGCCTCAAGGCTCGGCGTGTTGTGTGTCCTGAGATGCTTTTCTGCTCATCACTTTTGTAAAGAGTGGTTACTGTAGACTTCCTGTCAGCTCAAACCAGTCTGGTCATTCTCCTCGGACCTCTCTCATCAACAAGAATTTTCATCTGCGGAATTACTGCTCACTGGATGTTTTTATTATATAGCCCAGCAGGTTGTACTGTAGATTGATATAGAGGGATGAAATGTGGAAAGACACAAGAAATGAGATGAACATTGAAGGAGGACAGACATGTTATGTACATCTCCTAATTTGCTCACTCTCTTTCTGGAAAAGATACACACACAAACACACACACACTCTAGCTTCCTCTATGACAAAAAGCATAATGCAGTGTCAGAGGAAAAGACACATATGTACTCACACGCACATACCCATACCACTTTCCGTTCTTTTGATTAAATCACAATGCTATGTGTGATATTATTTACGCACAAACAGAATCCATAACCTTCTCCCTGCAAAAAGAACACTGTGCCCGATGTGATGTGCTCTACAAACATACACACACAAACACAGCTCTTCTCGCACAGGTCGGTGCACTCCCAGAATCAACAAAGGATTGAAGCAGAGAAAAAAGTCTAGCTCAGGGGCAGCATGGAGGAGCATCTGGGCCAGCGTTATTTGGTATTCAAAGTCTGATACACACTTTCCTGCTTCTCTGCTTCTCTTTTTTGGAGTTCTCACCTAAACCTCTGGAACATGAGCACCCTGTAGTCCATACTGTAGTATGTTCAGACTGGCCTGAGGGTTCTTAACTCAGGAGAGGCCACGGCACAACTGTCTTCATCAGAGGGGGCCCGAATGTGGATTTGGTCAGTGAGCATGTGATGAGGCGTTTACTTAGACAGAAGTAGTACTGCAAATGAATATTTCAACAGCTTTGGAGGAATGTACAACATACGACACTTTATAAGGGTCGGAAACGTTCCATGCCAAGCCTGGTTTTGCGCATCACAGATGGGCCAAAGGCTATGGTTGCATGATTATGGATGTTGAGACTTATAAATTATTAAATAATATAGAGATACTTTTTAGTATGCATGGGTGCGTGCGTCAGCATAATGTGGAATATGAGTGGAGCTTAGTCTCTTTGAGGTTACCCGAATTCTCAGCAACACCAAAACACACAATCAATTACTGCTGATCTTGCGGAGATGATGAATGCGAATAGGGCTGATGCAGCCAGAGACGAAAAGACTGCAAAACTCCAGATTATGTGTCACAAAATCCACTGCCTCTGAGTGCAGCAAACACACTAACAGCCACAAGTCTTTCCTGAGGTAGAATTCAATAAGCACAGGTAAAATTCGATTGTCATGGACAAAGCCTCTTCTTTTTTGCTGTCTTATGCTTGTTTCTCCATCTGTCAGCTGGAATCACTCACACCTAGGAGACATCTAATGAAAGCAAGCAGCCAATGGTCCGTCTCCAGCTTGATGGAGAAAGATGAAGGATGTTTGATGTCTATAAATAGCTTGAAGTTTGAGTTGTTATTTCATATGTTGGCGCAAATATCGTACTTCAGTTTAAGAACCCTGTGTTCTACAAAGCAGAAATTGCCTTATCGGGGCTCAGTCATAAACAGCTATTAAGAAGAGCAGATTATTATTTAGCATAGGGAGAAATGTGGTCTCTAGTGTTCAGTAAAGCTGTACTTAGTGTCACACATTTAGGGCTTAAGAGGCCATGCTGAATATCTAATCAGCACACTAGCCTGGAGAATAAGAAAGTCATCAAAGCCCTGCTAATTACAGTTGCATTTCATGTTATATCAGGCTTAAATTGACTGTAAATAGTGCTGAAATATTGGGATACTCACATCTTTTAGGAAATGCAACAGTAGGCAAAAGCAGCTCCCGAGGCACTTGTTCATTTAGTGAGAGTGCTACTTGGGCATTCTAAGCCGCCGCTGCCAGAGTTCCCGTGGGTGCTGCTCATTTGCACTCTGTTAAAGTTTTTAAAGCTTCATTGGGGTCGATTAAGTGTGGTTTCACTGGATTAGGAGGAGACGGCAACAGCTTACTCGTCTTTCACTAAATTGTGGAGGCTCAGGTAATTTGGAACGGTGCATTACTGTGATTTTTTATATTGATGGTGAGCTTGGGCCATTGCAGGAGAAATAGGCTTCCACCGATGGCTTTTCACTGAAAGACTAAATAGTCTAGTGCTCAACTAAACTTTATGTCTGGGATTTATACTATTAGCAAAAGCTTCATTAATGTGGTCTGTAATTGCTGGTTAAATTCTGGACACAATGTAGTAATCTAAGGTCAAATGCAACTGATATGCCTAGCTACTATTAACACACACACACACACACTTCCCTTTCATTGACCTGGAATTGACTGCCAATCTTGGTTCATTCTTGGTTGACGTCAAGGTAAGGCGGTGAACTGTAATCAGTGCATGTCCCTCCAATCATATGTGTGTATGTAAGGGTGAATGTGTGTCTGTGTGTGTGTATGTATGTGTGTGTGTGTGTGTGTGTGTGTGTGTGTCGAAGGGTTGGTCAAGTCTGCTAGATAGGTAGGGCTTATTAGTGCAGAGACTTTGATCACTCTGACAAAGATGATTTGAAAGACTTCTTTATTAATGAAAAATGTGATTGCCTGAGAAAAAAAAGGCATGCAGTGTTGAAAATTTCTGCAGGCTCTTGAACACAAGCCTGCTCACGGGGCTCAACAGAAAACGTGTGGAGCATAAATGAAAAGAAAATATGCAAAAAAAAGACAAAGAGAAAAGCAGATGGACAGAAATGTGCAGTCCATTGATTGGCTGTCAGGAGAATAAAGTGAGCTAATGCAATGTAGGAGCCAAATCACAGCGGAACAGGGGAAAAGAAACCTTCAGAGTAGAGCTTCAGAGGAAGAAATAAATATTGCATTAAAAGAGACAGAAACATTCATCTTCAAGTCAGAGGGTAAAATCGACCGAATAAGGATGGAGCTACCTGGCAAGTGCATGTTGAGACGGAGTTAATATTGGTCCATGAATGGAATGGAATCTGCAAACAGTGAGTCTTAACAGGATGTTATGTAAAATACAGAAATAAGCTGCAAATGATTAAATCACTGTAACATACAACATCTCGTGGGTCATTGCTTTTACAAAACGGCAAAAAAAAAAGATTAAATCTAGTGCTCAAGAAATACAGTAATTATTATTAACATTTGCAATAAACAGTTCTTCCACCATGCATAACTTAAGCAATATCACATGAACAGTAGTGCATTTATACTGAACATCAGCATGGCTGTGGTTCTATTAGCAGGTAATCCCAGATAATCACAGGTAAGCTTTGGTTGCTAAGCAACATAACAGGCAAAGATGAGGGACAGAATAATGGCTTAAATGTAATGGTTTCATTGGTTTAAAACCTATCCTAGATTTATTCAGTTGATGCTTATCATGTAGGAATTCATTTTCTAACTGCTAAATACATGTATTTTACCTACCAGCCATTCTTTCTTTATATCTTTCGTTTCTTTTTTCTTTCATTCAAACACATTGAGCTACACATTACAGAATACTGAGCATAATTAATTATATGCTATTATTCTGCCAATCCCTTAGCTAACACAGATTATTATTTTTTTTGCTTCTTCTACTTGATAAACAGAGTTGGTCAGTATGGTACTGATATTGTGATAGCTTACATTACAATAGGCTTTAATTAAACCCAGCTGTTTTTTTTTTTTTTTTACTGGTTTTGCTTTAAATCAAATATTGTGAGGCATAACATGCATCATAAAATACCTTGATATGTTATGATATGGAGCCACAAATGGAGCTGAAAGCCTAAAAAAAATGAAAAATGAATATGATAGAAGGGAGGAACTTGTTTATAGCTTGTGGAAAATCAAGGTGTGCATTTAATAGTTAATATTCCATTTGTTTAAAATGTACTTTTTAAAATTGTTGTTGTTGTGTAGTTGTTTTAACTGTGTACTTTTTGTTTTAATTGTTGAGATGCTTAGGAATCATTAAAGTACTTGCTGTCTTTTAATGACTAATACCTATTGAATTAGGTTGCTCTCTATCTCTCTCTCTCTCTCTCTCTCTCTCTCTGTGTCACTGTCCGAATATGCAGTAAATACTATACAATGAATACCCTTTCATTTGTAAAGCATTATTAAGCTTGTAGGGTGTGTATTTAGATGTTCTCATTACAGTCAGCCTCTCAACATTCAGATTATAGGATATAAATGTGATGGCTCTTTAAATAGTGAAATACAAAGGCATCTGTTTTTTTAGATTAGAGTGCCATCCGGGATGAGCAGAGAATGTTGACAATAACAGATGAATCACGCTGTGGGCTTTACACACCCTGTACTGTCGAGGTGAGAGGCCAACAATTTAACACTGGATGAAAAATGTCAGTGCTAGAAGAAACATTGAAAAGGAATTGTTATTGCTAACAGTCTCTGTTCTCTATCACTCTTTCCTGGCATAGAGCTTAGATTCATAGTTAACTAAAGGTTCTTTTGTGTTGGAGTTGGTAACGAATTAGATATTTTTCTTATTTGTTGCTCTTGTTCATTTCTTTTTCATTTGCAATGCGGAAAAGACATTAATAATAAGCTAGGAACGAGAATAAGAAGATTTAATAAGGATTAAAAGAATAGTAATATCAGGATTAAACTGATAAGAATAATTTTAAATAAATAATTCAAGAAAAGGTTTAACTAAATAGTATATCAGGTCTGCTTCTGCATGCTGGGTAATTTAATATGGTAATAAGCTGTCCCACTTTTTCTCTCAGAATGCATTGCTCTTTGAACTCATAGGTCCAATTTTGCAGAATTACAGAATTTTTAATAATTATAATGTCTATTTTATTCCTATTTATCACCTGCATGCATTTTATGGGTTGTTACTGTACTGATGTGTATCTCAACCTCGTGTTTTTGCTGTTTTAAAGTGAAACTGTTTGTAAGTTTAATTGGACTCAATTGCGCAACATAGCAAGCATGAATTAAAGATGCCAGCCATGATATTGTGCAAATCTGGACAAAATTTTAATGATTAGATGGAGTTTCAAAGAAGGAAAAATGCAGGAGGTGAATAATATCAACATATGAAATATAAATGTGTAGCTTCCTTTGATTTTGTCTGACCCAATCAGTCTAGACTTCAAGTGGTTTTATATATAATGGTTTTATGGTTTTCTAGATTTTACAGAGTGCATCCTAGATCTTAGATCCTAGATGTGTTTTTTTTACCTAAATATTCAGAAATTAATTACAAATATATAGCAGTTTCTAAAAATTTAATCCGATATGCAATTTAACAATGAACTAATGCTAATAGTTTCTATTTTTTATAGTATTCCTCTCAGAGGACCATTTTTAGGTTCTCCACATGTTTATGTTCTCCACGCTCATACAGCTGCAGCCACGAGTCTGAGTCCACTACAAAAAAAAAATAAATTACATTTTAGCTGAAACTTCTGTTCGACTACATTTTTTTTAGTTGAAAGATTTTTGAATTTCATGTTTTCTGATGTTTTGTTCTGGCCAATTTGAGTTGGGTGGGATTATATTTGGTAGAGGTGATGCCAGGTTACTTTATTTTATTTTATTTTATTTTATTAGCTTTCTCTTAAAAGCTAATTAACAAAATGGACGTAGCTACCTACAGTATGTACAGCACTTTAGTCAGTGAAATTTGCTATGTGAATACATTTAACTTGACTGACCAAAGTACTAACCAAAATTAGCCATCTGCTTCTATCACCCTGTCCTTCACCCCAACCACACTAAAGTAACTTCTTTCCCACTCATGAGCAAAACCGCATCTAGCAGTTCTTGTAGCATCTTGTAGTGTAGTCATTAATGCATGGTAATGGGGACTTTTACCTCGCGGATTTTCAGCGTAAAGGGAAAGAGAACGGCTGAGTGAATGGACTACGATTTAGATAACAATGGCCATGGTACTTTAAACGATAGGCAATCTGTATTCTAATTTAAATAACCTGACTTAAAGTTTAATATTCATGCCTGGACACATTGAAAAGCCAAGACAGTTTCTAGCTTGTATGACAAAATCTCACATCATACTGTAATTGTAAAAATAGTTAAAAATCCTTAATCTAAAAAGCTCAGCACGCAACCATAAAGGGTTAATAAGATGTCAATAAAGGGTTAATAAGGTTAATAATGGTCACCAGTGTATGATAGTCGGCGGTTAAATGTGAGGATAGTAAAACTAATTTTGAACAATTTTAAACCAGACAAGATAACCAATAAACTAAGAGTGAAGATGGGAAGTAGCATTCAAGTTCACACAAAATGCAGTCTTACCTTATTTTCATCTATTTCAACAATACACCAAGCTGTTTTTTTTTTACTGTGGTTTGTGTGAAAACAAATCTCTCTGTCATTCCCACACACTAGTGTTTTGACACACCCTCACAGTTCTGATCAGACAGAAAAGGAGGGTTTGTAGCTTTTCATTATAATTAAGTTGTAGTTGAAAATCCATATTTTTTAATCTAAAATGGGTAAATGTTTATTAGTACATTTTTTACATTTGAAACTATTTTGCCAGGTGCTTTTAAATGTACTTAATATGTTTTATACCACAGCACTGTGGATTTCTGTAATCTATTTGCTGAGAAGGTGTTCTGACAGTAGTTCCAACTGCAAGCAAGACACAGGTTTATATTAACACTTATTCTAATATGTTATTGTTTCTATAGTAACAGCTCATTCACAGGGACTTCTGAGCCTCATAACCTAAACATAATAATAACTTAATTAAAAACATGCTGTTATTAAACAAAGAAAGAGGTATAATCCTTCTGTAAGAAGACATTTATACATTTATACATTATACATTTATGAATGGAGTCTCGGATGTCAGTGACTTGTAACAGTCAGTACATTTTTCCACCATGGGAGACACTTTAGGACAGTGGACTGCACTTTCTGGGTTCTTCAAGACAAGTCAAGTCAAGTGGCTTTATTGTCATTTCGACCATATACAGCTAGTTAGTACACAGTGAAATGAAACAAGGTTCCTCCAGGACCATGGTGTTACATAAAACAACACAGAACTACAAGAGACTACACATAAGAACAAAAATAGCACCATTTTGGATCTGGAGCAGCCGCTGCGTGCTATTGTCACGTCGCCATCTTGGATCATTTGTGCCACTGCCATTAGGGAATACTGTTGCCATGAACGGGTGTACCTGGTCTGCAACAATGTTTAGGTAGGTGTTACGTATCAAAGTAGCATCCATATGAATGCCAGGACCCAAGGTTTCCCAGCAGAACATTGCCCAGAGCATCACACTGCTTCTGCCAGCTTGCCTTCTTCTCATAGGGTATCCTGGTGCCATCTCTTCCCAAGGTAAGCAAAGCACACGCACCTGGCCATCTACATGATGTAAAAGAAAACGTGATTCATCAGACCAGGCCACCTTCTTCCATTGCTCCATGGTCCAGTTCTGATCACGTGCCCACTGTGGACAGGCAGTGGATGGGGGTCAGCATGGGCACTCTGACTGGTCTGGGGCTACGCAGCCCCATATGCAGCAGGTTGCAATGCACTGTGTGTTCGAACACCTTTCTATCATTTACCAGCATTAACTTTTTCGGCAAGCTGCAGTAGCTCTTCTGTGGGTTTGGACCAAACGGGCTAGCCTCCGCTCCCCTTGCGCAGCACTAGTTGTCCTTCTTTGGATCACTTTTGGTAGGTACTAACCACTGCATATTGGGAACACCCCACAAGACCTGCTGTTTTGGAAATGCTCTGACCCAGTAATCTAGCCATCACAATTTGGCCCTTGTCAAAGTCACTCAGATCCTCACGCTTGCCCATTTTTCCTGCTTCCAGCACATCAACTTTGATGTGTTGTTCACTTGCTCCCTAATATATCCCACCGCTTGACAGGTGCCACTGTAATGAGATAATCAATGTTATTCACTTGGTTAGGGTCAGTGGTTTTAATGTTATGGTTGATTGGTGTACTTGAGTTTCTTAAAGAACTAAATAAAATTGTGTCTGTTTTAATGACATACTGCTGTAACTAATAAATTATGACCATTATAAATAAATTAAGTTTCCTCTTACGCCTGAGCAGACCAAACCTGACACTCATCCCTTCACAGTAGCACCTGTTGCTATGCTAGCTTCGGCTATTTGCAGCCCTGAAACCCTGTAACTGTCAGTGGTATTAACCACTTAACAATATTAGAGTAATAATTTGTATTTTCAGGTGTGGTTAGTGGTTTTGCCATATGCTTAACCTTGAATACAACTCACTTGTTCAGAATTGTTCAGAATATTGTTTTGGCAGCAGGTATAAGGGTGTTGGGCTCCACTCTGTCCACCCTTGACCAGCCATAACAGTAGTATGAACTGTTACAGTAATTATGTAAGGAATAGAACATGCTGTTATAGAAAGGGTGGTGTGATGAGGCCTGACAATAGATGTTCTATTCCTCTTATGCCACAGTGTCACGAATTCCCCCTATCAGCATGCGCTGTAACTCTCAGCACTAACAGGCTGCTTCTGTGTTTGTTTGTTTTTTTTATATAACCAAGTGTTTTGTTTTGATTCATGTCTTGTCTCCATGCATGGCTTGTAACTAGATCATCTTCCTATTGTATCATGATTGTTCTCAATCATTTTCAGTTCATTCCTCATTAGTTTGTGTATTTAAGTGTTTCGTTTGTTTTGAGTGTTCTTAAGTCCGAGCATTGATTTCCTAGCTCCTTGTTTCCTAGATCTGTGTTTCCTTTGTTTGTAGTTAGACTTCCCAATTTTTTTTTTTATCTCTGTCTGTTTATGTGATTTATGATTATGGTTTTGCCCTTTTTGATGCTGCCTGCCTGTGTTTTGACCCATGCTACAGGCTCTGAAGATGATTTGTGGATCACGCCAGGTTTACACACTAGCATCCTGCTTCTAATCAATGCATGTTATACACAGCACAACAATTACTATGTTACCATGACAAGGTGAATTATTTTCTTTTACATCATGTGGGTGGCTGGGTGCGTGTGCGTTGCTTACCTAGGGAAGAGATGGCATCAGGATGCACTCTGGGAAGAAGGCAAGCTGGTGGAAGCAGTGTGATGCTCTGGGCAATGTTCTGCTGGGAAATCTTGGGTCCTAGCATTCGTGTGGATGCTACTTTGATACGTACCACCTACATAAACATTGTCGCAGACCAAGAACACCCCTTCATGGCAACGGTATTCCCTAATGGCAGTGGCCTCTTTCAGCAGGATAGTGATACCTTTCTATAGTGAGATCCCATACATGCTTTGGAAGCTCTTTGTGGACCATGGCTTTAGCAGTCAGTTGAAACCAATAGGATGTCAAGAAGATCCTACAGAAACAATTGTTCTTATTTCGGGGTTAATCAGAATCACTTCACTGATGACAGGTGTATGATAATTAGTTTTGAACACGAGTTTGAATGTGATTGGATAATTCTGAACACAGTCACATGCCCCATTATAAAAGGGTGTGCACACTTGCACAACCAGGTTGTTGTACGCTTCTTTTTTTAACTCTAAAATATTTCTATTTGTTTCACTTGAATTTTGCTCTATCACAGTAAAGGCAAAGAAAGATCTGAGATTTCATTTTTTACATCTGCAGTTTTAACAGGTGTGTAGACTTTTTATATCCACTGTATCTAAACATCTTAATTATTTGCTTCAATTGCTTGAACGGTTGTGCTGCTATGTATTTACGCTTTGTATTGACACACAGTTGACACACAGTTAATTGTTGTCTCTTAATCTGTACCTGATATATACTCAATCTTCTGTTATGGTCCTGTGTGATACTGCCCCTACTGCTTTTAGTCAAAAAGAATTTTTTTTTTTGCGTTAGTGAAGAATGGTGGAATCTTCTAGTAACTATAATGAAAACAGTTTGTGGGTTACTGTACATTCACGTGCTTGCACACACACACACACACACGCACAAACACACAGACAGTAGATTGGGTGTTTAAGCGGCTTTGTCCACTCTGCGTCAGTGTGTGAGTGATTGAGGTGTGTGTCACAGTGATGCATGGAAGCTGAGCTCAGCTTTGGACACATGATGTGATGAATGTGTAACGCAGTACATTCGAGTTCATGGGTGACTCTGTCACACACACACACATACACACACACACACCCAGCTGAATGGATCAGAGAAGTGTGGACAGAGGAGAGAGAGCATCAGTGTGAGCACAGAGAGAGAAGAGCGGCTGAGAGATAAAGGCTGTAAAGCATAAATCATAGGAGCTGGTTGTGAGAGAAGCTGCTGGAAATGAAGCCTGAAGGTATTTATTCAGCTGCAGAAGTGTAATTCCACCTGATACATTTCTACACGTGAAACATGGCTTTGTTAAGCCTGACAGGAAGCTGTGTGTACAACTGAACTCTTCTCCTCTTTTCTGTATCGTTCTTATCTTTATTTCTTCTTCCTTCCCCCCTCACGATTCCTCCTTCTTTGCTTTTTCCTCTCTCTATTCCTCCTTCCTTCTCTTTCCCCTCTTTTTCTGCTCTAATTCTTCTTCCTTCTATTTCCCTTTTCCTCCTCTCTGTGCCTTCTTCTCTTTCCTGTCTTTCTTTTCTTTCTCTTTTCTCTCTTTCTCCTCTATTCCTTCTTCCTTGTCTTTCTATTTTCTCCTTAGAACTTCATCTTCCTTCTTTTCCTCTATTTATCCTCCCTATTCTTTTTTTCCCTATCCTCTTTTTTTCTCCACGATTCCTTCTCCCTTCTGTTTCCATACTCCTCCCCATTCCTTCTTTTTTCTCTCTTTTCTCCCGTCCTCATTTTTGTATCTAACTTCGTCTTTCTCCTCTTTATTCCACCTTTTCTTTTCTTTCTCTTCTTTCTTCTTTTTTTCTTACTCCTGTCTGTTCAAAACCACTCCGTCATCCTTATTTTTCCTCTTTCTTCCCTTCAACTTTTTCTTTCTCCTCCCCCTAATTCCTTCTGCTCCTTCCTCTCTCTTCTCTTCTTTTTTCTTTAATTTCTTTACCCCTTCTCCCTGTGGTTTGCACTCTCTTCCCCTTCTCTTCCCTTACTTTACCCCTTCTTCCTTTCTTTTGCCATCACTCCCCTCATCATTCTCCTTCCTTTTGCTCCTTTCTCCTATTTTCATTATCTTTCCTCTCTCTCCTGTCTTATTTTGTATTTCTCCATTTCTCCATTTCTTGCCTATTTGGCTCCACTCTCCTGCTTTTCCATCTTTTCATCTTCTCCTACCTTGTATTCTAGCTCTCCCCTCTTTCTTCATTCTATCTCCTCTTTCCCCTTCTCTTTCTTCCCTCTCACCTTTCTTCATTCTTTCTGCTTCCTTGTATCTTTTTCCTTAGTCTTTAATTTGACTTTCCTCTTCCTTCTCTTTCCCCTCACGCCCCTTCTTATTTCCTCTCTTCCACCACTCTCGCTATTTGCATCTCTCCCTTGATCATTCTCCTGTGTGATTCCACTTCCTTCCTCTCTTCTCCCTCTTTTAATCCCATCTCTCTCTTCTCTCTCTCTCCCTCTCCCCCCTTAACTCTTTCTATCCTTTCTACTTTTACCTTCACTTCCCAATTCCTTATGTTCCTCCCCTGCTTTCTGTGCTATTTCTTTATCTTTTCCACTTCTCCCTCTAGGGACACATATTTCAGCATTTCCAGCCAATATAATTGCCTTTACTGATGTCCACTATTTCTCTCTCCCTTCCCACTCACAATTTTCTTTCTCACTTCACTTCTTCTCTCATACTCTTCTTTCTTTTTTTCCTCAAATGTGCTTTTTTTCCTCAAAATTCTTTGCTCATTCTTCCTCATCCCTGTCTCTTTCCTTTCTCTCTTAGCCTCCGTTTCCCATTTCTTTATCTCTGTTCCCTTCTTCCTTTCCTTTCCTGTCCTTCTTCCCTTTCTCTGCCACATCTTCTCCCTCCTATTTCCTTTCTCTTTCTTTCCCCTTTTTCTCACTTCTCTGTCTATCTTGCCTTCTTTCTCTATAAGTGATAAAGCACTCCAATGACAGTTACATGTGAATTATAAGAGGGGCACATTGGGGTTGAAATATTCATTATACTACAACAACAGGGATCTTGTTAAAGCGTGTTTTATGACACTGCCAGGAAAATTAATACACCAAGCACAATTTAATAGAATCTCACTGCATTGGCTGCAGTGTCTTTGTCCTGCAGGTTTATTCTCCAACATCTGAAGGACTGAAAGAAACCTTTCAGGAAGTTTTAAATGTCTTTCAAACATGCCATGTGACTAGAGGTTTATATGCTGGTTATTATTACCATGTTCATGTGTTTTTTGATACTGCCTGGAGGAAACATAGACAGTGTTTGGATAGAATTCCAATAATCAATCCATTATGTTTGTTGGCAAATATCTCAACTGTTATTGATATTATAAAGACAAGGTTCAGCACCCTTAGCTGTTCCTGCAGCTAGCATTGCGTAGCACAAAACCTAAAGATAAGTGGAAATATAATTAGTTCATTTGTCAATGCCAGGATAGTCTTTCAGGCAGGAATCATCCACCATGTTTTTCATAAGGCTGCTTTTTATATGCAGTGAAAAGTACTTTTTCCCCCTTATTTTTATTTTTTTTACATTAATTACTCTCCTTACTATCTATGCTTATGTGTCATACAATAATTCACTCAATTAGTCCAAAACATTTCATTAGCAATTTTGCAAAACATTTTGCAGAATATTCTACATAATCAGCATATTTCAAATGGCAAGCAGCCAAACATATTTTAAATAAATCCGGACAGAGACGCAGTGCAAAAGAACATGCAAGGCTTCCATTTTAACCCTAAGATCATTAATATTAATGCAGTCTGTTTTGACATCTGCTGTCATCAGTGTTAGTCAGGTGGAGAAGAGAATATGGCTGTTGTTCTCTGATAATTCCTTCCTACACAGAGGACAGATGTCAGAACGGTAATTAACAAATCCTCCGGCACTTTTGCAGAATATTTTAAAGATTCTCATTGAAGGATTGTGGGCCATTGCATCCATGGCCCTGCTTAATATGTAAAGTCATGCCAGGCAAGAAAAAAAAAAGAAGCAGAACAGCCAAATAATGAACAGAGACCTTGGGAGAGAGAACGAAAATAGAATTTCTGGGCTTGATTGCTGCCACTGACAGGCTTTTGTATCTAATCTGTGATTTCCATAACAAGGTGAAGGATGTTTCCTGCATATTTGCAAAGCGAAACAGAGAAGAATAGAGTGCACTCAATGGCAGCATTAAGGCATATGTGTTTAGGAATAAACAGAAATAAGAGCATTTACTGACTTTTGCCAAAGCTTTTAATCTGTCTCAGAAGGTATGCTATCATACAGCTGTGACAGAAGAAAAAATGGTGAGGATGATGAGGGAACAACTGTACATAACTGCTGTAGCGTAAGTGATAACAGGAACTAACTGATGAACTTGCTGATGTTCTCTAACATTAAAATGTAAAATATGAAAAGACTGTCATTCATTAAGATGTAAAAATGATAATTGGCAAATAAAACACTTTATTTTTGAGAAATAATCAACTTTGAGGTGATAACACATCACACCACACTGTCAATGTCAGCTCTTACCACCCACTTGACAGCTCTCCCCTATCATACGGGTGAAGTCAAATACTTTCCTCCCCACGAAACACTTGAAGCCAACCTCTGCATTGTTCCAGACTGCTGCTCATGCTACATTACAGGGCAGCGTAACACACTTGGAAAGTGCTACCTGCCCTCTTCTGCATATATGAGCTCACAGTCGCCTACAATTGGCTAGTCTCTTCCATCCAGTGAGCACGGACAATTTTGCTTGGCCCCTGGCCATCATCGGCATTCGAACTTGTGATCTCAGGACAATCACCACTTTGAAGCCTTATTCCTCTTTCCAGATATTTTTGCCAAAGGCTTTCAGTTCATATTTATATGCTGGGGTGAGTTAAGGCAGCACATGTAGAGATGTATGAAGTGAATCACATGCATCATCTGATGCAAAATGAACTGAAACAAAAATTCACTCAGGAGCACTGAGGGGCATAAAGATGTTATCCTGTGGGAGTGAATGATCTGATCACAGTAAAGCTTTTTCTCTCTATGTGGTAAAAAAAAAATACAGGGTTCAGCCACTGATATAATGCACACATTATTCAGTCTGCATCTATTAAAAGAAATCTAGATGAGATTTATTACCCAGGTTTAACAGTATGGTAAAATAGCGCATTAAGTAGATGATATCGCAGTGTATGAAATGATTATGCACGCTTGCAGGAAAAAAAGTGGAGGAGGCCTGCTTAATTAAATGCAAGGTCCTGGTTATACATCACTGGTGCTCTTGCACAGTCCACTTAACCAAACGGCATGCAAAGAGCTGAGCAAGTGCGCTACCCCTCTTCTTCTCTCTTAATTCATCACAACGCTTCTTCATAACACATATTGGAGGTGGGGAAGGCTGGACCAGATTTATGCTACAATTTTTCTGCCTCATGCATCCTACACAGGATGTGAGCCCAAGGTGCATCACCTTGGAAAAATGGGCTGTGTGTTCCTGCCCTGAAATGATCAGTTTAGACTTTTTTTTCCCATGGACTGGCTGGTGTACAGGAAGGCTTAGACTGTAGGGCTGTTAATTGACTGACTGGGAGCCAAGTCACCTCTGGGCCTGACTGGAGCACACTGCATTTTGAGGATATTCTGAGACAGAACAATGCTAACTCTCCAGTCCAATTAAATGAGAATAGATCATGAGATATGACAAGACATTCGCTGAAGATGAAATCGCTGCCTCTCTCCCTGGTCACTCTCCTTCTCGCCAGTTGCTCCTTGTTGCTCCAAGCGAGCCACTTGGATTTGAATTGCTCCTCATCTGTTTTCCAGTATAACCACCCTCACTGGGATAATTCCACCCGAATCAAATCCTCACACTCTTTTAACATTCTAGTCCTGTGGGCCACCATAGCTTTTTATATAATGGCATTGGTTCTTGTAAAGTGGAAGCTGGGGAGAAGTGCAGAGGATATTAAAAATACTGAAAATACCTTACATCAGCTCAAGGCCAAAGCAGCTCACAAAAAAATAAACTACTGAAATGAGTGTCCTATGCCATGCATGTTTGCTTATGTCGGTGTGATAGTGTTTGCTTTATACCTTTTAAAATAAACACAACTAGAACCCTGTAAACCTGTAAAGCCTGCAGCTGAAGGAACAGCCCTGTGGTTTCAATTTGCTGGAGATTTGTAGCAGGAGACATTTCTGCCACTGATTTTATTTCTTTCTGGAGCCATGGGATCCTTGTGAAGCAGCAAGCCCATTGCGTTGCCATCCTGTTCTATCCCACTCACTTTGCCTGCCATAATCAAGTTAGAGTGTACATTTTCAGCCGTTCGAAAGGGGATCTTTCTTGCGGTTGCTCTTTTGGTATACTGAAGAAAACTGCTATAGGCTGGATTGCACCCTAAGTACCCCATTACATAATCATAAAGGTTAAGATTAGGAAAGCATTTATACCAATTTTTTTCCCTAGGAGTATGAGTACATTTTTTTTGGTACTCGATACCAATACTGATACCAAAATGAGTAACCTACTTGGAACATTTTACTAAACTCTGTTCATGTTGGCTGCTGCAGTGTGCTGCTAGAAATGAACTCCTCATGCTGAGATTTATCTTTAAGATGTTACAGCATTTACAGTATCTTTACTAATCTTTAATAGAGAGCTTGACTTGAGTGCGCAGATCAGTATTAGTGCAGTGTGCAGACCCTTCTCAGCGCCCAGTGTTCACTGAACTGAAGTGCTCTCATGTGTGACAGTTTCTGTGCACTCTTGCTTCACTGCTTCACACTTGCGAATACCTTTGTGTGCAATTCACAGGACGGTGCGTTCATTTATAATGACCACGCACGCTGATAATGCTCTGCGTGCTCAGGTGGGCTGCCCTTGCATTCTCGCTTTTAAAAATCCTGCTTATTAAACATCATAAGATGTTTTGTCAGGTTACTTGAATTGTAGGAAGATGCTGTAGTACCTTCTCTTGATATTTTTCACAGAGCGCAGTTTGCAATCTGCTTTGTTTTGATTGCTATCAATAGGCATGAAATACATCCAGATCGATTTCATTTAATGTTGTCTTTAGTCTTTAGTGCAACAATATTCACTAGGCTTAGGTCGCATAGTATCACATGGTATTGGATGTTGGTATCAGAGTAGTTTTGGGAGTACAAGTAAATGAACATGGTATAAGAACGATAGCTGATACCAGTGGTTTCAGTATCAATGCAGCCCTAGCTAAGATTATGCATTTGACTGCTTCTCTGATATTAATCTTATGTAATGCTCATAACAAAAATAAGTAAATAATTCAAATTTCACAAAACTTGTAGTCATTTATTTATGCTTAGAATAGATCTAATCTTTGTTTTTTCCATGCAATTTACTTTATTCAAAACTAATGGTTTTTATAGCACTGAGAGGTGGAAGGCTGCCTAAACATTTCATCAGCAGGGTTTAATATGCAGACATTTATGCAAATATGTTGCATGCTCTAAATGGTGTTGAGGCAAGTCTGTTTTAACATGTATGTAAACAGTACAGCAGTGGTGTTTTTTTAAATCACATTTTACTGGTTACCAGCTGCAATTTTATGAAACCAATCAGGATTGTGAAATTTTCCTGTCTCTGTTTGAAAGCTACTAGTCAGCTAGCTACACTCTGAGCACAGAGACTGTGGTGACAGATGAAAGATGAATTACTGGAGATCAACAGCAGGAGGAGAAAAAGAAGGGTGGATCTGTTTTTAATGGTTTTTTTAATGTCATCTACAGTACTACTACCATTATTCTGCTACTTTTAGAAATCCACCCAAAATACCTGGCAGGATTTTATATAGCATCCTTCCTTATCCCCCCTGAAATTAGTTTCTGGCTACAGCAATGGTAATGAGAACCTGACTGTTGACCACAATGCTGTTTTCTAGCCATAAAAAAAATGAAGGAGCTAGGCTGCTGTGCTGTGGTGCTGTTTACAGGTGAAGCCTTAACTGAAATGATGTGAGCTTCCCTAAAAAGTGCGTCAGTCAGCACTGTCTAATTTTAGCACAGACCGCTGTAGTCAGAAATATTAACTCTGGGATTCTATGAGGAGAATAATTCCCCTCAGGCAGCAAGTTCCCTTTGGTGAAATGCACAGCCACACACTAATCCTCTTTGCCTTCTGAGTCTCTTTTTGTTTTAACAGACATCAATAAAAGACACTATACTTAAAAAGCACTGCATTCTGAAAACCAGTCAAAAACTGGTCGTAGAAGTGCCCAATAGAGCACCTTAAAACAGCAGTGATAATTGTTATCACAGAAATTGTCAAAAGGGAAAAAAAAGACAAATATAGGCCATAAGGCTCATTTATGATCTGCTTTTTTTTTTTTTCAATTTCTGTGTATGTTTGCATGTCTGTCTCATTCCTGCACTGATGCTGCTAACTGATATCTAGAATTGATGGCTTGACTCGAGAATAGCCAGATGTGTTTTGCATATTGATGCTGGATAGTCAGGTGGAAAAGTTCAACCTGATTTAAAGCAGGATAATAATCTCATTTCAGGCCTTGTGCAATAGAATTGTTATTCTGAGAGACCATCAAGAAACGGCATGTTTTGTTTTAATACCCTTATTGCAGTGACTTTTGTTTTTGCATTAAAAAGCTAGCAGAACAGAGTTTGTCTTGTTGAATCCTAATGAAGCTGCAGAACTCTCTCAGATTAGGTCAGACAGCATACGATAAGATGTACTAGCTCTTAGTTAATCATTGTCTTACCCTGAAGCAAAAACATCTTTGTTCTCCAACATCACATTTCGAGTTATTTCCCTGTTGCGCACTAATGAATATCCTCTCTTGCTGATATCCACAGTGTCATTATAACAGAATTTACTAAAAGCACCCAACAACCACCCAAAGCCATGCTGTGCTAGGCTATTAGAGTTTTCCTCTTGACAAGATTTCATGCTTGCTGCCTGGTACCTTGGTCTTTGATGTGGCAGGGTGGAGTGGCCCCACAGATGGTCAAACTGATTCCCTTCTCTGGGGTTCCTCTGATCCTTCAGCTCTCTATGCCACTGCCCTGGCCTTTGATAAACACTCAGCGTGAATCTCCCACGATGCACCTGTCCTTGTGTTGATAAAGGAGCAGTTGGGAAGTCCCAGCATGGAGCAGGAGAAGGGCTAGTGAAGAGGTGGATGACAGTGAGTAAATGCGAGCAGTCTGGCATACCAGGACGCATCCTTGATGTGTTCTGTCAATCCTCAAAGGATGGGCTTGAGCTGACCCCCTCCCAGCTCCTCCAAAATTAGACCAGAAGGATTGATTACATGCCTTTTTGAGTCCAGCTGAGAGCTGAGAACAGGCTGGGCTTTTATCGAATCCTTCAAGTCCATCCTGACATGTTGGGGGAGCTTCATCAAAGTTATTCGCTGGCCCAACTTGAATGCAAGCTGCTTCATGATCTCGACTTGGAGGGATATTGCAGGAGTTACCTCTCATCATTTAACTCACCTGTCAGAACTGCACACATTTGAGGTGCTCTCATGCAGACCGATGAGGAAGAAGATGACAGAGGAGGGCTGAGTGCAGGGAGGGAGTGGCTGCTGACAGATGAGACATCGTTCAAGGCTCTTTTACAACTGCCTTCATGATCTCCATTTTATCTCTAATGTGCTTGCAGACTAATTTACAAGCATAATTCTGCCCAGGTGCTGGCTGAACCTGAAGATTACCCAGAAATGTAAAAAGATTACCACCCTCTTTAAACCTGCTGACTGATGCTGATGGGTTTATGCGTTCACAGCCCTGCATCACCTATGAGTAAGAGAAGAATAAACTGTGGATCAGGCAAGAAAGGGAGTTGGAGGGAAGGTAATATGTGTTTCTGTTCTTGCAGTGTATATAATAGTATTTATGCACAAGGAGCCCAAGCTTGATTCCTCCAGCGACACAGTTGGCTGTAGCATCAGGATACATTTCAATCAGTGAGATTTACAGATAAAATCTTAAGAATCCCAATGAATGCCAAAGCAGAATTCAGCACAATTATACTTCTTTCAGAGATCTAAAAAACTGGGTAATAAGGCCTGACATTCTAAAAACACCTCACATCTTATGCAACACTATATCTGTTACTTTATTTTTCACCCATTTTTAGAACAGCTTTGTGTAAGAATCGTGGATCAGAAGTGGATCAGTGTTTGCTCTTTCTCTACACTCTCGAAGACAGAGGTGGTGCTGGTGTGACGCCCACCAGGCATTCTGCATCCCCAGCACAGATGGAGATGAATCTCCTCTCCACTGCTCTGTCCCTGCTGGCCCTCACAAGAACACCCAGGACAAATCTGCATGCAAATGTCTTTTCAAATGGAACCTCACACATCAGCATATTCCTTACGTTCCAGAATGGTTTTTACAGTTCCTGTTCATAAAGAAATAAATTAATCAATAAATAGACACAAGTCCAAGAAGGACCATTTGTATATACACATCATGGAAGAAAAAAAACCACTGGGATGAATATGTAAATTGATGCATAGCTTTGTAAAAACAGAAGTGATTATGCACTGGAATGGCCTTCTGTCAACTTTAGATGAAAACATAACGTATCTGGGCTCTTAATGCTTGATCATGCAGCTTGAAAGCAACATTATTGCATGCCAAGCCAACATCCCTTTGAATACTCATTGCCAGAAATAAGGGGAGTGGGTTTAGAGTGCATAAAGGGAACATGATGCACATGTTAACTCCTCTGCACTTCTCGGATGATAGGAGCTCCCATTTGTGTCCTTGGCCCACTGGAGCAATGGGCATAAGAAGGGATTAAAGCGGAAATTGTGGCAGTGATTGGGGAGGAGGTTGCAGTTTCAATTAGATCCCAAACCATGTATAGAAAAAAAACGTTACAGAATTGTTATGAAAAGAAAAATGTCACTCCAGCCTCAGGGGAGTAGGGTGAGGGGTACTGCCACAAATTAGCTGGGACATATCGATTGGGATAACATGGTATGCACATTAAATATCGCAGTAGCGTACTTTTTGTGTTTGGTTGGTGGATTTCAATGTGTTCACTTAGCTAGCAGTTTTCTCGTATCTCGCTTCGAATCTTGGTTTACGAGATCAGATTACACTATGGACTAGTTAGCTAGCTAAACTAATCACCAAGCCAACAAGCAAGCATTTTTTTTTACACATAATGTGGACATAATAAGGGCTTAATTAAAGGTAAGATTATGGCATATGTTATGACAAGTTTGGTTAGATGGTCAACTTGATTTTGAGAGTTCACATTCCTGCCTCTCACTAGCTACATTTACCTGCAGCCTAATGATCCATCAATAATCCAACTGATAGCTTACTCGGAATAAACAGCATTCATATCTACCCCTCATTCTGTATAGAGTAAAATTTATTGAGGGCAGTCTGAATGAAATTTATATCCACACAAATGTGATGTGGATATAAATATCTGTTAAATAGAAGAATAATAGCCATGTAAACCTTTCTGTCTTATTACTTTCCTCATAAGAATCTGTGCTTGCATTCTGTGCATGTGTTTGTTTGGGTCACGATGCGTTCTTTTAAAATGACCCTTTAAGAAAACACAGTTAATGTTACAGATTTGATTCTATTTAATATGATTGGTAAAAAGTTGGATTGGTATCAAACTAACATTTTGACCTCAGTAAAGTTGGCTCAGCTTTTGATATTGACATTCAGGGAGGATGCAGAACTTGCACACAGAAAAAAAGGATAAAAATCCTTTAAAACCATTATTTCTTTATTGCAGTTATTCCCAGACAATGGCTTTTAATATTGGTAACATTAGAAGATGAGTAAATGCATTATACATATATATATATATATATATATATATATATATATATATATATATATATATATATATATATATATATATATATATTATTTTCAACAACCAGAGAATCCTTGCTCATGAATCTCAGGCAAATATGAAATGCTGAGTAACTTTATTGCGGTCATAAACTCTACTTCTCCCTGTCCATTCAGTAATCACACTTTGATGACATTATGCTGAGATGGAAATAATTTAAGACTCATTAAAAACACTAGCAGCATGATTAAAAATCTGAACATGCTGACTGGATTCACATGCTTCTAGTTAGCATGGTGATATTGACATTAAACCTCATTCTCTGGGTGCACATCGCTTTGGAGTGGATTACAGGTAACATGCATATAAAATGGAGATTGTCTCCAGACTGTCCATTTTAGGCTACATATAAACAATTTATTCAGAATCTGCAATTGAAATGAATTCATACAGACTGGCGAATATCTCTGCATGCAAACATAGCCAGCGTTGCATCAGATTGCACTGTGGACAATAAACTTTGACGATGTCTGTTAAAGATAAAACATTATTGATTTATCAAGTACAAGCAGAAAACTCACATTTTTCCTCTCTCTGAGATACTGAGGGTCCCGGACCGCCATTCTGGATCATTCTATTTCAGTTTAACCCATGGATAACAGAGGAAGTACTATAAGCACAAGGGAGGAAAAATAAGCTATAAGTCGAGCAAAATGCTCCCTGACACTTTATTGCAAAGCAGGATTCAGGCAGCTTTGAAAGATTCCTAGCTTGCTAGAGATTCTTACAAGTCTTGAGATTTGATTTCGAAAAGTGACAAACAGATACGAAGCATCATTTGCATTGTGGTCTCAGAAAAATCTGCCTGCATACTTCACTGAATGTCTATGACATTACCCTGTTCCATTCCTTAAACAATGATACTGTGAATCTTATTAGAGCCTGGCTGCAGACATGTACTCTCTACCACACTGGCTCAGAAATCAGGAACTGTTTACTTAACATTAACCAATGAATATAAATTAGCATTTATATATACCACTGCTTAAATCTCGAATCTGAAGGTGTGGATTAATTTTTTATAACAGCATGACAATAGTTACAGCTGTAATATAAATGAAAGGTTTTTAATACATTATCTTTTCTATAGTTACAGCTTATTCACAGGGACTTGTATGGCAGATATCCTAATCTAAGGCTAATAAAAAATGGATGCATAACTGTGTTATTATTTAACAAAGAAAATTTGATATTTATTTAAGATTTATGGACAGAGTCTCCAGTGTCTGCGCTTTTGTAACAGATTTTCCACCTTGGGAAAATCTTCAGGACAAAAGATGTTTGCGCTTACCTGATTCTCTGTAATGCTGCATTTTTGTCTTATTAACTTCAAAGAGAGACAGAAAACAAAGGCTGGTGATGGAACAGATGTTTATACTGTAGCTACTATAACAGAAGTGATAAAAGGAACTAACTTGTTGCAGATGTGTACCTATAAAAAGCGCAATATGTTTATTAATAATTAAAAAAATTGTAATCATTAGCAAATTGTTGTGGTGTAGGAGGAAAAAAACACGCTGTTTATAACATAAAATAATGTTGATTATTTTCCTATAAAAACACACTCCCAATTTCTATAAAACAAAGCTCAATATACCTCCAAAAAAAATAATACTCACTCTGGATGCACAACAGTTTAGGTGAAAATGCTAAGCTTAATCTTATTTTCAGGTAGCTTCCATTCAGTGTTAGCCAAAAACATATAATAACACTATGGTTAAAAAAAAGTAGTTTCATGTATATTTATTTATCTATTGATCTAGAGTGTATGGTTAAATCTATGTTTACACCTGACCATCATACCCATATGTAGTTCTTTCCCAAACTGTTCTAAAGGTGGAAGCACACAATTGTATAAGATATCATTTTATGCTGTAGAATTACAATTTCCCTTCACTGGAACTAAGAGGCCCAAACCTGTTCTAGCATGACAATGCCCCTGTGCACAAAACTAGATCCATGGAGACATGGTTTGAGAAGGTTGGAGTGGAAGAAGTCGAGTGTCCTGCACAGAGCCCTGACCTCAGCCCCACTGAACACCTTTAGGATGAGCTGGAACACAGACTGCACCCCAGACCTCCTCACCCAACATCAGTACCTGACCTCTCTAATGCTCTTGTGGCTGAATGAACACAAATCCCCACAGCCGTGCTCCAAAATCTAACAGAAAGCCTTCCCAGAATAGTGGAAGCTGTTATAGCAGCAAAGGGGGAAACAACACCATATTAATGCCTATGCTTTTAGAATGGGATGTTCAACAATCATATATGGGTGTGATTGGTCAGGTGTCCACAAACTTTTGGCCATTTAGTGTATTATAGGTTTAATGTATATCTATAATTTTACCAAATGTACGCATTGTTATTTGTATTGCCACTATCACTTCTGGCTTGCTCACTGGGATAAATTTTAAATTAATATCTTATATCTAGATTTCTGTAAAGCTGCTTTGTGACACTGTCCGTTAAAAGTGCTATACAAATAAAATTGAATTGAATTAAATTGAATTGTCTTGAGCAGGTTGGCAAAAAAAAAAATCCTTCAGGATCAGTAAAGTTTTACTTTATCTCATCTTACATACAATGGACAAATATTAAAACCTGTGCATCCAAATCTTTCATATGTTCCTCTTCTCTCAGCATAAAAGATTTGATGTTCATGGCAGCGCATACACAAGGCTGGCATGAGATGTTCCAGGAACAACAGTGGAATGTCAATCCAAGGATATATAATAGTTGAATAAACATCCATCGAGAGTGCCTGCCTGCAGCCAGACCCCTCTCATGAATCTACTTGCATATATTGGATGACTTTTACCATGACTTACAGCAGTTTGGTTCTCTTATTATTTTTTCCCGTCATACAGATCCACAGGAAACAACTAAACACCTGGACTTTTTTCCATTCTGAGTTATGCCTTCAGGGAACCAGAGCCATTTTGAATGTTTTTTTTCCACAGGTTTATTCAGTGAGTCCCATCAGAGTTTAGCATCAGGGAGAAGATGGCTTATCAGTGGCACTCCAGCAAAGGCCTGACAACTTAAACCGAAAGCAATGTGTTTATTGAGTAATTGAAATTGAGCAGTGCGGGTATGAATTCAACGTGGCTGTCAATCAGCCGGGGCCGGTGATGGAGTCAGTGACAGCGCCGTGGCCTGTCCAATGTCACTGTGAAATTACAAATCAACAGCATGTTATCCAAAGTGTATAACCAGCCTGGGCCACAACTGTCTCCTCACAAACAGTTGGCATTTGCTCAGAGAATATAAGACCGCTGAATCTAATAACCAGACTGTTTCAATACCAACATTTTTTTTTTATTGTACCCAGAGACATGATGTGACTGCAGGGTATGCTAATGGAAGAGACATGAGTGCTTCCCATTTCCTATCCCTTGTTAGCCTGCCACTGCTACATTTGCATGATCTTATTTTCCCTCCATCGCAGTACACTTTGTTGATCGACAAGGAGACATGGGCATTTTTTTAAAAACTTTTTTTAGCCAATGACTTAGCCTGCAGCACTGTGCATAGTGTATAGCGACAGAGATTAGGTTTTTGGGACCAATCCTTATCTTTCCTCAGATTGTAATGCCATGTGGTGCTGTATGCCCACCACTCCCAAGGTAAGCTGTTTAAAGGTTTACATTTATGCATACTGTGTCCTCAGCATGCAGGAGGCAGGGAGCCATCTTATCATGAATATAAGTTGAATCCCCATGTTTTCCCTTTTTGTCTTTTTTTTTGCCTGTTAAACTTTCCCCTCCCTTCCTCTGCCTCTCTATGAACTGCTTTGCATGCAGGCAGGAGAAGCAAGGTTATCAGGAGGGAGAGAATATGGATTTTTGCCTTTTTAATCCCTTGCCTCAGTGCTTTTCTATGGAAGGTCTATATATTGGCCTGTCTCGTGGACAATGACTATATGCAGACATCATTAGACATGCAAATTACATCAGGCTTTACTAACATTTATAGAAATTGTACAAAATGAGCTGACAGTTTTATGAATTAACCGTATCTGTGGAATTGGTAAATATAATAGTATATGAGAACTTGACATTAATTTGAAGGTTAAGCGTTATGACCATATGTCATGTAAAGATAGCGGAGACAGATGCAATTGCAGGTAAGGCAGTGTTTAATAACGCTTGTGCAAACAATCCAAAAATGAAGAGGAATAATAAAAAAACAGGGACAAGCAGAGGTCGGGTGATAAACACACAGGATGTAAGAGAGTAGGCAAAATGCACAAAATAAAAAACAATGTCAAGGTCAAAACCAGAGTTTTGGTTTTTTGGCTCAAAGAGCAGGCAGAGAGTAAACAGGCTTGGTAACATCAAAGACAAAAAGGACTTGAGCGTATACTTCTTAAAGTTCTTGGGACTGAGAGTCTCTTTTAAAGGGTGTATGTGGGTGTGTGTGTAATTGCACGCAGGTGTGCACAATCAAAAGTCCGGCAACTGAGAGCGAGGTGGCGTGTGTGTGTGTGTATGTGTGTGTGTGTGTGTGTGTGTGTGTGTGTGTGTGTGTGTGTGTGTTTTGTGGAAAATGGAGTCCAGGGCGGCCATGTTTGGAGGCCATGGTGCATGTTGGGAACCGGAGTCACTAGACTGGTTTGACCTGACACCATAAGAATGACTGGGATTATTGATTAGGTTATATATGGTGATATTTTTTCATATATGTTGACTCATTCCTTGCAATTGTGAGATCATATAGTTAGACAGTGGAATTGGAGAATTAAGTTCAAATATTATTTTGATATTTACGTGAAATTTATTCTTATTCAGAGATGGGTTACGCAGCTGATTAAGTTGATTTTCTGGGTGTGCCATTCATATTTTGCAAATTATCTGCATGTGATTCAAGCCTCCATGGTTGCCAGATATTTCTTGAATACAAGCGTCTGAGACGGGGGTTTGGACAGAAGAAGGAAATAGTGTTTTTTGCTTGTTTGTTTTTTCTTTGGTGTCAAATGTAATCCAGTGTAGCATACAAGCAAGAGACCATTTTAAAAATGAAAAAACAGACTAATATGATGATATAAATGAGAAGATGGCAAGCTTTAAATTAAACTTCTAATAAGAGACTATTTTATTGCCAATATGCATGAATCGCCACATTGAAAAATGGCTTATACCCTCATTATTAGGAAGCTTATAATAAAATAGCACTTGATCCACTCCAAATATTGGATTGCTCTGACAATTAATTGTACACACTTAATGTAACCATGAGACACTAAATTGAGGTCATGAAATCATAATGTGTGAGTGGGATGTTGAGGCTATTTTATCATGCTTTTAATGCTTTTTAATTCACTGTTTCGAATTGTTAAATGAATAATAAAATGCAGATGTTTTTGTTCATTCAGAACACTCCCCTGTAAAAAAACATGCTGATGATTTGAAGGATAAGCTTACCGAGCACTCATCTGCTATAGTTACAGCTCACTTTAAGTTAATTCATAACTTTATCCATGAAAAAAATTGGTCCTTGTTATAAGCAGTATCTGTGATTAAGATCTCATCTGATGTCCTTTGAGTAAAAAAAAAAAATAAGTGGACTTTTTTGTGGATTATATTATGAATTAATTAATTCTGTCTGTTTAATACTGGCCTCAGATTGCATTCCACTTTTTGAGTGCTTGCAGCCCAAAGCATACATTTCAGCTTTACACTGTGGTACTGGACTTAATACTGCTCCTCTCTTGAACCGAAATCACACACGGAAAATGGCCCAGACTCCTGCTTACCTGAGACATGCTTCTGTTTTAAGCAGACTCCACTGTGTGTGCGTAACTCAACTCTGAATGTGGCCCTCTGTGACTAAAGCTTAAACCACTAGTGCAATGTTTTTATTTTTATTTATTTATTTTTTTGCAGGCATGCAATCATAATCACAGATTGTAATGTTGATTACAGCTAATGAGCTTAGCATGTGAACTGCTGCTATTATACATGTCAAGACATCCTGTATTCATCATAACACCGTGCACATATTTTCAAACTCTGCTGAGATATTAGTCCAAGAAGCTTTGCCCTAATAAGCTTTGAGGCTAAATATTAGGTTGCACATTGAATAATAAATCATGGCCTACAACTCTGAGGATGATTAAACACCACAGTTAAAGAGCTGAATAAACAGTGAGATGAAAGGAGCACAAAAGTTTAAAGCGTATGGTTATACATAGGCGTATTTGAGGGAAGTAGAATTAATTTCCTATGGGATACCAGCCAGCATATTGTATAGAGTTGAGGTTGATTAATGAGACTATGCATTAAAGCTTTTTAAGACACTTTTTCTTTTGGCCTGATATATGTGCAGATGAATGAAATGCAAATGAGTTGTATTTGTAAAGGTCTGGTGGAGGATCAAGTACTGACATCCTCTCTGGGGCTGATTTCCCATCTCTATGCCTATTATAAAGCTATGATTTCTCATTTCTCATTTAACCTTTCAGACCAATTGTTAGAGTAACCATATTGTCAGAATTTTAGTCTATCATTAAAATACCATGGAGGTGCTATTATTCCTTTCACTAATGATGGCAGCAACAGTTAATAAGCATGCTTATCAAATTCTGCCACAGACATTTAGAGCACATTTAGCTTTTGCTGACATAATACAACAGCCTTCTGTTGTCCCTATTTTGTGTCTGGGTTCTTTAGACTAATTTAAAGAAAATCACAAATAATTCCACTGTTTACTACTCAAGGCTCAGCACAATTTGAGCTACTTAATGTGAGTTGATGCAACTTGTGCAAAAGGAGGAAATCTGAATTTTTGTATAATAAGCCATTTTGATTTTATTCAGAATACTCTTAGGAGAGATCAAAACACACAAGTGTTCAAAACACAAAAGGGCTGTCTTGAGTGGGTATGCTTAATCTCATATAAAGCACATTTAACCATTGGATTACCATTGGAAAGTGTTGAATAAGTTTCTCTAACAGCAGCTCTGACATTAGTGTCAGTTTCAGGGTTTATATTAATATGCTCTTTCGAATATGTTATGGTTTCTATAGTAGTGTCTTATACAGGGACTTGTATGGTGGATGGTCCATGTAAATGGGTTAAAAATGGGTCTAATCATTGATACTGTGAAGTTTTTTTGTGCTTTCGCTGCTTTTTAATAGTGAAAGGTTCAGTTGTAACTTTAGGTTTTACATTTTCAGGATGGAGTGCACTGCGGTTTCTAAGTAAAATGCCAAACTGCATTTTTTTTTTTTTTTGTCTTATTAACTTAAAACACTGCTTGTTGAGGGAACTTCAGGTTACAGAGTAATGTAAATGGTAACAGGAACTAACATTAATTGTAACTATAAATTGATAAAAAGTATGCAATGTTATTTTTAGTTAAAAATAGTTTAGGCATAAAAACAGTGAAACACTTGGTTTTATAGGAAAATGGTCAACAACAGTGTGATATGATGCAGCCCCACGCAAAGCACAGGACCATAACCACCCCAAAATCCTGTCATATATTTTCCTACATTTCCTATGTGGAATTTGTCTTTCAGTAGAACTTACTGAAATACATACATCAATCTGTTGTTTTTTTTTTTTATCGTAACCCTGGCAAGTTGACCATTGTTTAAAAACTTATTTGAGCAGTGGTGCAGGAGCCGTAGCTACATAGGCAGTGATTCAGTCTAGTATGACACTTGAAAATTTCTGACAAATGGGATCAGAACAGGCCACATCTTTGTCTTGCCATTGAAAACGAAATGATGGATGTGAAACAGCCTCTGTGTGTATTTCACTGTACATTTTACTTTATCAAACCTCTTTTCCAGACCTGTCATCTACTTGTTAAGCATAACAACATGAGGAGGTTTGTCACGCACATGGGGTTTGACAAAATGGCTTTCAGAATTCGGGGACAGATGTGTAGCGGCAAATGTAAAGCAAAATATATGTATTTATAAAATGCTGAATGAAAAACTGGTGTCATTGTTTCCCATGCTGTTATATCTTAGACTGAAATATGGTTGGATGTGAGACACTTCAGAATGGTTTCGATATGATTATATATTTGTGCAGCTGGTAGAAATAGGTTGGAATAGTTGCTTATGTTTATGCTTGCTTTCTGTTTGGATGTTGAATTTAATTCTTGCTTTTGGCACCATGTATTTTGTTTCAATGCTTTTACTCCGAGCATAACAGCAATGACTAGCTTACCAATTAGATTAGACACAGAGGAATTTCTGTTATGATGATAATGTAGAATGCTGGTGGCATGAACATATTGATCAAGTGAGCTAGAGTCTTTTCTCATTAAAGATCAAGCATCTAAAGAAAATGAAGGAAAGCAATCTCCCTATAGGAAACATCTAAGACAAAGTAAAGGAAAAAGAAAAACAACATAAAGTGTCTTACTAAGGTGTTTGGCCAAAATGACTCAGCTTCAGTGTGCCTTGTCATAGACTCTACACGTCTCTGGAACTGTACTGGAGGGATGAACACCATTCTTCCAAACGATAGTCACTCCCTTTGTGTTTTAATGATGGTGGTAGAGACACTGTCTAATATATCACTCCAAAATCTCCTTCAGGTGATTAACTGGATTGAGATCAGGGTTCCCAGTGATCAAAAAAGTCTGTGAATTAGAGCCAGCAATATGGAATAAATATATTGACACTGATCGCACACAGCTGTACGCACTGGATGATATATCCCACACATTCTAAATTGCTCTGCTCGTGCACAGTCACACTTATTTACATAAAGAAACACCCCAAATCTCCATATATGGTAAACGGCTTCTCTTTAAAAGGTCCAGTAACCTGCTTGTGGTATTGTTTGTTGCAGACAAAAAGGAGCATATTAAAATGTCTAAGAACATTAACTTCACCAACAACAGAAGTAAAGATACTGTTGAACAATGTAGAGCAAAACAAAAGTGTTTTCTTGTGGCACATTATACAAATAGTTTGTTGTTCTTTCAGCTGCTCTTGTTAGAGGTTGCTGCAGCAGATCACCTTCCATTGTCTGCATATTGATTTGGCACAGGTTTTATGCTGGATGCCCTTCCTGATACAACTCTCCCCATTTATCTGGGCTTAGGACCATCATTGAGAGTGCACTAGCCTGTGCATCCCTAGTAGCTGGGGTCAGTACCCAGCTTGGGGCTCAAACCCACAATCCTGAGAATAAGAGTGCCATGCTCTACTAACTGAGCCAGCTCGGCACACTTTATGAGTAGTCTGTCTAAGTAATAAGTAATAAATAATAAATAATATAAATCAGTCATCTCTAATATCACCATGCTGAAGTCCCACTGAACTGATCTGCACAATGAAAGAATCATGTGTTCTGCCTGGCCAATTGGTAAAGCTCAACTCTGTCACAAGTTAAGTGTACAGTAATTGAGTCTTTTCCGTTCACTTTTGTGAATTCCTTAAATCTGGGTAATTTAATGGCTATGAGTGTGTAGTCTGTTGCCCTAGTTACATTTGGAAAACCTAAGATGGCATGAAAATCCCCTATTATATATATGTTGTTGTTTCTGCTGCTGTATTTGGAATTGTAATGAATGCATATGTTTTGCTGCCTCTCCAAAAGTGGGGCGAGTTGCTGCCAGAGACCAACTAAAATTGCACTAGACAAATTCAATTGACTGATTCTCAGTAAAGAAGTCCTTAAAAACATGTTTCTCTCTGCGCAAAGCTGAACATGCCAAATATTCAAGCAAAGCAAGATAAGCCACCATCTGCATCATTCCAATCATTCTTTAGATGTGCCTTTTATATGATTTTACTTTACATTTCATCTGGGTCACCTGTCTGCACCTTGATGTGAACAGAACAGTCAGGTGACACAGATGAAACTGTGTAATGGTGGCTAAAATGATATTAAGGAGCTCCCATCCCACTTATTGTCAATCATGTCAGCATTACATATCTACCACTAGATGGTTTCTGCATGCTCATGGTCAGTAGGTCTAATGCTGCATTTGGCTAAAACTCATAACTCCGACCTCTGACTAGGAATAAGCAAGAAAACACCCCACAACTCGGAATTCCTATTTGGGAATTCAGGAAGGTTCATCATGTGATGTCACATCAACATGGCTGCTTCAAGCATCAACAGTAAACAAGTAGCATTTACTTACTTTTAAATGAGTTATGCTGGATATACTAGTCAGTTCAGTTAGCATACAGACATATTAGCTTGTTAAATCTATAACATTAACTACAGTTTGCTGTTTTGAGAAGGTAAATATACAGTACATCACTCAACACAGTTAGCTGATGAGATTTTTGCTAACAAAAGACAAACTTTTTTTTCCTAAATTAATTAGAACACATCACACATCATGCACAAGAATAACTTGATAAATCACATTCTATGTGTAGAAATGTATGCACACAACTATTCATACACAGGTTTGAAATGTAATTTTGAAGCTTGTAATTTTCATGAGCATTTTCATACTTATCAAAGCATTCAGTGAGCCTTCATATCCTGCAGCTGGAGTGCTCTTGCTGGTGTAGTGGTAGCTCAGTGGCTCAGATATTGTGTTACTGATTGGAAGGTTGTGAGTTCAAATCCTACCACTGCTATGCTACCACTACTGGGCTCTTGAGCAAGGTGCTCAGTTGTATAAATGTAAGTTGCTCTGGATAAGGACATTTGCCAAATGATGTAAATGCTGACAGACGGATCACATTTTGCATCAACATTCTTCTGTTACGCTTATGTTTTTCCTTACATAACATACTAATGCTCAAGCATCACAATCATTGAATATCTGCTTCTTCTAATATGCTTTCAACGACCATTTCCGTCCTTATTTCCTGATGCTTTTCCCATAGATCTAAATGCAGATGTCACGTTAGTCACTGTTCCTATTTATACACAGCCAAGCTCCTGCTATCCACACCCCAATAATGAACCCTAATTCCAAGTCACTTAGATCTTCTTCTCTTGCCATTTTGAGCTAAAATAGAGGTCAACTGGCTCAGTTCGACATTTTTATACATACCACAGAGCATGGTAGGATGTTAATTGTTTAATTCTGTCATGCCGTATACCTGTCGTGAAGCATCTGCACTCTGTGTTCTTCTGCTCATTTATTCATATTTTTCCTTGAATTTGTCATCCATCAGTAGGTGATAAGCAAAAGTTGCAAAACTCATTGAATAACCACGATTTCCATTTAGATTTTTCTTTTAAAATGGGAAGAGCAACTGTTTTATTACAAAGCCATTATGTTTTAAAATCATTTCTGATAAATGGTCACTAAAAAAAAAAGACGTAGGAACTCAGTAATGCTGGTTAATGTTTATATCTCAGATTTAGAGAGGCTTTTTTTCCAGTTCCATTGGTAGAGACTTGAAAGGTATAATCACAGCAAGGCTTGATGAGCTCCTAACAAAATATTTCACACTTTGTCTTTCATCAATAAATGTGAATATCCTGACATTTGGAAATCTTCTCTTTCAATGCTCTTTTTATGCTCCAGAGATTTGTACTTTTTATTTATTTTTGTTCTTTTTATAGGCAAATTATTGCATCCCTCTCTGAAAGCAACTGTCTCCTGTTGTGAATTCAAGCCATGTCTGAGTAGGTTTAAAACTAGCTTTCTGTCAGATTTCCAGGCTCACTCGTCACTCTTTGCGAAAGCTAAACTCTCTGTGCCTCTGGGATCCTGTGCCGATGTATCACAGGCAATAGAGTCTCATAAATTTATGGGAAACTCTGAAATATGTAATCAGTAGCTGAATCATCTACTGTGTTTTAAATGCAAATTGGCAGTCAGTTGCAAAAGCATATATTATAAATTACTTGAAATAGACCAACATTATTCCTGTGTGCCTTTGCCTAAAGTTGGATAAATACAGACTCAGTTTGGATTAAGGCGATCAGGGGCTCATAGGCCGCGAAACACACGTATATGCTACCTACCATATTATCAGACAGACCAGAGAAGTGAGGGAAAATAATGTCAAAGTCAGAACATGATACTGCCAGGTGAAATGGAAAAATATAATGATGTGTGTACTGAGTGACACAGACATAATGCTATACATGGAGCACACAAAGCACACACACACACACACACACTCACTCACTGGCCACTTCATTAGGAACACATGTACCTTATAATTAATGCTCATTAATGCAGTCGTCCAGTCAGCCAATTATGTGGCGGCAGTGTAATACATAAAATCATGCATAGACATGTCAAGAGCTTTACTTCACATCACTGTTCACATCAAACATCAGAATGGAAAAAAAAGTGATCTCAGTGAACATAGCATTAGTGTCAGACAGGTTGGTTTGATTATTTCAGAAACTTGAGCTCCTGGGTTTTTCACACACAACAGTCTATAGAGTTTATAAAAAACAGCAGTTCTGTGGGTGGAAGTAGACTACCGTAACTCAAATAACCGCTCTTTACCGCTGTGGTGAGCAGAAAAGCAACTCAGAATACACAACATGTTGAACCTTGAGGCAGATGGGCTACAACATACATAACAACTTGTCATGTAGCTCCATTAAAGATACACAAAGCTACAAGAAACAAGCCAAACAACAATGCGTAAGTTAAAAAAAAAAAGTATTACCTTTAGTAGGCTTTTCTTTTTTTTTCTTCCTTAATGAGAGGTTGCTGATGAGGCTGATAAAATCTAACATGTGAAGAATATTGCTTTCTTTTGACATCTGACAGCCAGGTCAGCTAGTGTGGATTGTGTACAAAGCTAGCTTCAGTTAGCCTTGTGTGATTATAAAAGTACTGTATTGTTAAATACCAGGACAATTTGGGGACATTTGTGAACATGATATTCTTTTAAGAGACATCCGAATTATGTTGTGACCCGCTGTTATATTTCCTATAAAATATTTAAACATTTCTGGCCAGTTACCTCCATGAGTTGGCCAGGTCTGTGTGTAATTACTACAGTGTTGTTCCGGTTAGAAATAAACGACACTTTTCCACTTTCTGCTTAGAACTCAGAGGCGCAGCTGGATAACCCAAAGATAACAAAAATATAAAAGATCCTTCATAAACCTACAATATCAGCTATTGAGCGACAGATCTGGAAGTTTCTGATTTGATGAGTCTTAGAAGTAATTAAATCAATGCTAACCGGCAAGGCTCCAGGGCTGGGTAGCCTCCCAGCTGAGTTCTTTAAGAAGTTTTTCTTACCGACTTGCAACTCGACTTTTGATGTGTTTGACGGCTCAGTACAGTCGGGAGTTCTACTTTGATTCAATTCACTACCTGCCTGATTTAAAAGCCAGAGAAGTATCAACCTAAATTTAGATCTTCTTGCCCTATTTCATTCTTTAATACAGATGTGGAAAGGTTGAATGGTTGTTGCATTCCACTTCGAAAACTACTGCTCCATACTATATTATCAGAATGGTCCAGGGTCGACTGGTATAAATGTACTAGCAGGGCTAAGCCTAACTGTCTTTCAAGGTTAAAGAGACATCAATATAAGGTAGCATTTTCAATGTTGATATCATATTATTTGCTGTTAAGAAAATGTCTTAAGGTGGATTATTTGGGAGAAGTGCAACAGCACCACCAATGCTTGTAAGTGAAATACACAGAATGGTATGAAGAAGTGAGGCTGGGGTTGATTTGTTTCTAGCCCAGATTGTAGATCATGGCCGCCTATCAGTGACAGTCATGTCCAGTGATTAAACAGAGTCAAACACGTGTTAGATTTGATCTCCAATTGGAGTGATATTTTTAAGATCATGTCATTGACACATCCATAAACTATTGTCAGCAGTGATTGAGAACCACACATGAAATACGTGTAATAGTTATGGGTGTAATGTACAAGAACGAGGTGGATTATTTACTCCATTATTTACTCCATCATCATTTTCCCCAAAATCCTTTGAAGGAGAAACTAAAAGTACCAAGAACCCAGTAGGATATTACAGACTTCAAATACTTGAACAAATTAGAAAAGTAAGTGCAGCTACCTGTCTGCCTTTAAGTGTGTGTAACAATTTGCCACATATCATTCTTTATGCCATCGATTAGACCATGCAATATAATGAATTGCTCAACTGTAATATTTCTTTTTCCAGCTATTGATAGAGATTAGATTTTTAGCCATCTCATCTTATATCACAACTACCCATCATTAACAGTCCCTTTTTATTCGTATACCCCTGTATCCTATTCAGAAATTTCTGGATTGTTGAATATACGCTTTCCGTTTATCCGTCTATGAACTACATAAAATGTACTCAAAAATTATTTTCCCCTCATGCTACAGTGCTGAGAAGAGCTACTCTATCTTAGCCTTTTTGTATTGGCCAATAAACCTCTATAAACAGTGCTGAATGCACATCTCAGTTTGTTGGAATTAAATGATGTCTGTTCTGTCATTTTATGAGCTCCTGATGTTCTGCTGTATGAATTTCATCATTTATAATGTACGCTCATATCTTGCTGTTTTTAATATTTCTTTTTCTGGCTATAACTAACAAAAGAATAATATTTCACAGTTAGTCAGCTTTTTGTTTTGTCCGATCTGTTCATTTTTCTTTCATCTGTTCCTTAGAGGCTTTAATTATTTGGACATTCATATTGCACACAATATGCAGTCTCTATGTGAAAGAACGTCATAGCTCAGAGGTGTATAAATATGTTCATTCTGTAAAGATCTGCCTACATTCTAACATGTGCCTTCAATCATTACTGTGGTTCTCAATATTTAGCTTTGACAAAATACCAGACTTTTGTTATGGTTTGCAAATCACTCTTAAACAGTAGATTTTTGAATAACTACCCTCTGCTAATCTCAATTAAATCTCCTTCAGCTATTTTGTTTCTAAATTGAAGCCTGGTCATGCCACTCCTCATTACTATCACTGGTCTGCTCAGGACTAATAGTAGGCATAAAACCCCATCACTCTCCTGCAGTAAAGATTTTGGGCCCAATTTAGGTGATGGCTAGGATGGTAAGATTTCTCCTTGGCCACATCCATCTAATATACTCAGGCTCTGTGAAAAGGAAAGAGCTATGTTAAAAGGAAAGGGCTCTGTGGAAAGCTAAGGGCTGAAAAGCTTCAAAAGCCAGTACCTAGACAGACTCATTGGCAGTTGAGCAGATCTATGCAGTACTTTTGCCAGGGTTGACCTAAGCAGCTGCACTTGTGATGGTGTGAATGGTCTCTAAAACAGTTACTGCCTATGTTTCCCCATTGCTACCGAGGATAAACTCACCTAGATACTGTACATTTGTACCTAAGAACTGCTGCTGTAATCAGAATCTAGGATCTTTTGTTCGTAATATGCTCATTTTGAACATCCTTTCAACACACCTAGTATTGTTGGCCTTTAGTCTTAACAGCTGTACACTGTCATGAACATAATCCCACTATTCAATATCAGCCAGAAGAGGATGGGTTCACTTTTGTGTCTGGCTCTTTTCGAGGTTTCTGCTTCATGTCATTTCAGGAAGGTTTTGCTTGCTACTGTTGCCTTCGGCTTGCTCATTAGGGATCAAATTAACATCTGGATTTCTGTGAAGCTGATTTGTGACAAACAAATTGAATTGAATTAAATACTTCCAGGGACACTTCTTCCTTCAGCTTTACTTTTGTCACAAGGTTTAGAATTTGGTTTCAGAAATACAGTACATGTTTATATAGATTAGTGGAATTACAGTGAGAGGCTTGTCTACTTTAATTAGAGCTTTGACTTGTCAAAATGGCAGGCAGGATTTACTGAATAAATTTTAAAAAATGATGACATTCTCCATTTTTATCACTATCACCTGTTAACAAACCACACACTAACACTGATTGACTGGCATTGCTCCTTAGAATTTAGTACTACTACATTAGAAAAGTTTGATTATTGTGGAAATCTACCTTTGTTTTTTAGCTGATAGCCCGGATGGCCATTTTAAACTTTGATAAAAATTAAATTTATGCTCTGGGGTGTTTCGTCTACCTGGAAAAGTCTTTGGTTTAGACTGAGACTCTAAGAGTGCTTTTCCCTGACTGAATTGGGACAACCACCAACTTTGCTGCTAAGATTAATATCAACTGTTTGTAAGCTTCCTAAATATTGCAGTCACATGTTTATCTTCTGCACAATTCCAACTTCTGTAATTGTGTTTATTATTGTTGCTATCATTTCGATTTTGTTTTTATTTCTGTATACATACCATGTCTTTCACAATAGCTGTAGAGAACATGTAGAGAAGTAAAGCCTTTAAAGGTTTTACTAAAACTCAAAAAATCTTGAGCATAGGACTGGTAAAGCAGCATTTCAGTACAGAACAACGTAGAAGGCAACATGCTGTTTTCATTTCAGGCAGTGTTGTTTCTTTCATCATCTCCATGATTAAGGTATTGTGTTTGGGAACTGAAGAGTTGAGACACTATTGTGTTACTGTGGTGCAGTGCTTCCATGCATGACATTCACCTTCCCAGAGGCTTTCATTGGAGAATTACATCTAGAGCAGCTGCCAAGCTTGCCATTTAACTTGAACAGTGGTCAGTGGAAAAAGAAACGTAAAGTGGAACATTAGGGCTACTGCCCATTGCATTTTTGCCATCTAATACACTTGGCAAGGAAGAACTGACCCAGACATGTGCTATCACTGGGCAAGAGATCTAAGATTACACTGAATTTCTCAAGGTAACATTGACTGTCCATGTCTATTTCTATTTTTCTTTCTGTCTTTCTCACCAAACAAACTCCAGCTGACATCTTTCGTGGTGTCTTGGATTACTCTGTCCTCCAAACTGAAACTATGCAGAAGAAATATACTTTTTAGATACAGATTAATAAATGAGTAGATGTAGCTCCTTCTCTTCAGGACACTGCAAAGGTTCGTCATTGCTGAAGCTGCAGGTTTGTGTAGGTGTCACAGTGAGTCATATGAAGCAAGAAGGAAGAGAGCTCACTGGCATCCTGAATATATTCACCACATTTAATGTGACGAACACGCTTTGCCCAACCATGTCATCACTTCCTGGACAGGTCTCCGTTAATTGCTGTCTGGCAGAGTGATGGATCGCAGAGTTAGGGAGGTGGATTGAGTGTGGTGTTTCCAGCCATTGTAGAGGAATTAAGCATGGATTGCCTCATTGTAAACACTGGTAATTGCTACCAAATGAGATGCCTAAACCACAACACTGACAGTGCTGAATCTATTGCACTAGCCTTGCATATTATTGCCCCCAGTTAAGCATTGTTTGTTCCTGATTGGCTCAGTTTGCCATTCTGTTCAGTATGCCGGTGGGTCTTAGTGTACCGCTGGGACTGTGATTGATACAAATTACCCTTGATGTAAGGTGACCTCTCAAAAGTCACGTCGAGGAGTTATTGTATTTTCTCCTGAATTAAAGTTGTGGATAACTTTCCTTGTGGTTGGTTACGCAATACAGTGACTGTAGTTATATTCTGAACATTAAAATTGCCAATACTGTTTAGGAAATAAGAGACTATCATTGAGTATGAAGGTGTTCCTCAGAGGGAGTGTTCAGCCAACTGTAGTAACTGACATAACGGTAAACTTCTTGGACAAACCGATTTGTAATTATGCAATGTAAGGCAGAACTACACGAGTATAGTGTCATAGAACCTTTTGCAATGGCTAGAGCTAAGAACAGCGATTATATGTACAGGGAGGGTGGTACGATGGTTTAGCAGGTAGCGTTGCTGCCTCACTGATGTCCTTGTGGATTTCCTCTGGGTGCTCCTGTATCTTCCCATTTCCCAGAAAGATGCCAGTAGGTAGATTGGCTACACTAAATTGACAGTCGATGTGAATGAGTGTGTGAATGTGTATGCGTGTGGTGCCTTGCGATGCACTGTCCATAGTTCTGTCTCATACAGATGGATGAAAATGAATGAATGAATGAATGAATGAGGTACACAAGTGATCATAATTGCAATAATAATAAAAAAAATTGCAGCATAGCTACTTAAGCCAGCCTTTTCCCTCTCCTTTAAAATTTTTCCTTTGATGTAATTGAACAACTTCAGTAAATAAAGTATATATTATTTAATTTAAATAATGCTGTTATAATGCATTAGAATAACTTCTTTTGTGTTGCATCAGGTTTTCAACTAGCTAATATGTTGTTGTGGATGTGATATGGCCGATTTTACTGCCTGATGCTGTGTACCTACTGTATGCTGTGCAACTGGTGATAATTTGTTGATGATTAATAATCATCCAAAATAGGAACATGTGCCTTACATTTCTGAATGAATGCATTTATGCGATTATAAACATCAACATTTTCCTCAGTGCACACAAACATAACATTTTCTTTATTGCTCACAATCAGCCAAAAAGATCACCAGATTTTTCCAGTACTTAAGCAGATGTAAGATGTCATTTGTAATGTGTAGCAGAATAAAAAATAAGCTTGTTTGCCTCTGAGGCATAAATTAAGCATGAGTTAATTCAGTCCTTCTAGGAATTAATTCAACAGTTATTCAACACTAAGTTGTGAGTTCCTTTTAAGTCGTTGCTGTCAATTTAAAACGATCAGATGTAATTGGCTATGTGTTAATTCTGCACTATTGGAGTTGAACCCTGGAAGAGTTTCAGGTGTTAATTCGGCACTGTATGTGTCAATGCGCTCTGCTCCACGCTGTGGATGTGAATTCAGCTAGTGTGCGTGTTAACACTGGGAGAGTTAATCCAACGCTGGCGTGTTTAGCTGGGAGATGTCAGAGCCGTGTTCCTCCTGCTCGCATCCGCCGCCTCCACACTCCTGGTGATGGGGAGGCGTGATGACGTCAGCACGGGAGAGGAGAGAAAAAGTCGCGTCTGTGCGCGCGCTTGTTGAGACGCGAGGAGCAAACCCGGACACGGACGAGGCGCGAACGCACGCGCCGTTCACTTCACCACTTTCTGGTTTCTTTTTTTTTTTTTTTTTTGTTTTTTTCATAAATTCCGCTCGAGCGAGAGCGGCGACGCTCCGACCGGCGCAAGTATGAGCAAGAACACAGGGGTGACGCCTGGTTTTTCTTGCCGAAGTCGCTTGACAAACTCGTGATTAATGACAGAAAAAATAGCGCCGTCGGGGAAAGAGCAGCGTCGTGCGTAAAAAGCGCGTGGAGAGTTTGGAGAGAGAGAGAGACAGAGAGAGAGAGAGAGAGAGAGAGAGAGGATGCAGCAAAGCGAAATGATGGTGCATCACAGTGCTTAAGGCACAGAGAAAAAGAGAGAGAGAGAGAGAGAGAGAGAGCTCAGACTGCAGCTGGAGGGGAAATAGCCCACCGTGGGAAATTTTACGCCCTCCGGGTTTGAATAACACATCACCGCTTTTCTGCAACTGAGGAGCAACGGGATTCTCTTCCTTCACCCGAAGCGCGCGGAAGGGATCTGACATTGGTTTCCATTGTTGTTACTGTTGTTAATATTGTTTTTTCGCTTCTATGGGAGAAGGATGGGAGCGCGCTTGGCTGTGTGAAGCCTCTCCGGGTGTGTGAGAATTGCGCCGCCGCCATGCAGCTCGTGCGGGTCGCGTGGGCTTTGGCAGGAGCGGCGCTCTGCTGTTCCCTCGTGCTCCTTCTCCACTCGCGCTTCCTCAAAGAAGGTAAACCTGCTCCGACTTTATTTTTCCTTCAAATGCATGCAGTAATGCACCCCCCCCCCCCCCCAACTTCCTTTTTAAAAAAAAAAAAAATTTAATACCCTGTCAACTGTCATGTCAATTTCTCCCCTGTCCTCGGGCTGCATTCTGCGATCATAATGTACAGATCTCCATTTCGGAGGAAATGTGCATTCATGTCATTATCCGTGGAAACATGTCGTGTTTTCAGATATTCCAGGCGCTAACAATGATGCTTTTATGCCCACTGACATATATGATGCCATAACCAGAGCAGTTGCAAACGCACTGTATTTGATAGACATGCATGACGGAGTTTTACGCACCTCGGCGAATTGGAAAATCATTTCCAAGAATTGCATGCGTCAGTTTGGGAGGAGATGAAGAGTTTGCGCTTGCAGATAAAGTGATTTATAGGTTGCTTTCTTCAATAGATGGCACTAGAGTCTAGTTTAAGGGTAACGTCGAGGTCAAACTGCCATTATTTCTTCTCATTAGGTCTTAATTCGTTTTCGTTTGACGTGCAACTCAAATTTATCACAGATAAATCCAGAGTAGTTCATGGGCCGTTTCATTTGCCCTTGATACATAGCATTGAACTTTACATAATCATGACATGAGGTTTAAACTGAACTATTTAAGCAAGAGGAGAGACAGAATATCAATAGAATCATTCTTCTTTATTAAATAATGTAATAATTTTGGTTTATGTTTAGGTTCAGTTCATGTTTAACTCAGTGTATCTGAATAATTTTTGCAATACTTTAAGGTGATAATTTTTGACTGATAGTGCACAAATATGATGCATTATGAACATGCAGTACATTCAGAAAAGACATGAAAGTAATTTTTAATAAATATAGTTAAGAGCAGAAATCCTGTGCCTACATGTATAGTTTTTCTCCCCAATTTGAACCCTGTATATCTTCCAATGCATTCATTTTAGACATCCCAGGATATGCAGGAGGTAGATAAAAATTGGAAGCAAGACTCATACACACTAGCCAGTAAGCTATCTGACTGCCTCAGCTTTTCCCAGCAACACGATACATGTACAGTGTCCTTTAATCATTTCTATTGGTTTTTGTGTGTATGCCTCGGACAAAAAAAGAGACTTGGTTATTGATGAGACATAATGTTGACTGTTAATACTGCTCAATGCTGGCCATCGAGTCTTGTCTTCTAGTTTTTATTTCATTCTTGATATGAAAATGCAGGTTAAGAAGTGGTGAAGGATAGTCTATCATTTTGTTTTACCATTTTAGCATGGGAAGGTAGGCATACAGACCCAGATATCCTGAAAACCACGGCTGCATGCCTCGCTGATTTGGATTTGCACTCTGGCAACAGCAAGGTACTCTCACTGGCAGAGAATATTGTGTTGCTTAATAAAAAAAGGACATCATTGAATTTTTTTAGAAATGTTAGAAATTATTTAGAAGTTATTTAGACTTTTTTAGATAGGGTATAATGCTCAGATAGACTTTTTATAGGGTATAATGCTTAGCGAAACAATGCTGGAGTTTCTGTCTACATAAACATTATAATATAAGATTTTTTTTAATGCAGTGCAACGTTGTTTAAAACAGAAAAAAAACATCTTTTATGGCTCTGAACTGACTGATAATCATTCATCGTAATATAGTTGTCTCAGGCCTCAAACTATCAATGGTTGTCTGGGTTGTAGAGCAGTTTAATTGAGGAAATGTGTTCAGCTTTTTGAGTTTTAGTTCTGCTTTTCAATTTTTGGTCAAGCTAGCAAAATGGGACTGCTTTAGGCTTGATATTCAGATTTATTACCATGTCTCACATTCTGTAGATATTTGAATGTCCCTTTCTTCTTATGCTTCCATTGGCCGTAGGCTGTGAGAGTTTTTTTTTTTTTTTCTAGTTTAAAAGTAATGTGTTCATGGAAATCTATACCGAGGCAAATGAGGCAAGAAGGTGAGAGCACACTCGCTTTGTCTGGCTGGCCAAGGTCATTGCCCATGATATGGAGTGTGCTGAGACACATTGCACACGCTCAAAAAGCTAAATGAAATATGACTTTAGGAAGACAATGCACTAGACTCTAATACTTTGTGCTATTCTGTATCTGCTCCACTATTCTATTAGAGCACACAGGAATTCAGAAAGTTCATTACTTTCTGAGTGACATTTTAAAAAAGGATTGATTGTTACATGCAAATCAGTATTTTGCAATACAGTGATTTTTATTTTTGCTAGAGGATTGAAGACTCCAAGGTTTCATTGACATGCATAAGGAAGAAAATCACTTTGCTTTTCTTCCAGCAATAACAGTGTAGACATACGGAAGCAAATGTAACATCTTTTTTAATAACTAAACAAGACAGTAAGAGATCATTTTCTAATGTTAGTCAGTTTGTTTATTTATTTATTTGCAAGGTATAATGATGTTTATGGGTGTGGATAGTGATGAGAAGGATATCAAAGTTCACTTAGCTGAGCGGCTGCTAAAAAATCTTCATTACATAGACAAATTCATTTCCTTCATGTTTCCATTCAGGGAATAAAAATTTAAAATTCTGTTTAGTGTCAAGCTGTTTCCACAACACAAATCCATCTGCACAAGTGCACACAGCCTTCAGTAAATTCTAATTTTGGAGTCCTTTTTAAGAGCTCAAGAGCTTCATTTTCCCTTGTTTTCAAGACTGGCATTAACATCGGTGAGGCACTGATTGCCTAATTGTGGTTAACATGCTGGCGAACTGTGGCATAATTACTGAGCAGCGGCTGTATCCGTTTGCGTATGGTGGGCTTATTCATCAGCCCGACTCCTTGGGACCTGCTTAAAACAGGCAGAATTGAGCTATGTGCCAATTCTTTTCCCTTGAGTGCTTCGCCAGTCTGAAGTGACATAAAGATAACACTTGCCGTTTGGTACGCTGCTATTACCATTAAGAAAGTGCATGAAAATCTGCTTGTCTTTTTTCCAGCATGCTAGAATATCTACTTTTTTGTCAAACAGCAAACAAGCTGAGGCAAAAGATTTCTTTCCAAGGACTGCTGGAGCTTTTCGTCCTGACATTGTGGCAATGTACCTTAGAAGTAAGACAGAGTGATGAGATTCAGCAAATTAGCTCAGCAACCTGGGTGATTTTGGCATCAGCACCTAGGGATTTGTTTTTGAATGCAATTACATGGCAGAGAGGTGTAGCTGAAAGATGTTGATGCAAAAATATCATGTCTTTTTTTTAATTTGGCCAGGGAACTGGTGATGTTTGCGCAGATGCTGCAAAATGTGCACTTGGAAGCAGAGCTAATACAAAGGTCTGGAGAACTTTAGAGGATTAGCACAGTTGTCTGGAAGTGCTCTGGGTCATAATGCCTTCTCTCTCCTGGTATTAAAATTTAAAATTTCATATCAGAATACCCTCATCGTTTTTATGACATCATCACAATATTACATTTGTGTAGTTTAAATAAAAATATAGCTCAGTCAGGGGGACGGCATGCGCCATGTTCAAACTTCCATAAACTCGTGTTCAAATTTCCATAAACTTAATGAACAGCATTGTGTAATAAGCTTTGACAAAAAGACTACAATGGATTGTATATTCCTGCCTCGAGGCCAGTGTTCCGGGGATAGTCTCTGGATCCAATGCTTCACTGACCAAAAGCGGTTACTGAATGAATAAATAAAATAGAGTACACAAACTCAACAATATTGTTTGTGCAACACAAATAGTTTGGTGTGAAGTCACAAAAATCACAACCTTATTGTTAGAAGCTAAAGGTCCTTAGCTTCCTTGAAACCCTGTCTGGTAAGTATACAGTCTGTTGTAGGTTTACACATAGAACATTTAAGAGTTCCCCCAAAGGGACAAATCGAAGAATCAGGGTTCTGTTAACCTTTATTCCAGTGCTTCATGTTGCCACTTTTGGTACACACCATGGAACTGATTAGACATCTATTGTGAACTTGACACAAGAAGAATAAATGGATGCTTGTTTGTCTATTTGTCTTTAAAGATTTCGTTTTGGTTGTTGACTTTTCTTTAAATAAGCCATGGTGTCAGTTTGCTAATCACACCAGAGAGGGTAAATAAAATGAAAAATCTGTGAAAGTCTGTGAAACCTGTCCCCATTATGAGCTGCTGTCTCTATCCCTGTAGCTAAGCTCTGGTTGAATGAGCTACCTTCAGCTAAGTAATTTACATAAATGCATGTGATTGAATAAACCCCAACAGAAAATCTGCTACTGAAGCCATGCTGATTCATGGTTGCAGAACTACAGCCTGTTTTTTGCCCATATACCGAACAGCTCAGCTAATAATATAGTTTGAAATAATCAGTTTGTGCTGCTGAAATACCGCATCAACTGCGGTCCACCAGTTGACGATCCCTGCTCTAGGTTAATAGACTACTAACTTATCAGTTAATACAAAGCAGCAGAGACATAACTGAATTACATCTATGAAACAGAAAACAAGGTCATTTATTCTTGACAGATGCATGATACTTCCTTGTCCGAAATTCGGCGGCACTATTAGCAAAACCACACTATTTCTCCACGCTGGCTCATTTAGCGCTCTGAATGATAGAGACATTATTGATCATAACTAGGACTGGCTTAGCCTTTGTCATGGTCACCAACTTGTGTCTAAAGCAATTTCAGCTGGATCATTGCTTCCTGCGGCTGACACGGCGCTAAACAACATCCTACCATGGTTTGCTTTCTTGGTGTGATTGTTATTCTTATATTAAATTGAAAGAGAATTAAAGGAAATGGCATTTAATGAATATCTTATAACACTGAATGTCACATTCCCTTAGTCTCACACCCTTGAATAAATTGCATGCATGTAACAATTTCATCCTGAAGCAATGCAGTGGCAAAATAGGTTTTCTGTGCAGAATTGGGGAAAAAAGGAGAATAGAGAAAAGCAATAAGACTTTGTCTGAAGTACATATTCATTCGCCTTCTAATTTCATTGCACATAATGATGGTCAGAGAAAACATCATGCCACAGATGTTTGCCATGAATGGGAGCAGAGAAACTTGATCTAAGACTCATATAAACTATAATCAGCCTCTTTCCCCCAAATAAGAACAAAATGAAATGAGATTCCAGCACCGTTTCACTGAATGCATTAGATAATAAGGTCTCATGTAATTTGCTCAATTGGAAGCTGAGCTGGTTCTAGAATAACCAAACAAGCGTTCAGCGCATCTCCGATAGAAGGTTTATATATCCACCTCTAGCATTAAGGGAGAACCACAAGAGTGGTGCTACAAAATCTACTACTTTTAGAGTAATCATTATAAACACAATTACCAAAAGGGGAAATGTATCTGCTTGTAAAAACAAGACATGGAGTGTATTAGTTTACATTAAGAGTTTAGACAGATTTACCACTAGTTTATAGGTTCTTATTGAAATAAGCAGTGTGTAAATCTTTGAGCTATTGTTAGGAAGGTTGTGAGGTTCCGTCCCAAGATTGCACATGTATATGCTTGGGTTGTATCTGCCTCACTATACCATAGCACTGTTGAATTCTCAAATCTGATTGGTTAGTAGGTGTTGATTAATCTTCTACAACACCATGGCTCAGACAGTAGTTCTAGCTGCAAGGTTTATATTAATGGACTTATTCTAATACGTTATTGTTTCTATAGTAACAGGTAAGGTAAGGTAAATAGATAGTTTCTGCTTGATTGTATGCAGGGCATTGCACTCTCACTTGTTTAAGGTAATAGGTGATAGGTTCTTAAAATATATTGTAAACTTTGACTAGAAAATATGTTGATGTTAAACGCTAAACAATCCCAGTTCCTAAAAGCCGTACTAAACCCAAGCCCAATAGCGTGCATTAACCTGGTGTGATATTGTCTCTTTATCTTGTTATCTTGGAAACAGTGGTTCAACTTCCCAACACTTGTCTGGCATCAGGCCCAATTAATCCCTCTTCACTGCCAGTCTCGGTTAGAGATTGACACTTTACTGCTGCCTTTACAATCACAGTTACATGCCCTTTTATGGTAGTGTTTATGACCGTGTCAATGATGGAGCGAACAGTGAAGTGCTCAGGTTTATTCTTCCAGGCTGGAATGTGACTAAGCTGAGAACATCTTGATTTTAAAATATGATGTGTTGCTGATTTGTATGCTGTGCAATACAATGGTGTACAGTAACCATTTGTTGAAAATTGATTATTTTCATTCATTCATTCATTCATTTTCAGTTAGCGCTTTATCTTGGAACATATTCTATGAAAACGAGGTGTACGAGGGAATACACTCAGGATGGGATGCCAGTCTGTCACAGGGCTTCACACACACACACACACACACACACGCACACACACACACACACACACACACACACACACACACACTGTCACAACTAGGAGCAATTTAGAGTAGCCAATCTACCTACTGAGATGTTTTTTGGGAGGCAAGAAGAAACTGAAGGACTTGGAGGAAACCAAATCCAAGCCACACAAATATCCTGGAACCTGGAGCTGTGAAGCAGCAACGCTACCCCCTGCACCACTTGCCACCCATGGTCTATTTTGAAATGGATTTTTCCACATGATCTCTGTTTAGTTCTAATTTAGTTCCTCGTAGTATTGGCTCTCTGCTCCATATCACATGCTGTGGCAGGATACATGACAGCAGAGGTTTTTTTTTTTTTTTTAGACATGGAGTACTTTGAAGTACCACAGAGGAGAGCACTAAACTTCCACTTCTCTCACACAACCATGCAGAACATGAGCCACAATGCATATTTTAATTACAGAAAGGTTACAGTAAGTTTACAGTGTGCATGAATCGTGGTTTACACATTTATTTTCATTCAGGATGCATTAGGTCATGTGAGGGGCATTTTAAAATGTTATTAACATTAAATATTTCATCTGTATATAACATGTGCTTTATTAAGTATGTAAGAAATGTTACCTTTCCATGTAAAGACCACCCACCCACACACACCACCCTTACAGAAAAGTAACATGAGCTTCTTATGTGAATAATTACATGATTCACATGTGAAATTTACAACTGTGGTTCCTGGACATTTCACATGTTGTGTTTCACACATTTTTCATATGTAGTGGCCTTATCATATGCCGTGCATGTGAATTTATTTTCACATGTATTTTTGTTACATGGTTCTTTTATTTCTATACAATTGTTTCTTTTTACATGTCAGTTTTTCACACGCATGGTTTCATTTTTCAGATGCGATTTCCGTCTTGAATAATTCTTTTTCACATGTGATTACATATTATTCATATCATTATACATATAATTTGTTTACTAGGGTTCAGGGTATAAATGTTGAAATTCACTTTGACATGTTTTTCAACATGATTATGAGAATATTATTCATGTAATCACATAAAAAACCTTTGATCATGTGTGAAATGTATGTGATTTTTCTGTAAGGGACTCACACACACACACACACACACACAGCAGACACATGTTTTTCTTACTTTCTAAAAGGAAACCTTTTGTCTCTTTTAGTTTTGAAATAAAAGCTGCATATTTTTTTCTTTAAAAAAAAAGTTTTTCTTGTACCAAGTGTCCCAACAATGTCAAAACTGTCAGATTTTTGTATCCTGTCAAATATTCCTATCGACGCACACACACACACACACACACACACACACACACACACACACACACACTTACACTTACATCCTGATCCCCAGACATTTAATGCTACCAAAATAGTCATAGTCCAAGCAAAAATAAACACATACACACAGCAGAAATATAAATATATTATATATAAATATAAACTGAACAGTGTGGTATCTGTGCCACACACTATAGGCAAAATAGAGCAAAAACATTTCATATAATAATACTGATATTTATGGAACAAATGAAATACGCCAGGCTTGCAAATTTGGGTTGCTGAACAGACAATAAATTATACATTGTGTAGCGCCCCAACCCCAAGGATAATATCACAGCCAATGAGATGAAAGAAATAGGACTTGTAGGATGAAGAAGCGAAAATGCTCTTATTTAAATCAGAGGCTAGAGGGGAAAGAGCTGCATGGAGGTCCTGTCAGGGAAGAAGCATACAATAGTGCGAACACAAGCCTCAGGCTGGGCAATGAGGTCATGCAGCAAACACACACCTGTACCTTAGCCTCTGTGTGCCTGTTTGTCTGCATTACTTATTTATATCCCGAAATATAGCAAATACAAATGCACACACAAGACAAAGCAGTCCGTCAACACGAGGGATATTCTGTCCCAATTAGCTCTATCTTTGATTGTTTGTCCCTTGCAACTGTTTCCGCTGACTTACTCACTGTTTAACTAAGGCATGGATGTCTTCTTTGAGTGAAATTTTTAAAAAAATATCTGAAGGTTGGCAGCCTCACAGCTCCAGTATCCCCAGTCCAATCCTGCATTTAGGTTACAGTCTGTGTGGAGTTTCACATGTTGTCCTGGCATGTGCATGGGTTTCATCCAGGTTCCCTGGTTTCCTCCCATCTCCCAAAAACATGCCAGGGGCTATGCAAAAGTGCCCCTAGATGTTAATGTGTGTGTGCATGGTGCATAGGGCGTTTCCTGCCTGACCCCCTGTGTAAGGCTTTGGATGCACCATGACCCTGACTAGCATAATGTGGTTACTGAAGATGATTAAATGAATGAATGTATGAATGAATGTCTTAGCACTGTGGAGAAAGGAGTTGAAAGAAACAGATATGGTTAAAAAAAAAACCAACATGCTCAAACATGCGCAAGTGTGTGTCTTCATTTTCCAGGCTTGGCCTCGTTTTGTAAGTCCTCCTTAGCTCAGTGTTTCCCAATTCAATCCTCAGGGAGGCTGGGTGCACATGTTCTGTCTCCTCACACACCTGAGCCAGGTCTTCAGGATTCCTGATCACTTGGTTTAGGTGTCCTGGAAGCTGGGACAGAGCAAAAATGGACCTTCTGACTGGCTCTGAAAGAGGACTGAGTTTAGAAACACAACCATAGATGGCCTGGCTAGCTTTTTCACATCGACCCTTTGCTGATGATGAGTTGATGAAACACAATCATCTCTACTTCGCCCGGGATTCAGTCTACACTACACTGCTTCCACAGACGGCCTATTAAAAGACAGACGGACAAAATGAAAATGTAACAAACAGCTGCTGCTCGTTTCCCATGTCTATCTTCTCTCTCCTGACATGCAAACACACACACACACACAAAGTGAATTGGTGATTGACTATGAGACAGACAGAAAGCAGGCAGAAAGCTATAGTGAGATGTCTGAGTGTTTTTTAATAAGCAGTGATGGTTGAAGCGCACACTCACTGCTGTAGCATGACAGACACGTACACTAGTGAGCACTAAGGTAGGAAATAAATTAAAAGGGAATACAACAAAGTGACTGGCCAAGAACAACAAGCTGAGAGGAGTATTCAACAAAAAAGTTATGTGACTGGGATATATGGAGGACATATACTGTATTTAATGAACTATGAACACATTCATAACATGTAATGCATTCAAAAAGCATTACACACATTATTTATGAAAATGCATTGCAATTTATAGCAATGGTTAACATAATGCTTTATAAGATGTGTTTCTAACGCATGATAATACTAATAGCAAAGACACCTAGATTCAGTTTGAACAGTCTATTATTGTTTATTGTTCTATATCTATTAATAACTGTAATATAATTAAATGTTTATTATGTATTTGTGATACAGTTGTGAGAAATGTATTATTGTAAGTGCTGTAGGTATAATGCTAATTTTTTACAATTAAATCTTGCTTTATTTATAATACAACTAAGTTATTATGCATGTTATAATAAATATGTTGACAATTTACACTGATTAATGACAAACTTATAAATTCTGTTACTTTCTATTACTTGATGCTAGCAAACATACAGTAAATTGAATTTTTCTAGTGAGTTCAAGAAAAGTACAGATAAAACAGGACAGGTCTCAGCTGAGTTTTGATGTATTATATAATATATAACTATAATGCACTGTATTAACAATTCAAAATGTATAGCAGACATTGCTTCAAAAAAGTACATTGTATTTTCTTATATCATTTTAGTAATGCTCTAAGAATGGCCGTAACACTTTATTTTAAGGTCAATTAAGGTCTTGCTGTTTGTTTAATAAAGCTGAAAAGTAGACACTTGGAAAGGTTTTTTTTTCACTATGCAGTTTATTCATATAGACCTGTATTGCTACATAACTGAGGATATTGTTATGTAAAAATGAATACTAATTACATTATTAGTTGTAATTCTTGACACTCTACTTGACAGTACCTAAAGGTCAAATATGGACAAATAAGACAAATAAAATGTGAATTTAGTTTATTATTTGATGCCCAATAGTTTGTATATAGCATTTATTTCACATTATCACAACTAAAAAATGCAAGTATTAGTCACTTATTCACCTAAAAGATCTCCAGTAAACCTTAAACTATTGACCTTATTTGTGTTTCTTAAAATAGAGTGTTACCGATATGGCCTTCATAAAAAGTGTTACCTGCAGTACTCTTCTAGTTCCACTGTTTTCCTATGGTTGCTATGGTGACGTGAACACCTTCTTGAACGTGGGCTGGTTGAGAGAAAGAACTATTGGCCAGTCACAGAATAGCAAGTGAGAATTGTTGCTATATAGATTGGAAGAATAACAACACCTCGTCTTGCACATTTTTCTGGACTGTTTTGCTACTAACTTATAGTGATGTCCTGGGTATGGGCTGGACTTGAGTAATAGGCAGCACTGGTGCTGTAGAGTTGGATGGTATTGCGACACTACACTCGGCCATCAGCACCAATAAGCACAGGCTCAGTGGAGTGATGGACTCATCCACCAGCTGTACGGGCAAATTAACTATCCGTTTTTCCTGATGGTGTCTTGTACAGACTGCAGGTAGAGCGAGTAAGCCAGAAGGGCACGCTGGGTGATTACTGTCAGACGCTGTTACTACTGCTGCTTTGCCGAACCAAATTTCTTTTTGGGTGGTTGCCATGGAAATCAAGCCTTAGGAAAAGATAATAGATGGAATGTGTGTGTAAAGGGGGAAACAATACAGAGAGGTGATGATAGATGCCTACTGTAATGTAGTCATCTTTTCTATGTTTTATCACTCCTGAATTTCTGAAATCCTGAAACTCCTCTTTGGCAGTATTGCACTGCATGCATTCATATCAATAAAGCTCTATTTACACTATATACTAAACTGTACCTTTTCTTGTCACTGGGGTGGTACCCTTATCTTTTATATATTAAATATGGCAATTTGGTAATATTGTACCTGTAAAAAAGATTTAAGGTGTATATTTTTGATGGTTATTATCTTTTATAGTAATTTAAACGTACACTGTTTTCTTGGTGAAAGGTAGAAAACGGGTATTCTCAAGGGTACTGCCCCAGCATGTACATGTAAGACATGGTACAGTTTAGTACCCTTTTTTTATGAGAGTGTAGCACATGTATTATGGGTATTCTGTACCTCCAAGTAGGTCTGTAGTCAAAACTGGCATTGTCAAGTTCAAGACTAGCCAAAATCAAGTCAAGGCTTGAGTCTTAAGGAGGTCTAGGCCAAGTCATTTTACATTTATGACATTTGGTAGACGCCCTTATCCAGAGCGACTTACAATTATCTCATTTATACGAGTGAGCAGTTGAGGGTTAAGGGCCTTGCTCTAGGGCCCAGCAGTGGCAGCTTGGTGGTGCTAGGATTCAAACTCCCAACCTTCCGATCACTAGTCCAACATCTTAACCAATGAGCTACCACTTCCCATGATTGAGTTAAGATTGAGTCGAGATTGAGTTGAGATTGAGTCCAAATGGAAGTGAGTCAAGATCAAGACCAAAGATCATTAAATTCATTTCAGGGCCCAGCCTTTACTTTAACTAGTTGGCTTCATTTTTACAGTGTGCCAGTGATTAGGCTGTTTTCTTGAAGAAGGAATGACTTCTTGTCAAACTTCCATGTGAAAAGAAATGACAACACAAATATTATTTTTACAAACTCTCGGTCAAGACCAGGACTGTATTTAATGAGACCAACGCCCAAGACTGAGACAAATCAATGTGCAAATGCCAATAATGCCGAGATAAGTCCAAGTCAATACAGAAAACATCCCAAGACCGGACTTGAGTCCTACACCCCTACCTCCAAGAGTATATAATTTGACTTGAACTTATCTCTCTTCTTTCAAGGATTTCATTCTTAATCCAGTAAGTTTTCAGACATGCAGTACACAGGGAATAGGATACAGTTTTGGACACAATAAAAATCATACAGTTATAAAGACAATCTTTGATTGTTTTTCAAGGCCATGCAGAGTAGCCAAGATGTGAAGATGACCATTAATTACTGACCTCACTCTCAGTACTGAGGCTTCAATGTGGATGTGGCTCTGAAATAATGAAGTACCCCCCAAAAAATAGATGAAACCCAGCAAATGTTCTGTGGCTGTGCAACAACAGAAGTGCTCTTCTAATTATGGAGCTGAAGTGGAGTAGAAGGAGTGAGAGTGCAGGGACAAGGTGCATGAGTAGCACTGAAAGAATAAAATTGAGAAGAACATTTGGGCACCCCTAATAACCTGCACTGCAGTGGTGAAAAGGAAAATGAGATGAGGCAGGGACAGATGAGATAAGAAAGGTGAAGACAGTAAAAAGACAGGGGGAGAGGTCATTGCTAACATTTAAAGGCTACGTTCACACAAGTGCTTTGCACAATTCCGGGTCTGTCTATCTTGACAGTTCACATTCATAACATCATGTGACCCATATCTGTTTTAATTTGAACACATCAGTCCCTCTGAAATACCCCACATGTGTACATGGATTTCTTGCGCAATTGTTTCAAACACTTCTCAGTTTTGGTAGATTCCAGTTTTGTTTAAATCAAGTAAATCACCTCTTCCGCTGAATGTGATCACTGCAGTTGGCGTCCTCAGTTGTTCTGCCATACTGTTGATAATGAATGATGACAACAATGACAGTAATATGCACATGCACATTAAAGTCTACTGGGGAAAAAGCCACATACATTCTGGTTCGACTGTTTTGACTCATTCATTTGACTCATTTCCGATTTGACTCATTCACATCAAAGGATCAGATTTTTTTTTGTCCATGTATTTCTGTGTAACATTAAGGCAGAAAATTGGATTTCTGTCATTTCAGCTTAAAGTTTCAGAGAATACAGAGTAGCATGTTTACTCTCTTGACCTGGTAGCAGCGGCTGTTTGGAATGACATGTAGCGAATACAAATGATCCTAAAATGCTGTTTTTACACAAAGCTTGAAGTGTGTAATCTGAACTCTAAAGCTTGTTTAAAACCTATTCATGTACTCCCTGATAATTTCCTAATGCTATTTAGCGGACCTAACGAGGGCTCGCGGAACAGCAAATGCTGCTCTGCCAGCTCACATTTAATATGGAGATTGAAGTTTGGGCGTGAGAGCAACGAGGGCTGACCATCATGGCCTAATCACTTTAGCTGATGGAGGTGAAGGAGATAAATAATTTACCATTGTTGGCCTGTGTTTAACAGTGCAGCCTGTGTAAATCCATCTGCACACATTTGTTAGGGAGAGGATACACTGAGTAGGTGTTGTATTTTTAGTTTTCGTAAGGTCTATGCATCCTTTGAGGGAAAATAAAACAGTCTCAAGCACAGCGAGAGAAAGTCAAAGCTTTAATATTATACTAGGGAAAAAAAGTGACATTCACGGCTGTGTGTTTTCTTGGGAGTATGACAAGCCTTGACTAACACGGAAAAGAAGACACATTACATCAAATTGCATTGAAATGATGAATAATGGGCCTTTTCACCTTCAGCCTGACAGGTTTAAAACATTAGTTTAAGCCTTTTTTTTTTTGAATGCTTACTCATCAGAGAGCAGCAGGATTATTTAAGGAGGCACCTGGCAAAGACGGTGGCACTGAGTGACAGGTTGAGGCTAATGCACGCCGTGGGTTTTGTAGGCCATCTTCGTCTCGGCTTCATTACGCAAATTCAAACATGGCATGTTACTCAGAGCTTAACATTTACAGGGCTTCTTTTGGATTCATAACAAGCGGCCCAGATTTTCAGTGTAGACTAACAAACTGATTGTTTTGATATAAAAGCACTGTACAGGTAGATACTGTATATAGCTACTTTATAGAAATACTTTTATATTTTGTAATTTATTATAATACATTATTAAAAAGCAAGCACCCTATAACAGAAAGTACACACGTACTACCCAGAGCTGATAAACAGTGTGTTTCCAAGCACCTTCGCCAGGGGAGACGTAACACCAATGCGCTAGGCTGCTTGAGGCCAAATTTACTCCTGTGCTTATTCTCTAGCATGTGCCCCTAGCTCACACACACCGAATCCACATAACTGCTGTCATAATCATTTTTCTACTGTGAAAGGGAAAAGGCAAAAATAAAACCCTTTCTTGCTTTTCCTGTGTGTGTGTCTGTGTGTGTGTGTGTGTTTGTGTGTACCTGCGCTGTGTGCTGGTGTGTGTAGCGGATTCCTTCAGCTTTATCAGGCCACACCGTATGTGCTACAGGGGACTGAATAGTGGAAGTTGGAAGCCATCCGTTATCAAGCAGCACACACAAACAGGCCATGCACTGGGGCATATGCCCAGAGGTGGTCATACTCTAACCCCTTGTAAACGCTAAACAATGCAGGCCAAACAAATCCACATGCAGAATCAAGTGATATCAATCAAACACAGGGATTCTTAGGAATAAATTTCCTAAAAATGTCCTTATACGGTAGATTTAAGAACCTGTGACACAGAAGTATGCATAAGCTGAATTCTATGACAGACAAGGAAATGGCTCATTAATTTTTTTTTAGATAACAGAGCTGTGCTGCACTAATACACTAATAATAATAATAATAATAATAATAATAATAATAACAATGATGATGACTATAATTCAGCTCAGCGAGGGCTAGAACTGATCTGAGACACTATGATGTGTCATAGTGATGTGTGTGGGATCTTGGGTTGTGAAATTTCCTTTGTAAATTTAGTTTTAATTTTAATTAGAAAAATATTAAATATTGATATTAATATATGCATTCCAATATTAAGCAACCTATAATTTGATGGTGTGACTGACGTAAGTAGTAGTGCTACACTATACATTTGTATCACATAAACTAAAAGTTGTACTTTCACATCTGATTTTATTTACTTACTCACAGTATTGTTCTTTTTGTTGCTGGTTTTCAGCTACATTTTACACTAAATGGGATCCATGTAAAGATCTTTAGCATTTCTTTACACCCAGTTAGGCTGAATTTCAAGTTTTTGGACACTCAGAGAATAGGTTTCTTTCATGTTTCTATTTTTACTTTTTTTAAAGAACAATATTATAAAGGCTTTAACATGGAAAGCCTTTATGGAATTATGCAATGACTAAAAAACAGTGTTAAACTAATAAAAACTATTGTGTATTTTAAATTAGCAGTATTCCTGTTCACTCTTGGCATTTTCTCAACCAGCTTCATGAAGAATCTTCAGCCAGCAGGCTTTTCCTAACATTCCCTAATAGGCTAAGCTCCTAAGGGGACATACCAAATACTGAAATAGAAATTGTGAAATAGATATAAATGTTTCTAAGATTCTAATTTTACAGTTAGTTATTACTGATAATATAATTTGTAATGAAAGTATTTGTATTAAACTAGTAAATAATGCAAAATAGAAGCATTGTCACTAGTCATCTCAGACTTTTGGACTCCTGTACACTTCATTCAAGAAATGTATACAATTTATGTATTTATACAAACAATGGGTGGATGTGCATCTCACTGAGCCTTTATGGATTGAAATGTTAGGTAAAATGGTAGCACGTCTGTTCTGTTGTTCTTTAAGACTTAAAAATGCTAAACATTTGGTCTGAATTAGGCTTAAGATGCCAAGGTTAATAAAACAGGTAATAAATTAAATATTTGCTAGTTTAATTTTTGCAATTTTCATTGTGTTGTGTTACGACAAAAATTCATATCATAAAAAAAAAAAATGAGATCGATGACATTTAGACTACAACATTGTTATGTAGTGGTGTGGTAAAATTAATGTACTTCATACCCTTTTCAACACAGAATATCAGCCTCTTCCATCATGACCTTGACGTTACATTAGCATTGTCTCTTTTACTGCTGTGGCAATCAGGATTATAGCGGGTTGAAATAGCTGTCTCACTTATACCTACTTTCCTTGTGGAGTAGGCCTATCAGAGCTCCAACTATCTTGAATCACAGGAAGATAAGCAGGAAGGTAATTTTGTTACAGCTAAATGAGCATAATAATAATAAATGTAAACCAAACCAGAATATGACATTTACCCTGGAGTTGACCCTGTTTATCCAATTTGCAATTTTAAAATATCTCTGCTATTCTGCAAAATTATGTGCATCAGTTATTTAGAATCACATTCATGAATAATACCTGACACGATGAAACACAGTAATCACAGGACCATGTAGAAGATCGCATGCCTTGGCTGATATTTTGTGCGTATTTGTTTTGCCACAAGTGGACACCTTGTGTCTTGTATTGTAATTAAGTCTCATGCAGAGTCATAAAGCTCAGCATCAACACTTCCGCTCTAGAGCGCACATGCATATTCATGCAGCTGCTAAGTATTCATGAGCAAATGCCTGACCAAATGCTGGCTGAGCCATATTAGTGAAATATAACCGGTATGTTTTTTTATTTTATTGCTGCAGCAGCGTGGGGAGTTGAAGTGATTCAGAGTCTGGCACCTTCTAGGAGCTGCTGTGAGCAGGCAGTATGGTGGAGGTTTGACTGACAGACGTAGCAGCACCAGCTGATTTCAGGCTTCAAGCAAGCCTTCATCTCACCTTTTCACTAGCCCAAGCAGAGATGAGAAAAAATATTCCACTGTAGAACATGGCTCCTCCCTTTTTTTTTACCACCCCCTACCACACTAGAACATTTAAAGCAGCTCTTTAAAAAAAAAAAAAAAAAAAAAAGAATGGACTCTATCAGTATAAACTTTTTTTTTTTTGAACAAACAAACCATTAAAAAATAGGGATTTTATTTAAATGTGTACAATAATATTTTGCCTATTTGTTGGAGCCAGAGAGTTTAAAAAATGTATTTATGATATTTCCTTCCATATAACCCATTTTTATGTCTCTATCACTAGGTTGTCTGTGCATCTGTCCATGATTCTCGTTATATCTCAAGAATGAGTGGATGAATGTTTGTAGGATTTATATGAAATTATAATTTTAATCATCATTTTAACCATAATTTAAACAAATCAGTAGATGAACTGATTAGATGCTAGAATTGATCCAAACAGGGTCAAGGTCACAGCAAGGTCAAAGGTCTAAAATAGTTTTTCTTCAATAGCCTCCTTCCTGTTTAAAGTATATCTCGTGGTATTTCAGGCAAGAAGGTCTAGACTTGTTGGTGACGGAGGCATCCCCATCTATACCACTGGTGTTCAAGTTCTACTTGTTATTTATTTGTAAGCATATTACCTTTAATAATGATGACTTGTAGTTTCCACCACTGTAACAAAATTAGAAAATTGTGTTCTAATTCCTGCTTATGAGCCCATTTTTACAGTAATTAAAATTAGGAATAGAATTCTTAGATAGCTGGTGATTTTTTTGGAGTTGAGAACATGGAGTTTACGCAAAATCCCAGAGTGAAAGGGAAGGGTGGAGATTGAAATCAGTGGTATTGCAGTCACATTACTGAAGTGGCTGGAAACAATCTGGCAACGTGAGACAGCGTGTCTTGCTCGCAGTGTGTTGTTCATTGTCGTTACAATTGTCAGAGTCATCAATGGGATGGAGAGGACTGCTTTGTGGAGCTGAATGCAGCTGAGCGCGAAAGACAGACAGATTAGAGGAGCGTTTGATGAACGGCTCAAGGATACATTGCATGAAGAAGAATGACAGCACAACACAGACACACTTTGGTTAAATTGTGTCATTTCCTGCCACTAGCGAATGTCATAAACCTGAGTGCCGATCGAATAATGTGTTCTTTCATGAGGTGTAATTACTGTAGATAGGCTCCTCATAGCAAATGCAATATTTTTTTTTCTTTTTCATTCTTCCATGAATTTGAATTCCAGAGCAGATTGCTGAAGTTGAGTGCTGCTTTTTTTTATGTAATGTATCTCTAAAGAATTGCTACTTCATGGTTTGGAGTTTAGGAGCTGTGAGCAGTGCTTTATTCAGCTCTATTCGATTTCTCTACACTGATCCAGTCCATGCAGGTTTGTTGCTATTTGATCATGGTCTATTCTAATAATGGTGGTGGTGTGAGACCGACGAGGTTATTAGAAAGCCGCAGTCAGACAGAGAGGAGTGAGGGAAGGAGAGAGAGGATGTGAGCTGTCTTTATCACCCAGCTGAAGCCCGAATGGCCTCGGCCAGCTGAATGAGAGTGAGATTAAAGACAGACCGTTTCGAGGTGGCATTCAGTGTCTGAAAGCGGGCCACGGTGTTCACTGCATGCTGATGAAGCCTGCTGAATGGCTTTATGGACCTCAAACCAGCCTAAGGGTGATTACGGCTTCTCTGCTCCCAGATAAATCGCCAAAGCTTGGGGCGCCTGGCCTTCTCTGAGAGGTGAAAAATGGGGCTCGCTTTTCTCGCGAGAAGGGGTTTTAACCTGCGAAAACGCTAACCATTTAAAGACCGGCAGCATGGGCCTGAGTCGTGATCCTCTGGGAGAGGAAGCACATTTAATTACGAGGAAGTAACATCGTGGGGAGTGTAGAGAGGTTACAGAGAGCAGAAAGGGGCGGACATTTGTTTTTCCCTCCCTTCTACCTCCTCCTTCCTCTTCTCTCCTGTTGCAAGAGACGATCATTCATTGCTTGTTTCATGTCAACAGTCTGGTATAAATAGCCTCTCTTATTAAAGGGATGAACGCTAAAAAGCGGATCCGTTTCTGAAGGACAGTATCGTTTGTCTGAGTAAATTAATTAAGAGGAAGAAACAAGGTCATATAGGAAAATAGGTCATAATTCCCTTTAGGGACAATGAGCCTTCCTTAATGCTGGGTTTGTAAGCACAAGACAGGCATGCCAGTGTGTTTACTGGATTTTACAGTGTTTGCATATGTCTTCTATATATGCACACACAGACAAGCTGCACGCAGTATAAAGAGAGTGAGTCTGAGAGAAAGGTGAGAAAAAAAAATCAAATCAGCTCTCTGGATGCACCCCATGAAACCACCAGAGCACTCAGTCGAGTGAAACCAGGCCCCAAAAATACCTTAGAAAAGACAGCATCTTGACATTTTGAGACTAGGCCCACTTTTTAATGAGCGTTATTTCCAGAAGATCGTCTCCATCCCAGAAACCGTGACAGAGTGCCGATGAATGTGCGACGTGATAAACACAGACGGACACATCCTGTGAACCCTGCATGCCGCTGATTTGCTTTTAGAGAAAATGCTTGTTCCACTAAATGGGAGAGTTCTCATTTTTTACCACATTATCCCAATTTAGACATTGCCCTTTTGCACCTAGTAGCTAGTTCTACCCATCAGCATTGAGGGTGAATGCTCATACATACTTCCACCCAAAGACATAGCATCATTTTGAACTGTCCAGAACAGTCCAGTAGATATATTGGCTATGCTAAATTGTCCCAAGGTGTGAATGTGTGTGTGAATAGTACCCTGTGACACATTGCCATCACATCCAGGGTGTATTCCTGCCTCACTCCCAGTTTTCCAAGGATAGGCTTTGGATCCATGAATAAATGAATGAATGTAGCGTCCTAGGGCAGCGGAACAAACTTAGAGGAAAGCAGTGATTGGACTAATTGGGAAAGAGTAATACCATCTATCCTACCTAGACAGTAGGGCCAATTATGCTTTCTTTGCCTTGGACAAACACTGTTCCACCACTTGGGAGCATGCAGAGCTCTCTGATGCCAGACCAGCACTAGATTGCTCTCCCTTTTTACTTCATCCGTCAGTAGTACCTGTGAAAGCATTGGTACTATATCACTCACTGCTGTGATCCATGTTCAGTGCAGTAGAGGTTTGGTTTCCTATACACCAAGGCCTTCACAGTAATTGAGGAAACAAGGAGATGTGCTGTGCTGAGATGCTGAGGCTTTTCTTGCTCTTGTCTTGATTGAGCTTGTTAAAGCTTTCACTTAAAGCTATCCTGTTAGGTTAGAGCAAAGCAAAGGCTATCTAGCTTCCACTATTTCAGTGTCTGGATCCAAATTACTGTTTGGACACACAGCTTGTGATTTGGCTTCACTTTCAGAACATCTGTACTGTAATTCAGTCTAAAGAAAGGCACAGAGGTGTGTTACAGTTGTGAAACCTGCAAGAGGTCTGCAATTTACAGTGACATGAAATACTATACCAAGTTAAAGAACTATTACAAGTAAAACTGTCTGAACTGAATTGAATTATACAGTATACAGTATGACCATCACACACATATGTGCTTTTTGAACATCACATTCCAGTTGTAGTCCCCCTTTTCCCCCATATGTTTCCATTTACCTAATATATACTACTAGGCATAACTAATGCAGCAAATCATTGACACCTAGACAAGGACATTAATCACAGCTGCTCACAAACTGCCATGTACTGTGAAGCAGCAAACAGACATATTTGTTAGTTTTTGTTGTTTAGTTTAATGCGAATCTGTCTGAATAACCAGTGGAGTCACTTTGATGGTAGCCATTCTTATCATTTAATCAAGTCATGTTTAGGTCTGATGTGGAGAAAGTCACATCTACATAGCCAACTGCTTTGGTTCTGGAAGGAATTTCTGAAAATTAAAAGCTGTGACTGTATCTTTATACAGCTAAACTAATATTATAAGAGAATCATTTGCACAGTCTCATCTATTCTAAAACACATTATTTCATTGCTCTCGGCTGCAACATGCACACTTTGTTTTTCTTGCCCTTTTATTAACAAGAGAAGTTCAGGCACCAGAGGAATGCTTCCCCCTCACATGCTGCTCATTTGAACTTCTGAAAAAGAGATTGTGCGAGCTTCCACAGCAAATAACCATTTATACACATTCCTGCCTGCCTAAAGTTTTTTTTAAATATCATATCATCATTTCCTTCTTTAACCTTTGCCTTCTTTCTTTTTTTTTTTCTTCTAAAATAGACAGAGGTGGTAAAAGTACAGAAATTCTTTACTCAAGAAAAGTGTGACTATTCATCTTAATAAATATGCTGGTAAAAGTACACTTTCGAATTCTTCACTCAGTTTAAAGTAGAAAAGTAGCCTGTAAACATAAGCATGAACATAAAAGTAGAAGAATGTCTGCCTCAACTCACATTAATTTTAGTTACTGATGGTAAATTAATGCTTTTTTCACAAGGAACCATGGAACATGGGAAAAATAGCTAAGGCTAACTTATAATGTAACGGCTTTATTACTAATGTCGCAAATGTTAGCTAGCATGATGACACAAACTCGCTGAATGCTAATAGCTAGCTGACACAGTACAAAGTCTATGGAGTACAATGATGGGTATTAGGTCTTATTCTTGCTGTCACAACAAGTAGAGATTTTTCTCGTGAAATATACAACATAAAAGACAACAGTGTTAGGTGAAAGAAAAACCCAAGTTCAGATACTTAAAAACCAGGCTTCAGTACAGTAGCAAAATAAATGTACTTACTTCCAACCTCTGAATATGAACGAGATATTCCATTTTAAAATTATTTTTTTTACAAATGATTTTATAATACTTTAGTACTTTAGAGTCGCCCTTATGATCCCTCATGTCGGTGGGCCCGGAGGGTTCACACAAACATGAAATCAATCATGTATCCTTAACACCACTCATACTGGGACTGAACATTTATCAAGCAGCCCTAATAGATGGAGAAAGCAATTCTCATATGCCTGACAAGAAGGAGAAAGAAAGACGAGAAAATGCAGTATATCAATAATCATAGCATTTGTTAAGTTGCTCTGATATGAATGTGGACATGGTCATTCATCTTATCAGTAGATACATGTCTGTGTGGACAGCACACATACATTTAAATCAGCCATATCATTCAGGTGACAGGTACACTTGATGGAAAAATGTCAAATGGCAATCCTTTTTGATGGAAAACCAAACTAAAAGAGAAAATGATGAGACAAGGGCATAGAATAGTGAGTGTGCGTGTGTGTGTATTTTTGTGTGTGTGTGTTCCCCATGTAACACTGATTTGTTTCTTCAAACTAGTAACATTCATTTATTCAAATTCATTAGTTGATTTTTCTTGGTCAAGGTGGTGGCTCTATCCCAGGAACATCACTTGCCACAAGACAAGAATACACCTCAGATGTGACGCCAGTCCATCGCAGAGCACCATTTACACAAACATTCACAGATTCATTCACGCCTAGTGCCAATTAACAGTAGCCAATCCACATACCGGGATGTTGTTAAGATGTGGGAGGAAACCAGAGAAGCGAGAGGAAACCCAAACAGACATGGGGTGAACGTACACAGAAACTCCGCACAGACAATAATCCATGCTCAAGATTGGAGCTGCCACCAAAACTAGAAGCAAAACTAGCAACAAAATTAACCAAATGTGTGTTGTTTCTCTGTATCAGAAATGTGAAGAATGTACATTACAAAATAGCACATATATATCATAGTCCCTTTGCTAATTGGGATTTTTTTTTTTTTTTTTTGATCCTCTGATACTTTCAGCCTTCAGAATAATGTGCGATCATAAACTAATCAGTTTTGGAAGACACCTGACCTGTGTGCACTAACTGGGTTGCATTCCAGGGAAGCATGTTTCCACCAAGATTCCTTGTAAGAATAAACTTGCAAGGGCACAAAAATGGAGAACATCTTGCTTGTACTCGACATATTACAAACGTATTTCCAATTTCTCATCTCATTTACTATATTCAGCCAATAATGAACCATTTAGTTAAAATAAAAGAACTTACAACTTAAGGTACAAATTAACTTAACTTATAAATCGCCTCACCTAGCAATGCGTCACCTCATCACTATGTTTCACAAAATGGAATTGGTTTTTCAGTTAGATAAAATTGGTGTCCTTGCCAAGACACGACTTGATGCTTTCTTGATATTTTGCTAGAGGTATGAGGGTACAATTAAGAGCAGTTTTTTTTAACCTATTCTTGGTGTATTACGATTGTCGTTGTCATCGAATGAGCACACACAAATGTAATAATAAACAAAAATACATATAATGCATTAAATCATAATAAAAAATAAATTAAACTTTGTATAACTTGAAGATGATGAGTCGGAACTGCAATTTATGACAAACATCTGAACTATCTTAACTACAGTATACAACTTTGCAGGAACCAAACAAAAGGCAAATATTTTATATTTAAAAATGTAACAAAATAAATAACAATATTTGACACTAACATTTAAAATATTAACAAGACATAAGCTGATAATTGTGAGGAACAGGTGGTGAGAGTGATTAGAGTCTATTCAGTCCGTGAAGCCTACGCAGGGCACTTTAAATATAGGTCAAGTTTAAGTAAGAGACATTTTGCCATTAAATTATTAAGAAAAGCAATTTGTAAGTAAAAGGAATTAAACAGCTAAGAGTAGTGCTGTAGCGTATGAGAACTCTGATACAAGTTTAATGTTTTTCTCTGTCAGTTAACAGCCTATAAATATTAATTTACAATATGAGACAACTAAACTTCAACTGCTAAATGAAAATGATGGGGAGGTTATTGTTGCTTAGTACAATTATTCAGTATTAATAAGACCGTGTCGTTGGTTGTCAGTGGTTGTGTGACAGTTTACTTTGAAGAGAATTCCAAATGGTCATTGCTTTGGACCTAGAGAAAGAGACCCTCCAGAGTTCCCACTAGCTATGTTTACATGCAGACTAATCTGTTAATAATTCAACTCGAAGCTCAATTGGAATAAAAATCGTTAACACCTCAATCATAGGAGAGGCCAATCTGAATGATATTCCTATCCAACTAAACAAACTGGGTAATCCTATTACTAATCCAAGTAGAAGCATAATAGTAATGCAAACTTTTGTGTCTGATTACTCTTACTATCAGAATCTCTCTCTCTCTATCAGAATGCTTCCATTCTGAGCCAGCATGTTTGGGTCACGATGTGTTTCTTGTGCAAGAAAACAGTCCATAGTTCACATTACATGTTATAATCTATTTAAAATAATCACGAGGTTGGATGGGTGGTGGCGTCACTTTTTATGAGACAAAGGCAGGAAGTAAATTGACATCAGTAAAGTTTATTGTTTAATATTTGCCGGACATTCAATGAGGATGCAGAACCTTTTGTAAAGAAAGGGTGAAAACATTGATCAAACCTTCATTTCTTATTATTAACAGACAATATTTAATGGTGGTAATATTAAAAAATGAGTAAAGATATTATACCAGTGGGCAATGCATGCATTATTTTCAATAACCATAAAAAAGCTGAGCAAATTTACTGCAGTCAGAAACTCCTTTTCTCACTGTTTGGTTAAAAATCACAATTGGATGTTTTTTCTGAGACAGAAATAATTTAAAACTCGTTAGCAACACAGGTAATGTGCCCATCTTTGTTCATCTTTGTTGTGATAATGTTGGCACAAAACCTCATTCCCTGCACATGCATAACTTTGGATCAGATTTATATACACAGACATATATATTGGAATGAATTTATTCAGATTGGTGAAAATCTTTGCATGTAAACATTCAAAGCAACTGTACTATGACTTCAGAGGAAGTCAAGCTTAGTCATGATCCTTTTACAATAGACCGCAGTCCAGATCACATGGTCTGAGTGGACTCAGACTCAGTGGAGCAGGAGGATACCAGGGAGCTGAAAATTGGTGGCTTCTTTGAAATGACCATGGTGAGCTTTCCTCTAACAACAGGAATCCACAATACCTTGGAGCTTTTAAAAAATCCTAATGATAGAAATCAGAGAAAAGAGTCTGGAGAACTAACCTTCAGACTTTCAGATGAGGTTGTGCTGCACTTTGCACCCCTGTGCTAAAATCAGACACAATATTATCCAAGCAAGGCGAAGGATCTACTCTCTTTTGCAAATATAAAAATGGTAAAAGGGGAACTGACAGGCTAAAGAGAGTCTACGAAACAAAGTGCTAACAAAATGAGAAAGAGAGAGAGAGAGAGAGAGAGAGAGAGAGATTTCCCTGCTGCAATGCACACATGACAAGTCATTATCCAGCATCATCCAGATGAACAGGGAGGCGGTGGAAGTTAAATTAAAAGAAAGATGATGAAGAGCAAAGGACAGAGAGAGAGAGAGAGAGAGAATACAGGAAGGAAAGAGGAAGAAGGAGAGAAAAAGACCAGCTCCTGAGAAGGACATGGAATTAAAAACCATCACTGCATGCAGAGAATGACAACATCAGAAACAGCAGCAGCCAGCCATCACTGCCGATTTGCATCCATTTAAGTGCAACAGTTCCAGTACTGATAAGGCTGCTAAGTGCTTTTTCATTCCTAAAAGCAATGAAGAGAGAGAGAGAGAGAGAGAGAGAGAGCTTTACAGAAAGAACTCTGAAAGAATGGAAAGATAGTGAGGGTATTGTAAGTGTTTCCATATATCAATTATTTATATGTAGAGATATTTGACATTGGGGAGATGGAGGAACAAATTGTTCCAAAAAAAAAAAGAAAAGAAAAGAGAAGGTTCTCACCTGGAGAATGAAATTCATTTGCACTCTGCATCATAAGACAGTCTGTGTTCCCGTCCCCAAAGTTATGTGTGCCTGTAGTAGGAATGGCATGAATAATTGTCTTAGCTTACAGAAAAGTCACATGAACCTAACAGTAAACCAGTGGTTTTTAGACACAGTACATATTTCACTCATTCTTCACATGTAGTGCAAGAGGTTTTATTTTTTTAAATGTAATTTTCTGACATGATTAATTCCCTTTCACATGTGATCACATATTATTCACATAATCACATATGAAAAACCTATGATTACATGTGAAATGTACTGTATGTGATTTTTTTTTTTGCATAAGGTTCGAAAGCAAGGCCAAGGCTGGCAGATTTAAAAACAGAATCTGGTTATCACAGTCATTATTGTTTTGAAAAATCGCAATCATAGACTATTGAACACTCACGCCCAGTTAATGCAGAGCAATCCATATTCATAGGCAAAACAATAAAGTTTAGAAATGAGACAGTGGAAATTAGAAAAAGCAAGGAGCTAGATACACTTGGAATAACAGCTTTTAGACAGACAGCAGCAAAATTGAATTCATAAGCAAGTTAAAAAATAAGAGGTTTGTTAAATTCACTAGTCATTCATTTATTGAAGGGAAATGAAGCTGAAAATGTGTGTGATATAGACAGTAGTGGCTGATTGCATTCACTGCTACCTGATGTTGACTAGCTAACTTAATCTTTCATTGACTATGTGAGTTTTATTAAGATTACAGACACAGACAGCAATGTCATTGATGTGATCATTTTCACCACCATAGCAGTTTTGTCTCTGTCCTTCCATTTTGTGGTGCATGGTGGGAAAGGTCAGTTAGAAAAAGTATCTCTTGTTTCACCAGTCATTTGCAATATACAGTATGCAATACATCATATAGGTCTTTTTATGGTACTACATTTTTTGCGCATGGAGAGACAGCTAGGGTTCAAACACGGGAGTTTAAATTTAGACTAAGGAGACATAGTAAGAGTAATCACAAGGAACAGCTATGAACTCGGGATGTAACTGAATGTGATTTTGTAATTAACTGAAAATGTGTTCTAAACATGTACAAAGGAGGAATAGGAAAAAGGAGATACATTTATTTTTTTATATTTTATTGCCAAACCTGCCAGAACGGTTCATAGGGCATCTGGTTGAGACGAGGGGTGTGCATAGGGACTGGGATCACGCAGGATGCAGCAAAAAAAAATTGCATGAGCAAGAGGTATTTACTTTACAAGCATGATTATGAGGCATTACAGTATAAAGTGAAACTTTATGTAAACACTCATAATTTGCAGTCACAGTCACTCAATTTGCAGATCATTTTCTGTCATTTAAAAGAAAACATTGAATGAAATATATCTATTGTGTACACAGCACAGTTTCATTCTACAATACATATTTAGATTTTTTTTTTGGTCATAAATACATTTGTTTTTATTTTGCAAACAAAATCCTACAATTTTGCGTGGTAGGTTTTCTAACATAATTAAAGAAGTCTTGTATTGGGCTTTTTAACCCTTAAACTCTGGAACTGCTGTTCAGTTATTCATGTTAAAGCATGTTATTCAGAACCTACAATGGCTTATTCAGTAAAACGAATTTTGTTGTAGTTAAGAGAGTGATAAATGTTTAACTTGAAGGTTAACCTGAATGACAAATGAAAATAAAGCCTCTGCTGATTTTCTGCTTGATTATATTATCATAGAATGAAAGAACGGTATGGTTCATCACATATGCGCAAACACAAACCAAAAGGATTTGATTCTTATTACTTGAAAGATTAAACAACATCTGTGGCCCCTCACACACTCCTGTGACCCTTTAGTGAGGCGTCTTTATTAGCCCGAGATGAACCTCTGTGTGGCCATTATTAACTCTGGTTTGGGAGCTAAGCTTCAGGGTCAGATGAGATCCAACTTCTGGCCCTGCTGTCAATCAAAATTTGCATGCCTGACAGTGAGAAGGAGTCAATCTCACCTACACATGCACATCATAATCACTGCACCGGGGCAGAAATGTCACTTAGCACTAAGCGAAGGTCCATAGAACTGCATTAGTATGGATGTAATGTACTTCATTTATGGGCAGCGAACACAGCCTTGAGTCAGTATAGAAAGGACAGAAAGAAGCTCTTCCAGATGAAAGTAAATTGCTCTAGGCAAACATCCAGAGGGGACTGTATGCTTTTGTGTGTTGAGTTTGAGTGCTCTGAGACATACTCATGGATTAGGCTGTTTTTTTTTTTCGAAATCTTTTGTCCTACAGCTGAAATGCATCATGGTCCAAAAGTCAGAATGCACTACCAAGAGTAGTATTGATTTTGTCATTTACTAATACATTTTACTCCTCTCTGTTTAGTTTGCATTTAACTAGATTGTTGCATTTTTAACAAATTGTAATGATTTACATATTTCATTCAGTTAGTAATGTGTATGTAACTATATATAACCCACTGGATATTCTGTTCTTTTATTTCCAATTATAACTATTCACTGTATATGCTCACTACAGGATATAATATAATGGCATTGCAGAATATATGTAGTGCCTGAAGTAATACATGCTCAATATAACCCAGTTGAGATTTAGGCTTCCAGCTGGAAAATGTTAACTACTCACATGTAATATCAGGTGTAGGACTTCTTCAATTAAAAAAAAAGATAAATAAAAATATGAAAATAAAATATGACCTGCTTGTTGATTTGTGCCATCAATTATACTAACCAATATAATTATTTTTCTATTCTGAATAATAATGTGCTTCCTATAACAGTTGCCTAAAGGAAAAAAAAAAAAAAAACACCTTCACTTATACCTCATCTGGAAATCTAGGATCTAGGTTTCATGAATATGCAAATTGAAAATGCCATCCAGTCTACACCTACTGTTGTATGGCTTGTATTTGCATATTGGAACATGATTGGCTCTGATAACTTATCACACAATAACACTGACTAACTGACTAAACTGCAAACCCAAAACCTAAAAAAAGCCCCTTGTAATTGTGTTTTACCCTCAAAGAGATCCTAATGATCCCTGCATGATGAGTACGATTGTGACTGAAGTCTTGTCTCTTTAGATTGTGACTCTGCCTCTGTGCTCTATAGGTCAGTTGGCGGCCGGGACGTGTGAGATTGTGACATTGGACAGAGATAGCAGTCAGCCACGGAGGACCATAGCTCGGCAGACAGCCCGCTGTGCCTGCAAGAAAGGCCAAATTGCCGGTACGACCAGAGCCAGCCCTGCCTGTGTGGACGGTAAGTGGAGCTTTGTGTCAAAATCCTTGGTGAAAAGACAGATGTGTCAGCTTCTGCAAAAATCAGTACTCACTGATACAGTTCTGGATATAAGAGGAAAAAGACACAAGCTCACAGTAGAATGTCTATTGGACTTCTATTTAGAGCTGTCTGAAAAGAAATTTCTCCAAATAATGTGAATTGCAGATTTGGGTTTAGTGTTGCAGCAATTAAGACATGTTCAACAAGATTATAACAGAACTTACAGTATGTAGATTCATGTTCCCCTCTGTTTAGTCACCTCAGACGTAAAACTTTCAGCTATTCACAATGTCACCATGCACTATGTATGCTTACTATATATTGTTTACCATAATAGCATTGTAGATTGTACAGTGCACTACATGCTCAATAGATCAGCATTTGAAAATCATCCACAGAGAAAATGCATTCAATACATGCCTGCAAATACTTACACTTATATTACTTTAAAGACTTTGTGGTTTTATATTTAATTAAAACATTTAGACAAGATGGAAACGTAGGTTTAGTTAAAATATCTCATGCATTTTAGCACGTGAACTGACAACGATTATTTGGACAAAAAGTTAAGCAGGTGTGTGTTTTCATAAGAATTAAGTTAAGTGGTTAAACATACAGATAATTTCTAACGTTCAAAGAAATTAGTTTCTAATTACAGCTTTTAGAAAAAAACATTATTTGGTTTGTGTCTAGATGTGTGGAATCTCTAATAGGTATTAGGTAAAATCCAGTTACAGATCATTTTCGTTTCACAGAACCCCTGTAGACAGATAAAGCATTATCCATTCAAAGTGCCCTCAGGCAATCTCTCAGATACCAGGTTCCAGGTTGCACTTGCGCCACTTGTTCGGTTAAAAACATTTTAGATTTCCAAACATTAATTTCCCAGCACAAAATTATATGTTACAGAAAAATGTTTGTATGCCAGTAAAGAAAGCAGCATCTTACGTAAGAGATCACTTTTCAGACAAAAAACATTTTGCAGGCTGCTGGGTTTTAAATGCAAAAATAAGAAGCAAGTCTCCAGAAGAACTGTGGCTAGTTCCACAAGATGCTCAGTAAAATTTATCCGCTAATTTCCTCATAAAACTGCACAAATTGTACCTGAGATTACTATTTATTTATTTTTTTTAAATCCAAGGGTCATCACACCAAATATGTTTCATTTATTACCATTTTTTTATTCATTCATACCGTATTATTATTCATTTATTACCTTTTACTGCTCTTTATAGTATTTTTTTTAATGTAGAATCATTTAATTTCATTATTTCTGAAGGCATCTTTGCTCCATAGCATTTCTTTGCATGTGCCTAAGGCTTTTGCACAGTACTGTATAATGCAAAGAAATGAGTCTTCCTTTTCCAATGTCCAAATATTTTGGGATAGTTTCAATTCTTTTGTGTGGTTGGGCTCACAACCTGGCAACCTTGGTTAATGATATTACCTCGTCTGTGTGTGCCTCACACACTGTGACAGGAAACATACATGCTGTATCGAGCACAGTTGAAAAAAAAAAAGGTTCATGTAAGCTGTTAGGCTGTATGTTGGATGAATATGCTGGATGCTGGATGCCTGCTATGGAGTCACTCTAAAAATTCACTAGATAGTAGCCTATAGCTATGTCGTTATTAATGTTGTTCTGTCTCACTAAAATCTATGGCCAAGAGCTGCTGCTGGTTCTGCTTCCAATGTCTTGAAAATCTCTGCATTTGTTTTCAGCTGCATGAGGAAGTGTGTGTTTGTTTGCTGAAGGAGCAGGCAGGGCTAGAGATGTGTTAAAGAAACAGCGCTATTAGAACAACAAAGGCCCTTTATTCTTCCCTTGTGCACGCTACCATCCCCAAGTTTTAGTATTAGTGTCACAGCATGTCTGGACAAACACGCTCTTTCTCTGTAAACCACCCCCCTCTGTCTCTCATTCTGTCTTTCTGTCTCTGTCTCTGTCTCTCTCTCCATCAATAGCCATAGCTGATCTGGTGTAGAAATGAATCCACAGGGGCAGGATGTGGTGGAACAAAAAGTAAAATAGTGAGGAAAGGAAAGGAAACGAATGCGATTTCAATCATTTTAATCTCCACCAAGGTCTCATCACAGTCGTGCTTTCACCAGCATGCTCGGTGTGACGCACTCTGGGTCCCATATTCTACACACAGGTCACTCCTTAAGTAAGATAATCCACAGGGCCAAGAAGCATTGCCACTGTAATACTCATCCTGTGCGTATGTGTGTGGGTGTGTGTGTGGAAGATTGGATCTATATATAGAAAGGTCAAGAAGATGGATACAAAGAAAACAATATAGGGAAGCTTGTGTATTCTTGGAAAGTGTCTCACAGATCAGATCTCAGACACCCATTTAAAAACATGAGGAGCTAAAGCTCACAAAGCTTCCTCTCTGTATCCCTAACGCTGTATCCCACCAAAACCAGGGCACAAAAATAAATAAAGCAGAAGCACACTTCCACCATTTCCAATGGCATTCCAAACTGTTCTGGTCAATTCATTGGTTTAATCCACTAGAGGGACATAGTGGGCATTGTTCGCTTCTCATGTTGCATAAATACACTCACGATTTATCAGTAATTTCATGCTGTCTGCTCATCCTTCATCTGTAACAATGTATCAGGTTGCGGATATTGATTTCTATTAAAAGCCAAGTGAAGGGAGAGATGGCTGCTTTTCCCCAGTCATCTGAAGTGAGTGAGCCGTGAGACCGATTAGGACGTCCCAGACAAGATGAAAGAATGTGGACAATGTAGAGGAACCTGAAAAGTAGGATAGTCATAAAGAGAGTCATAAAGCTCTCTTCTGTGCAGTGTGGAGTTATTCTGGGACTTGCTGTTTATACTGAATGTGAGAAATGCACATATAATAAATAGCCTTCAGTATTATTATGTTACCATGCTGTTGGTATATGTATGGGGAAATCAGCAGGATATGTAGACGATGTACTTTATTTGTAAGGGAAGAAACCCAGAAATAAATGTGCATGACTGATGTAATGGCTGCATGGGTGATGTAATTCTTTCAGATCACATATCAAACTATAAACATTTTCATGGGAAGCAAATTGATTCATGTTGGAAATGTGACTGTGGCATTATGAGTAGTTATTTTGTACTGGTAGTAAAAGTCATCATAATCATCATCATAATCATTATCATCATCATCATCATCATAAAATGCTGCATAGGAAATGAATTTTCATAGGTTATACATGTGAAGAAACCTAAAATAGCTAAAAAAAGTTTACCTTATGCTTATGCCATTATGGATATTTGTGGGTTGGTGCCTTTTAAACTTGGTACTTTTTAAAAATACCCTAAACTTTAATTTTGATGATTAAATTCTTCCATAATAATAAATTTAATATGCAGATTGACCAACATGTGAAAGCTGTCACTGCAGTGTTTTTCTTATAAGAAACAGAGGGAACTAAAATGTGAATGTGTGACAAATGTGAAAAAATAGATGGGAAAAATTGTGTTCCAATATGCAAATGCAGCCAATATAATGAGTGCATGTAGGTTTGGTGGAGTTTCCAAATTGCATATTTATAGAATCTGAATTTCAACGTGGGTAACTGAGTCATTTACTAATTGTGAATAATTGTTATATAATGCAGTGCTTTATATTTTATGTCAAACTCTTTGAAAATGTAGTTTTACACAAATATCTTGAAATACTGAAAGTAAACAGATGCTTATTCACTATATTACAAAAATGTTAATTATTGAAAGTGGCTATATGGATATATTTTTTTTATTTACATCAACAAGCATGGAAAAATACTGCCTTATTTCTAGGTGTTAATGAGAAAAGACAAAGAGATACAGGAAGCGAGAGAGATAGATGCAGATGCAGCTAGGGTTACACTGGTAGGTGGTTAACCGGCTCATCAGGGTGACATGCCAGCGTTTTTTTTATTTTGCTTTTTTCCATATCATTTTTTTTTCACCATTTACACTTGCTTTATAAAAACATTTGTCTGAACAGGCATAAGCATCATTGCTTTTAAATCAAGTGGAGTAGTGTATTACAAAAAAAGAGTAAAATCAGGTAACAATGATAAACAGTACATTGTTTGATTTTTATGTATTCTCCATGTTTTTAGCTACTTTTCTATTTCAAGTCAATTTCACAGCCTTTCTTAAGGAATCTGTGTTGTGTGACTTTTTTATGAATTAATTTGTAGTTGAACAGTTTCGCTTTTAATGTGGTGATTATTTTCAATTTATATTTTTTTTAGCATTAGCCCTATTACATAACCACATACAGTATGTAATGAATACAACAAAATGGTATAGTGTGATGTGTTAGTAACCTAATTACTAATTACTAGTTACTAATTTGTAAAGGATTATATATATTTTTTTATTTATTAATGAATGACATGTTAGATCCTCTTACCAATTATGCTACAGCATCAATAAACAGTCATTGCCACATTCTCTTTTTTTTCTCTCTTGAAAATTCAGCTTGTCATGTTATCGAGAAAACTTAAAGCCCAAAGTCCTCTGTACTGAAGACTTTCCCATGAATGAAAAATGCTGAATGTTACAAGGTGCCAACAGTGGGGACTCATTCCATAATTTGTGTCCCCTTACAGAAAGCTTGACACATTTTTAAATCCGTATTATGTGGTGCATCTACCGTACAGGTCCCTGTGAGTTAATTGTTACTATCGAGTTGCTAACATACTAGAACAAGTGCATTAAAATAAACCTGTCATTTGGCTTGCAGCTAGAACTATTAAGCAGAGCTGCTGTTATAGAAAATTAATCAACCCCTTCTGACCAATCAGAACTGAGAATTCAACAGTGGTGTGTATAATATTTTATTACTTCAGTGTATTTTATTTCAGTGAGCTTTCAGTGAGGCTGTTTGCATAATAAATAAATATATGAATTTAACTCAGTTGTTACAAAATTTCAAATTGTGCTCTTTGCTTAAAAATATGTTAGTTATTAGATAAACTTAAATGTTTTACCAGAACACCCTTAGACCCAGCTACAGTATAGATCTGCATCTAGGGTCTCTATACCATTACATTTACCTTAAAAAATATACCTCCTTGTCAAATAAACCCCATTTCATTTCACATTATTATTCAGATGTGGCTGCATGCTTAAAATAAGCAAGCCCCAAACAACACACAGACAGTATAATGTGTATCCGTGCCTTGTTCCAGTCTACAGCATGAGTCATTCTTCAGGCTACAGATCCGACAGCACTACAATAGCATCAGTGCCGATCTACACAGTGTAACAGAAAAGGACTATGGAGTCAAAGTGATGAGAATGAATCATTCCACTAATCATTTGTTCCATAGACAGTGTGTAGGCTGGTGCTTTTGTATGGATCCCACACAGATCTGAATTTGAAGGTCAAATCTGTAAAGCTGCAATTCCTTATGTGTGACAGTTTTTACTTACAGGAAACTGTTAATGATTTCGTTCTTTGCATGTGTAATAGCGCCACTAGTTAATGTTCTGCAAAAGGTAACTAATTAAGCAAAGGAATAATACTGATGTTGCTTATTACTGCTTGGTTTAATTAGTGTTTAGTCTTTTGGTTTACACAATGTAATGCTGTTTGAGAAAGACAAGCTTCAAGTGGGCACAGATGGGTTTATTAATAGTAAGCAAGGCAGAGTAGAGTTAAATGAGTTTCGCAGTGAGGTTATTCAGTGGATACTGCAGATAATAGAGATTAAGACAAAGACACGAAAGAGAACGGTCTTTTCAAGTCTACTGTGAGTGCCTGTGTTTCTCTCACAGCAAGAAAACAACAAATCAAATCAATTTTATTGTCATCCCATAGACACAAACATATGCACTGGAATGAAATTTTATGCATCCAGCACCATGATGCAACATGCATGACATTTACATTTATTCATATGGCTGACAAATGAGACAGGATACAATTGAGTGTTTAGGGTGTTGCCCAATATGGAAGACATGATGGTGCTGGGATTTCAACCCACAACTTTCCAATCAGGATCCTAAAGCTTTAACAAATGAACCCCCTATACACATGGACTATGTACACATAACAATATAGTGTGCAATGAATATAAAACAGTGCAATAACAGGACAGTATGAGAACAGAGTAATACGACATTAGAATATTTTTTGTCTTTCAGCAAGTCTAAGAATTCCTTCAATTCCTTCAGCATTCCCTTGACCATTTCCTTTGATTCCTTTGAGGACTGTATGCCAAGTACATTTCCTGTGAAATACAGATACAGGACCTGTGTACCGACATGGATATCTATCCAAGCTTCGAAAGTGTGAAAAAGCACGGAGTAAATGTTGCCAATCTTAGTCCTGAAGTACTCACTTTACAACACATATTAGTGTTAACACACCTAAACCAATTATTAAGCTGATTAACAGCACTTCCTGAGTAGAATTGGATGTATTAGAGCAGAGAAGACATCAAAATGTGTTCCGGAGCAAAAGGCACACATCACATTTTGCCCTACACAACACATTTGCTCAGTCAAAATTAATTACACAAGGCTAGCAATCGCAAGAGAGATTAGTCAGGGAGAAGATGGAAGATTCTCTTGCATGAACATGTAAAACAGTTATGCCCATCCTTTCTTCAGTGGATAATCTCACAGTGTACTGTAGACTTGTAACTGCTATAATCAGAAAGACTGTCCTGTCCTCATCCCAGGACTCTCATTCACAACATGCATATACTGAACATCATTTCAACACACTCAATCCTGTCTGACTTTACTTTTCTACACCTGTATAGTGTTATGATTCATAATCCCTGTGTCTGCTGTCACCCAAAAGAGAATGGGTTTCTTTTTTAGTGTGGTTCCTCTCAAGGTTTCTTCCTCTTGTCATCACAGTGAGGTTTTCTTTACCACTGTCACCTCTGGCCTGTTCATTAGGAATCTAAATCTACCTCCAGATTTCTGTAAAGTTGCTTTGTATTAATATCTATTGTTAAAAGTTCTATACAAATAAAATGAACTGAATTCAATTAATGACATATCAACTGTATGAATCAAATTTAGTAGAACACAAGCTCTTATTTGTGACAAATAAAATAATTCAATCAATTGTATGCAGGTAGTAATAGTAAAGTAATAAAGTAGCCTATTTATGCTGAAATGTTGTGACATAATTAGGATTTTTAAGGTTTTGTTTGAACTCAGGAAAAAACAATTTTGGCCTCACTTCTATGCTAAGAGTGGGATTAGAGAGGCAATTTAGTTTTTTTGTGAGTTTAAAAAACACCACTATGTCAGCAGAATTTGAATACCACACCCCCTGTTGTGCCAATCAAACCACATCAGCACAGGTGTGTTAATTTCTAGGCACCAAAATAGCATAAATGGAAAAAATAGCTTGCTATACCGATAAATAATTTTTGCACCTGCAAGAGAATGAAGCCTCAAATGTAACACAGTTGTGCACATAGGAACTGAACTAAAAAAAGTGTTGACTTTGAATACAGAAATCACTGAGAATCTTAAAAGTCATGTTAACACTTTGAGTTTGGACAAGAGCAATGGGAATTAGTAGATTCTCCCGAGGAACAGTTTCTCATTCAGTGGTGATAGCATGTCCTTCTGAGCACAAAAACCAGAGGAGACAGAGATCCTGCTTCCCATAAGGGCTGCATAGTGGAAAGGATACTGATGAATTACTTGTCACTTGATAAGACTTGATATTCCGTCAACAACAAGACTCTGAACGATGACAACAATGAAAACCCAGAGCTCAAAATGGAACTATTTAGTCTGAACACATGCCGTTTGGAGACAGTGCCCATTGGGAAAGCTCGAACAGAGTCAGGAAATGCAGAAGAACCAGCAAACACCAACTACCCTACCTGCTGTATTTGAACAGGCTATGGATATGCTTCTGAACCAAGTGCTGATATTTCTTCAGGGATTGCTTATCAAAGCATCATTTTGGATGGTTTGCTTAAATTATGTGTGGCGCTTTTTATAGTGAACAGAAATGTAATATTCAAAAAAAAAAAAAAAAAAAAAAAGAGCTGGCAAATCTCCCGCAGGGCCACAAGCAGACATGTCACATGAACATTAGCATAGAAATAAAAACCGTAGCCTAGTGGAGCTCATTTTAAGAAACCTTTGCCATCTATTAACATTCACTTTTCTCCTTCTTTTCAGTAGTCCTTTCTTATTAGTATGACTATACGCAGTTTCAACAATGAAGGCCTTGTTGAGAATAGGGTCCAAATGTTAAGTAATTGCTCCTTTTCTGAGGAAAGAAGAGAGGCCCAAAAGAGGAAAAGAAGGAGAGGGAGTTTATTGAATAGGCAAAAGGTTTCACACTGAGAGGGTTTTGCGACTGATGTCAAATCTATACCATTTGTCACATATTCCCGTTCCTTACACCTTGAAAGTGGTCTGCGGTTAAGGCATGCCAATTATCCTAATTCTATAACTGAATAATACATGATGCTTAAAAAGCACTTCTTTTGGGGGCACTTAGCACAAAAAAGCACTTTTTTTTAAAGCAGTGACTTTGTACCTGCGAGTGGGAAAAGTTCCACACTATGGCACAATTAGTGGAGCATCCAGAAGAGCTTCAGAAGCAGCGAGCGGTAGCTAATGTGTGTGATGGAGGAAGGAGGTGCAGATGCACGGACATGCTGGCCTAATGGTTCCCACTCTAATAAATAGCGGCACCTCCGCAGCAGGTACGCAGCCAAAGTCGCTTGCTCGTGTCCCAGCAAACCAGGCCATCCCCTTGATGAAGCACTCGCAGGTGTGGGGAACGTTCCACGCTGTTGATTACATCAATTATTATTGATGTCCTATTAGGACCATTCTCATTCTGTTTTTCTTGTAATTAATCATAAATAGAATTAATCACATTCTGGTGAGGTTGCTACCACTACAGTTTTTCCCCTGTGCCTGTTTTTCTGTTTGTGTAAAAGTCATGCAAATTGCGCCATTATTATTAAAGCCTGAAATTTTCTGTTTAAAATTCAAGACACGTGTGGCAAAAGGTCTATGCTTATGATGAATGGCTATGGCAAAAAGTCATAAAAGAAAGCACTGATTCTCACTTAGATATGTGTTCTGTTTACTACTTAGCAATTTTTTATCACTATGACCCAGCTCTTTAGACTTCATAGCAATATAACTTTAACATTTAATGTGTAATTCCGTATTTTATCTTCATCTTGTTGATGATCCCTATAAATAATACTGATGGAAATAGAGCCCCAGAACCTCTTCTCATGCTTGAAGATGCTCCTGATGACAGGTAGGAGTGTAAATAAAAGACGGAGGGACAATACCATGAGCTTCTTGTTCACTGTTCATGCTTATTAGAGATTTAGTTTTAGTACAGATCTAAATGGGTCATTCTGATTGGGTTAAGATGAGTAGGAGTTGACATAAGATTTCTAAAACTTTTGGCTATTTAAAAGGTGGAAATGAAGAATTATAGACTTTGAATTGTCTGAATTCTAACAATACATCATCTATATATATATATATATATATATATATATATATATATATATATATATATATATATATATATATATACATACTGTATATATATATATATATATATATATATATATATATATATATACACACATATGATCTCTTATATAAACAAAACCAAAGCCAAAAAGACAAGTATTAAAAATGAGCCTGTGAAAATCGGGGGACTATGTAAAAAATGGCTGTAATTCCTAAATGGTTAATGCAATATTTTTGTTAAGCCCCTTGAAGTTGAAAGTCTACACTTCAATATACTTCAATGATTCAACCTCATTTATATCACAGTGATGTTGACTTCTTGAACCTGCTTGGTCAGGAGATGATCAATTTTCTACAAGAGCACAGCTCTAATAGCAGTTCGGCTACAAGGCAGATCAGGGGTTTACATTAATGCACTCATTCTAGTACATTCTTTTTTCTATAGTAACTCATATACAGAGACATGAATGGCATATCTTCCACATTATCTGAGTCCAATAATAAACACATTAAGTGTTGTTATTTAACAAAGAACAATGTATAATTATTGATATAGTGAAAGAGATGTTTATTTAACACTTATAGAAGGAGTCTCCATTGTCATTGTCATTTTGTAACTGTCAGTCAGATTTCCAAGTCACTTTTTTTTTAATTTATTTTTATTTTTTTTTGGTACTATTAGCTTCAGGGAAGTGGGAAAAAGAGAGAGGCAGTTGAGAAGACGACTGGTTATAGCTGTTATAGTTTAAGTGGAACTAACTTTTTTTGCAGATATTCCAAAGAATTAAACATAATTATATACTTATTAAAAAGTGTGACATTATTTAAACAATGGAAAAATAATACATTAAAAAAAGTAATTGTTAGCAAATTTGTGATATAAGACGAATAAAATGCTTGGAGATGTGGTAATGGAAAATAATCAGCTTAAGGTTGGCAAAAAATATCTCTGCTTTGCGTCAGGCTGCATCTCTCATTGATTGTATTCCTATAACAGCACATTGCTTTGTTTTATCCCATACATTCCTTTCATCTTACACCCTCAGCCCAAGAACTTTCAGTTTTTCCAGTTTGCATTTTATTTATTGGTTTTTAATAGTGGGTCAATAAAAGATTATCTTTTTCTGAAAGAAAACCAAAATTGGGAACCAAGTGGGATCTCCGTATTACTGTATTGTTATATCTCTACTAATTAGTTTGAATGTTGGTTTATTAAAGAACAACTTTATTATTTAACTGTTATTTATAATTCTCCTTGAGCATGATTGCAGCAGAGGATGTTTCAATAATATCTGACAGCTTAGAACAAAAGCAGTGCAAAGAATAAGATCATTTGAACTTTAAAGGGCTTAGAGAAAAGCAGCAGTGTGAATTACTAATAAGTGTAGAGTTTTAGCCCAGTCTTGGCAACATGAATGAGCGCCAATAAAATTTAATTCTGGCATGCTGACATGCTCAGATTGCAGAAAGATAAAGATGAAAAATGGTGTGTTTTCCCACCTGAAGTATGCATCATAAATCTAATGGAACAATGGCTCAGAGAGAGTTGAACTGACGCTGGGTTTTACACACAACACATCCTTATTGGGGAAACATGCAGATGGCAGAGTATAATGTGTGTTAGTCCTTATGATATTCTGTGCCTCATTAATCTCACATGCATACGAACACGTACATATACAAAGGTTCTTGTATGGACTGATGTAAGGAAGATATCACTGCATGTTCTTAAAAGAGAACTGAGAAGAAGAAAACACATTTACAGTGGTATGAACTAATAAGAACAAGCTGCATGAAAAGGTCAACACTGACAGAGGAATCTTGCAAATCTCTACAAAGCTAAAGGAGGATGTAATGAGTAGCTAGTACCATCATAAAGGCCTCATTTTGGTGTCTCTAAGCAACAATTTGTTTTCTACTTTTTTAACAAGAGTGAGTCAGATATGTTGAAGCTATATTCTGGGCAAATAGCTGTTTACTGGGATCATGCTGAAAATCAAATTGCCCATCACTCAGTTTTAGCCAACAAAATCTTGTTGTCTGAGCTCTAACTAGACATTATGTGGAAATTAGGGACGCTTTCCTCCAATATATTCTTCACCTTCGCCAGAGGCTCTCCCAAAATGCCCCTCAAAGTGTTACCAATTTATGAATATCAGCACTTCTTCCATTTCCAAATCTCTTTCTCTATTTATGTGTCTATCTGCACTATTCTCCTGAAATTTGTTTCAGGGAAATGCGATTACACTTTGACACTACAGTTAGTCCCTTGTTTTTCACACATTTCACTCAGGGGTCATCTTGTCCAACCTCACCTCGCAAATTCTCACTATTTACCCACTATAAGTCTTGTAATATCTAAGAGCGGGGCTTGACATGAACTTTATAGTGCACAAATATCTGTGCCATCCCAAATGTAGAGTTATGAAAAACAAACGAATGAATCTCATAATTATTCATTTACTCTCTGAAACTGGAAATATTTGCAACTAAGTGGCAATGATGGCTCAGCAGTTAGAGCTCAAAGCTACTCAGGTTCTTAACAATACAAAGAACCCAATGAAGAACCATTTTTCTAAGGGTGTAGCCAAGGTTCTACAAGGTGTAGGTAATGAAACTCAAGGATATAAATTACTTTTTACTTATCTATCTATAGTTAAGATGAGGAAAAAAATATGCATGGGAACAGCTATACACCACATGTTGTACATATACAGTTAACTCCAGAATGTGTGCAAAAATTACTGAATAAAATATTAAACGTGGTGATTAAAACTTTCCAGTTTTAACAAAACAATCTCATGAGCATTCGATTGCCGGCCAGGGAACCAGTGCCGGTCCCAAGCCTGGATAAAATTGGGGAGGGTTGCGTCAGGAAGGGCATCCGGTGTAAAAACTGTGCCAAATCAAATATGTGGACCAGTGATCCGCTGAGGCAACCCCTAATGGGAACAGCCAAAAGAAGAACAACATTATTGCATTTAACAATGTCCTGTTTCCCTATGGTATAAATATGAGGTTGTATAGTTCCGTTGTGAACCATCAAGATGGAGAAAACCAAAGAAATGCTTGTTGGTTTTGTAAAGGTAATCTCCTGATTTGATGTTCTGAATTGAATTTATGTTCTGAATTAAACACAGTCCATATGCACAAATCTAAGAATATACAAAAGCTTGTTTTCAATTCAGAGGAGGCCTCACCAAATATTAATGGAGGGGGTGTGTCAATATTTTTGACACCAGTGCCCAGTGCTCTACTTTAAAAAATGTGCTTATGGAAGCCTTTTAGGTTTAAAGTAAAATATAAAAAACATTTGTTGATGTATATATTCATTTTCATTCATCCATTTATTGCAGTATGTTGATCTTTTCAACTGAAGTGGCTAAAAAATAAACACAGCAATCAGTGCCAGATTTTACCTGCATTTGGTGGTTGGACAGAGGTTAAATTAAAGCCATTTGTAGGAAGCATTCTGTTCCCAGATGACCATCTCTGATCATCTCGGGGATATAAAGTGCTGGTCCAAGCCTTGGCTCCCAGTGTTATTTACTGCAGGAGACTTCTGTGATTGTAACCCTAGCCAAAGATGCAATCATCTTGGGTCCAATCGACCTGAGGTCCTTTCAGCCTGCCTTCCAGATAACTATACATTTAGACACCTGGGCTGACCTAGGTATTCCAACTGCCATTAAAACAATTGTCTGGCCCTGAAGTACTGATGTACGTGGTTATTTTTCCAGTCACTTTTGATTGCTATGTATGCTGTACTGTGGGAAGGAGGAGCAGGCCCTTTAAGAGCAGTCCACATGATGGACTAGCAGCATGGTGTTAAACTAATGCTTGTGCTAAGAAAACATGTAGTGCAAACTAATGCAAAAGAAAAGCCTTAACTGGTTATGTACTGTACTTTATAGCCAGCATGCTTAGACATGTGCATGAATGTGATAAGAAACATCAGCCTCCATGCCTCTCTCTTTTAATGCATTTAAAGCAGATCTAAGACCCCAGAAAGGGACACTGTCACCATCTGCTGTTACAATGCAAAGTTGTTTTGTGAATCTTAATTGGCTTTTGCTGGATATAAAAATAACATACCATGCTGATTCTTTTATGTCCCTTATTAAAAGAACAAGGGAACAGATGCATGTACATGTGCCCAAGCTACTGCTTGGGTATTTTATTGTGACTGCAATGATAAAACACATAATTAGGTCAGTGCTGGCTTCCAACTGCTTGCCCAATCCCCCAATCCTCTTGAATTATCAAATGCTCTTATATATATATATATATATATATATATATATATATATATATATATATATATATATATATATATATATATATATATATATATATATATATTCATGTGAATGTATATATATGCATTCATTCATTAGGCAGCAAGTGAACAATCAGTTCTCAAAGTTTATGTATTGGAATTAGGAAAAATGGGCAAGCGTAAGGATCTGAGCGACATTGACAAGAGTCAAATTGTGATGTTTAGAAGACTGTGTTAGAGCATCTCCAAAATGGCAAGTCTTGTCAGGTGTTCCCGGTATGTTCCTGGGTGTTTTGGTTAGTACGTACCAAAAGTGCAACCAAAAGGAAGGGCAACTGGTGAACCAGTGACAGGGTCATGGGCACCCAAGGCTCACTGGTGCGCGTGGTGAGTGAAGGCTAGCCTGTCTGATCCAATCCCACAGAAGAGCTAGAGTAGCACAAATTGCTGAAAAAGTTAATGCTGGCTATGAAAGAAAGGTGTCAGAACACACAGTGCATCACAGCTTGTTGCGTATGGGCCACAGACCAGTCAGAGTGCCCATGCCGAAAGCGGCCTACAATGAGCATGTGAGCATCAGAACTGGACCATGGAAGAAGATGGCCTAGTCTGATGAATTACATTTTCTTTTACATCACGTGGACGGCCAGGTGTGTGTGCGTTGCTTACCTGGGGAAGAGGTGGCACCAGGATGCACTGTGGGAAGAAGGCAAGCTGGTGGAGGCAGTGTGATGCTCTCGGCAATGTTCTGCTGGGAAACCTTGGATCCTGGCATTCATGTGGATGTTACTTTGACACGTACCACCTACCTAAAAATTGTTGCAGACCAGGTACACTCCTTCATGGCAACGGCAGTGGCCTCTTTCAGCAGGATAATGCGTCCTGCCACACTGCAAAAATGTTCAGGAATGGTGCAATCTGATTGAGCATCTGTGGGATGTGCTGGACCAACAAGTCTGATCCATGGAGGCCCAACCTTGCAACTCACAGGAGTCTCAGGTCCGGCAGGGATTGTAGGTGGGGGGAGTGAATGACCAGCGCTCTCTTCCACCCTCAATACCATGACTGAGGTGAGACTCTTGAGCAAGGCACCGAACTCCCAACTGCTCCCCAGGCGCCGCAGGAAAAAAAAAAAAGGTTGCCCACTGCTCCGGGTGTGTGTTCACGGTGTGTGTGTGTTCACTACTTTGTGTGTGCACTTGGATGGGTTAAATGCAGAGCACAAATTCCGAGTATGGGTCACCATACTTGGCCACAAGTCACTTCACTTCACTTATATATATATATATATATAAAAATATATATATATATATATATATATATATATATATATATATATATATATATATATATAAAAATTGTATATATATAAAATCATGTCTGGAATTGCTGCAGTTGTTCAGTGTAGATATGTGCACTGAACTGAACATACAGCATTGGGAGTTCATGAGCAATGCAGAGAGGATACAGTAACTCCTGCTCCATTGATTCTCCAATCTGAGAAGTACATGTGGGAACTGACAGAAGGTGGGGTGGAGGAGAAAGAGAAAGAGCCTGGCACAAAAGGAGTGAGAAATCACAAGAATATGCAAGAGAGAGAGAGAGATAGACAGAGAGAGAGACCGTTAAGGCAAAAGTTAAAAACATGAAAAAGTAAATGTAAAAATCCCTGAAAGTCACTGATGGCATTGAAGTTAATTGAAATAAATAAATAAATAAATAAATTCTTCTTAGTCACAGCGAGGTTTCAGCATTCCTATGGCACAATAACTGCATGCTAAAACATCACACTAAGGCTTCCAGAATTAATTATTTTGTTCAGTTACTATTGAAATTTTCATATACAATGATCAAAATGTACATTTCTTAAACCTTTTTTTCTTTTTAAATCAAGTATCATTTTTTTTAATTAAATTTAAAACCTAACAAAGTGTCTTAAACATATTATTATATTCAATTTAATAATCACAAATTCAAACAGTGATTATTTGAGTCACGTCACATGTCACAATGTCACAACGTTTATTGTCATGTACATGTACCATGTACAAAGTACAGTGAAATTCTTGCTTGAATGCTTCTCCACAGACTATAACCAAGACAAAAAAAAACAATAGATAGTACTTCTAAATACAAAATAACCAAATATATAGACATAACAATAGTAATCCAAATGAAAAAAATCTGTGCAAAGTCAAGTAGCAAAAATGACAGTAGAGTCCAATATCGTTATTGATGTTACACATCATGATGTTAAACACACAATGTGTGTTTAACAGTCTTACAAAAGTTGGATAAAAACTATCCCTAAATCTGTTAGTGCGAATTTGAATAGTCCTGAGCCGTTTACCAGAGGGCAGAAAAGAAAAAAGTGCTTGTACAGGGTGACAGTGATCCTTCGCCTTTCTGAGGCATCGTGTAGAACAGACATCCTCTACTGCTGGTAGCTGTGTGCAGATGATTTTCTGTGTTGACTTAACAACCCTCTGTAGAGCTTTCTTGTCCTGCATGGAGCAGCTGCCATACCGTGATGCAATACACCCTGTGAGGACAGACTCCACAGCATACCTGTAGAAAGTGGTGAGGACTATAGTGGACATCCTGGCTATCTTCAACCGCCTGAGGAAGTGAAGGTGTTGATAAGCCTATTTGATGATGGCTACTGTGTGCTCAGTCCATGTGAGTTTAGCCGTGAAAGTGACCCCCTAGCAATCTGAAGCTGTTTACCCTCTCTACTATGTCTCCTTCGATGTATATGGGTGCATGAACCTTATCCTGTTTCCTGAAATTGATCACCAGCTCCTTAGTCTTACTGACATTGAGAGACAGGTTATTGTCCTGGCACCATTCTGCCAGGAGCCTCACTTCCTCTCTGTAGGCCTTCTCATCATTATTGGTGATCAGACCCACAATGGTGGTATCGTCAGCGAACTTAATTATAGTGTTGGAGCTGTGAATGGCCACACAGGCATATGTGAACAAGGGATACAGCACCGGGCTCAAAATACTTCCCTGTGTAGTGCCAGGGTTGAGGATCAGTGGGGAGGAACTATTTCTGCCAGTCCGCACCTGATGGGGTCTTCTGGTGAGGAAATCCAGGATCCTGTTACACAATGTGGCATTCAACTCCAGATCTAATAATTTGTAGATCAGCTTGGTTGGAATAACAGTGTTAAATGCCGAGCTATAATCAACAAATAATAGCCTCACATAGCAGTTCTTATTGTCCAGGTGGGCCAAAGTAGTATGAAGTGTATGTGATATGGCATCCTCAGTGGATCTACTGTAGCGATAGGCAAACTGCAATTGATCCACAGTATCTGGGATGGTGTTCTTAATGTATCCCAGCACCAGCCTCTCTTTCTGGGGTTGAATCCCAAATGACATACTGTTGAGCACATAGTGCACTAAATACCTATGTGCACTATATACACACTGTTATGTTATATCATACAGAGCAAAAAACTGTTAAAATCATTCTTACAGTGTTTCTGTCTGGACACATACAGCATTTTAAGTGTAAGTTCATCACTGGGGATCCTTTCCATGTGCAGTGAGCATATGTATTGAAAGGAAAGCCATTAGAGGTTTGTTCTACCTATGTGTTAGCAGTGCTATAAAAAATTCCTACATGAAGATGAGTTAAAGTTTAAATTTTACATGCATCCCAGGTAGCAGAGAGGGGATTAGTCGATCTGACTCCCCTCAGGTAAAAAGGGGTCCTTGGTGGTCTGGATTAAAAGATTTGAGTTAGAGATTTGAATTATGGCCTCAAATATTTTATATATATATATATATATATATATATATATATATATACAGTCAGGTCCATAAATATTGGGACAGTGACACAGTTTTGGTAATTTTGCCTCTGTACACCACCACAGTGGATTTGAAATGAAGCAGTCAACATGTGACTGAAGCGTAGACTTTCAGCTTTAATTCAAGGGGTTTAACAAAAATATTGCATTAACTGTTTAGGAATTACAGCCATTTTTTACAGAGTTCCTCCATTTTCACAGGCTCAAAAGTAATGGGACAAACTAATATAATCATAAATATTAGGATTATTTTTATTACTTGGAGGTAAATCCTTTGCAGTCAATGACTACCTGAAGTCTGGACCCCATGGACATCACCAAATGCTGAGTTTCCTCCCTTGAGATGATTTGCCAGGTCTTTACTGCAGCCATCTTCAGTTGCTGCTTGTTTGTGGGTCATTCTGCCTTCAGATTTGTCTTCAGTAAGTGAAAAGCAGCTCAGTTGGGTTGAGGTCAGGTGACTGACTCGGCCATTTAAGAACATTTAAGTTCCAAGCTCTTGGGCTGCTTTCACAGTATGTTTTGGGTTGTTATCCATCTGTACTGTGAAGCGCTGTCCTATCAGTTTTGCAGCATTTGACTGAATCTGAGCAGAAAGTATAGCTCTGTACACTGCAGAATTCATCCTGCTACTTCTATCAACAGTCACATTATCAATAAACCCCAGTGACCCAGTTCCATTGGCAGCCAAACATGCCCATGCCATAACACTGCCTCCACATGTTTGACGGATGATGTGGTATGCTTTGGATCATGAGCCCTTCCTTTCCTTCTCCATACTTTTCTCTTCCCATCATTCTGGTACAAGTTAATCTTGCATCAGGACTGGTCAGGCTTTTTTTAGAGGTTTTTTAGCAAAGTCTAATCTGGCCTTTGTGTTCTTGAGAGTTACCAGAGGTTTGCATCTTGAGGTAAACCGTCTGTATTTACATTCATGAAGGTGGCTCTTGATTGTAGACTTTGACAATGATAGGCCTACCTCCTCCAGAGTGTTCCTGACTTGGCTAGATGTTGTGAAGGGGTTGTTCTTCAATAAGAAAAGAATTCTGCAATCATCCACTTTAGTTGTTTTCTGTGGTCTCCCAGGCCTTTTGGTGTTGCTGAGCTCGCCAGTGCATTCCTTCTTTTTAAGAATGTACCAAATTGTTGATTTGGCCCTCCTAAAGTTTCTGCTATCTCTCTGATAGGTCTGTTTTGGTTTTTCAGCCTAATGATGGCCTCCTTCACTTGCATCAACACCTCTTTGGACGGCATATTGAGAGTTCCCATGAACAGCTACCAAATGCAAATTCAACACTTGGAATCAGCTCCAGACCTTTTATCTCCTTAATTTATCATGATATAAGGAGGAAACAGGCCACAGCTGGCCATGAAACTGCTTATCAGTCAATTGTCCCATTACTTTTGAGCCTGTGAAAATGGAGGAACTCTGTAAAAAATGGCTGTAATTCCTAAACGGTTAATGCAATATTTTTGTTAAACCCCTTGAATTAAAGCTGAAAGTCTACGCTTCAGTCACATGTTGACTGCTTCATTTCAAATCCACTGTGGTGGTGTACAGAGGCAAAATTACCAAAACTGTGTCACTGTCCCAATATTTATGGACCTGACTGTATATATATATATATATATATATATATATATATATATATATAAATTCTATAAAAAAAAAAATATATATATATATATATATATATATATATATATTCTTTTTTTTAAGAAATTAAATTCCAAATGCAATTTTAATGCAACAGCCTTACCTCTTATTGTATGGACCAGTCTCACTGTCAAGGTGTTACTCCATATTGCATCGCCTTGAAAAAGTAATAACAACACTGCGGTGACAAAAAGAAATGAATGCAGATAAAAAGCATAGACAAATGAATACAAATGATGGCTCAGGAAGGGTGGGAGAGCCATAAATCAGGTATGGATTAATATTGGAGACAGACTCCTGCTCCTCTCATTAAGTTAGAGAGGCTTGAAGTAAGAACCATTATAATAACAAACTCAGTGCTCCCCTTGCTAAGTTAATCATTCACTCAGTCAGTGTCAGCTGGATGGGACAGATCAGGAGGACCTGCTGTAATGCTGAGTGAAGGATGGAGGTGATGATGCAAGGGGTTGGAGGAGAGTACGAAGGACTTTAGAGCACCCCTGTTCTCTTAAATGCCAGCCCCTGCCCTCCATGGAAGCCCTTATCCAGAACACTTAACCTTCATCCATCACTCAGGATCCGGGAGCTATAAATATACATGTCATGGGGCAGATGAAGCTTTCTTATGACCTTAGTTGAATACAGTTGTGAGTCAAATGTCATGCCAGGGGAGCTGGAAAGGCATCACTCAGGTGTTAAGTCATAGACCAATACGCTGTTTAACAGGAAATGGCTTTGATAAAAGTGTTTATGATTCACTCATCACACTGTCCCTTCTTGTAAATTACACACGTTTACTGAGCAATTAGACCTGGTTCAGTAACCATGCCACTCTGTCTATTGTAAATATGCCCCACACCTAAAAATAAACAGCTGAAGATGAGCCTCTGCCGCTGAGAGAGAGACAGGCACATCCATGTGAGGAGAGATGCCTTGCTTAGGGGCTCCAGCTGCAAACCAATAAACATCCTCAGTCATGTGGAGGAATTATATCACTCATTAATATTAATGAGCATGTCTGCATGACAGGAGTGCGTTAGGGATGGGTGATGGAGGCACAAGCGTGGGAGTCAATTTAAGTTAAGATAGCAGAAGAGGAATGTGTTTTGCATCCGGCACAAGCCTGTCACAGCTCTCTGGCATTATGAAACCATATGGGGAAAAAAATCAAGCAAAAATTCAATGATCATTTCTAGTTTAGATCTAGATTTCTAGATGCTTGCCTGCAATGCCAAAAAAGGACCAGCCCCTTCCAACCCCGGACATAATCATCAAAACCTGCTCCAGCCAATGTTCCCTTCAAGCCTCTAAAACAGCCCAACTTGATCAATCATAGCTTCTCTGTACTGGCACCCAGTAGTGGATTGAACATCTCCTGGCTGTTTGAACAGCAATCACTGGCTGTCTTCAAATGAAGAATTAAGATCTACCTCTTCACCAAGCACCTTGATAGTATTCTTAGGGCATCAGCGTACTTCCTGTGAAAACAGAGGTACTTTGCTTGCCATGTCATGAACATAGCAAGTGGACAAACTCTGCAGCCAAATGTGCTATTTGACACCCGTGATTGGACATAATCAAGGTGAATCAAGGTGTACTCAAGTAAATTCATTCCAAGATGGAAGACTTTGATAAGTGGCAGTTGTCTTCCCGGAGTCATGGAAATAGTCACTCATATGAGATGGCCAATAAGACCTGCCATAACTGTAAATGACAAACAAGAGAAAAAGGCATGGCATAAGTTTGAAGACGGGCTACCATGCAATCTCAAACAGGACAGCATGCAAAATGTGTGGATATCTGATGATAGCAAATCTATATGTTGAATGCACTAGCCATACATCCCCAGGTGAGGTGAAGCATTGTCCTGTTGTCACAGCTTAATTGTAAAGAAAAGTTTTCCTTTGGGGACCAGGATGTTGCAGTAATTAACACAACAGGAACAGAGCTTCATAAGGTTCACAGTAAACAAGCATGTACATTGGCATGGTATCTAAGTGAGCAAGCCCTGAGAGTCTCACAGTTAACATAATTCCTGCAGTACAGCATAGAACACTGTCTTGACAAATACATACTAGTTGTATTTCTGCTGGAGTGTGGTTTCCATGATATGTGTTGGTGTGGATCTGTTGTCAGGGCAACTGAAGAGCAAGCTTGCATGATTGGGCGCCAGGGCAAAGGCCCTGCAATCACAAGAGATTTCTACACAAGGCTTTTCTTGTGGGCGTCACCCATGTGATGGCCCCTTTTTCACTAAGATCTTATAGAACAATATCAAGGCCAATGCAGAGGATTCCATCGAGTCAATGAGTCAATGTTTGTTTCTATGCTTAAATCTGAACCAGGGAGGATTTGGCATCAGTCCTGGGCTCTTATGTTGCATAGTGTTGGAGAACGAAACAATGTGTTCTGAAAGGACATGACCCCACATGTTGGAGAGAAGTTAGACGGCATGCACAAAACTATTTTAGTTTTCTTTTTTTAATGGAGAGAGCACTTTGGCCTTTTGACTTTGAGCTGCTGAGAATATGACAAGCTGCATCAGGGCTGTGAGGTGCTGTAGCTGAATTTATTTTTTGTGACATAGAAAGAAAGTTTGAGAGAAAGTTGGAGCAAGTGAGGAGGCCAAATGAGGTAGAAAGAGAGGGAAGGATAGAGAGAAGAGAAAGAGAGAGAAAGGGAGAGAGAATAAAGAAAGAAATTACAAACAGGCAGGCAGGTGACCCGTGGAGCCATTGCTCAGCAAGTGGTTGAGTTGCCTTTGAATTTGTCAAGGGACAGTGTGGCGAGAGGCCATAATCCACCTGCCATTTGCCTCTGACAGGAACACTGCTCCCTACTTAAACACAGAGTGCCATTGGAGCAGAACAGCTAGCCTTATTCCACTCTCTTGCATGCATTCCAACATCCAGCCTCTAGAGAAACTGGGAAGCAGAGAGTGGGAGAAAGAAAAATTGTCCATCACCTCCAGCTCTCCAGGAAGGACCTCGGTGGAGCAACGATTGATTGGTTCATTTTGGTTGGAAAAGTGGATCCCTGAAAACTTGTTTCCTCAGACTCTTGTGACAGATGAGCTATCGATTAGTTGTTTACAATCTGAGGGCACAGTGCCCTGACAGTGCATGATAGAGCTTATAATGGTGTGTCCCACAGGTGCGCCGCAGTGTGTTAGGGTTAAACTTCAAGGCCTCTGGATGTGCAATTAGGATGGAAAGCGCAGTGTGCCTGACCCAAGCAGTCTGAAATGGCAGGAAGAGGAAAATCAAACGAGTATGTAGAAGGGACCTATAAATCTTGGGGTAAGAGTTGCTCTTTTGGTTGGGTCAGTGTTAATCTGGCCCAGCCTGATTATTGAGATCATCATCAGAGAGAGCACTACTACCGTGTGACCTCCTGGCATCATTTTTAATCGATTGTAATCTGGGCTTGTCAGAACAGCGAGGCAGGAGAGTTAAGAGCGAGCCAGACTGCTTTCAGCTCAGTATCAGCCAGCCATGCTCTGGGCACGGTTGCAGTAACCTTTACTATTGATTTGAGCTGATTCCCTTAAATGTCAGGTTCAAACTCCAGGTCACATGGTTATCAGCAGACATTAGCCGGCTTGCTTAACACTAAGCCCTGCAGATTCCTTGGCGCCACAGATAATTATGAAATGTCATTATTGTGTGCCGGGCCTATCCAATTAAGGTTATTAGCATTTGATGGTGCACCGTGACCCTACCTTGCTTGAGATGTATTAATCAAGGCGCTCTAATGTGTCATGCTGCTCCTCCTGCCTGTTATCATTCACTGATATTACAAAGAGTTTGTTCATCAAAGTCAAATCAGCCATGACAGTTTATTTTATTCCATAATTTACATTTGCTATTTCTTTCTCCTCTTGTGCATTAATGCTTTCCTCAGCTGAATACAAAAGGCCTACTAAAAGGAGACATAAGGTCAGAGTGATAGGATCTTAGGTATCAGCACATTCTCTAGGCTGCACTGTGAACAAATGCAGGAGCACTGGCATATCACACTGGAAATCAGACAGTGTCAGAGAAGGAGAGTTTGAAAGAGCACAAGAGATTAGCAAAGCTCTACTCTAAATACATAAATAATGCTCTCTCTCCCTCTCGCTCTTTTGCTGCCACAGGCATGTGCACTGTTCATTTATTGTCTCAATAAAGCCTGTCTGCAGGTCTCTGCGACGGTCATCAGTCACGGTACGTCTTAACTGGGTCAAGACCGCAGGGGCCCACGAGATCGCTTCTGCCTGTTCTCTGTCTTCAGAGCATCAGCCACAGCTTGCTCTGCTATCGTTTAACACCTGAGAGAATAGTGCAGGAGAGTCTGTAGCATGCATCAGAATGTGTTTAAGCTCTAAGGTGAACAGTGCAAATAAATAAAAAAATAAATAAACGATACAGTAGAAGGAAAAAAAATTCTATTAAGGTCCAAATTTCAAAAATATATAATTACATACAGGGCAGTGGGTAGCATTGCCACTTCACGTCACCAGGTTCCCCAAGCCTGAACTCAGGTCACTGTGTGTGTGGAGTTGACTATGTTTTCCCTGTGTTCAGGTGGGCTCTCCAGTTTCTTTCCACCTCCCAAAAGCATGCCAGCAGTGGATTGGCTACTATAAACTGCTGCTTAGGGTGAATGAGTGTGTGAATGTGTGTACTGGCATCCCATCCAGGATGTACTCCTGCCTCATGCCCAGTGTTCTTGGCATTGGCTTTGGATTCACCACAGTCCTGCCCAGGATAAAGCAGCAACTGAAGATGAATACATAATCACATACATCAGGTGAAGTATGCTTGAGCAGAATTTAATCTAACAAAAAAAAAAGTCATCACAGAACTTAATCTAGAAAATTCATTTAATCTAAAAAATATTAATTTAACCAAGAGACAATTTTTAAATTAAGAGCAAGATCTTTTATAATACAGAAAATCTCAACACTACTTTTGTCTCTTGATCAAATTATAATTGGGATTTTTTCTACTTTGCTAAGATCAGTAATGACATTATTGTTACACAGTAGAAGCATTACAACATGTGTTTCCTTTGCAAAGTACTTGGGTTCCTGTGTCACATTTCTTTACCGAGAAATTTGGCACAAATGTGGCGCTTATTGTCTGATTTTAAACAAAGAACTTCAGCAAGAAAAAACTATTTATAATGTCCACCTTCTGCATACAGTATGCGAGGATGAATCACATAGCAGGAGTTAGTAAAGGAACAAATTGGCTGATTCACAGCTGTTTCTGAAGAAGTTATGAACCCTGTGTGTCATGTCTCAAGGGCCTGTGCATGCGAATGTGTGTACTAAAAGAAAGCGTTTATGTCTACACACCATGTTCACCTAAGAAAAACAATGCCATATGGAACATCTGGCAACAGCTGAGGTTAGTACTATGTAATATACAGTATTTTATTGCTTTGCCTCAATCTGAGATTGCCTTTTACTAGCCAGCACAGTTTGGGATTCTGATTCTGCACTAGTGGCTAATGTTGCACTTGTAAGGAAGATCCTTAACCCTGAAGTGTTACAGAGGTTTCTTACGGAATGCGCTATGCAAAGAAACCACTTCCTAATTTGTGCGTGTGTGTGTGTGTGTGTGTGTGTAAATAATAATGATTAGTTATAATTGACTACATAAAATTCATTCATTCATCTTCAGTAAGTGCTTTATTCTGGTCAGGGTCTTGGTGGATCTGGAGCCTATCCTGGGAGCACTGCTTGGGAAGCAAGAATACACCCTGGATGGGTAACTGGTCCATCACAGGACACCCTGCACACACATTCTCCCCAAGGGGTAATTTAGTGTAGCCAGTCCACCTTCAGGCATGTTTTTTGTGGGAGGAAACCGGAGAACCCGGCAGAAACCCACACAGGTAGAACATGATAGTAACTCGAGCTCAGCATCGAATCAGGGCCACTACACGAAATAATGTAAATAAGTTTGACACATTTTAAGTTTTTGACAGCCCTAATAATAATAATAATAATAAGAAGAAGAAGAAGCTGATTTTATAGTTTCAATGACTTTCCATATAGTTAATATGGAATATACATCCTATTACCTCACACTAAGTAAGTTCTAATACCTGATATTGGACGCTGCCCATCATAATACTGTATGTGATTGATTCAGGATGTTCTAGTGTACGCACTGCGTGCAGTTTCAGCAGTTTGCCAGTAGAAGTCCAAGGGCAGCTGTGCGGCTGTATTGCCCCCACAGACGCTGGTTATTAAATGATCTCCGTCAGCATGGCTCCTGTTCTAGTTGACATTTCCACTGCTGGTTTACAGCGTCTCCCGCCTGCTGAGGTAAGAAATGTCAGTGCACATCTGCGAGTCCGTGATATCACTCAGAGCTGGGTCCAAGTGTACCAAGGTCTGCTGGGAACTCACAGCCCCACCGAGAGCATCACAGCCAGACGGAGTCTCCGCAAACAAACACCGGCGTGCCAAATGCTGCTGCCAATTAGGGCTCGGCCTGGCATTTACCAAAAGGCTGCGAGGATAAATGCTCCATCCCTCAGAGCAGGGGGGGTTTCCATGATTAAACTCGGTGTGATTGACAGCAATTAGGATAGATTTATTAATGTAAAGGTTAGTTTGGTTTTTACACAAATAATGTTGTATCATACACGAGAGACAAAACAAGCGATGAAGTAACTGAGCAACTGAGCATAGTAAATACCAAAGTGTTATTTTGCATGGAACATCTTTGGAATGCCAGACTATGTGACGAGAAATTAGCTTTTGTGAATCCAAATGTTTTAAAAGGTTGCAGACAGGATTTGGAGCATATCTTCATCATTGTAGCTGATAAGCAGAATAATCAGATGAGAATCATGCAGTGGAGTGTAAGGACCTGGGATGCTGGTGACTGACTAATTATACAGTCTGAGGTGGAGAGTATATTTATTTTAGTTCCCATGATGCTTCACTGTCTCTCCTGGTGAGGGTCTCACTCACATTTTGCCCTCCAGCTCAGGAACACAACTAATTGGGCTGCATTCTGTTCCTTAAGACCCATGAAAGACGATGCTGTTTGACTGGGTCACCTTTTATTTATTTAATTTATTGTCCTGTGGTGAAAGCTTTTGCAGATCATTTCATTTTGTGAGGTGTGCATGTGTGTAGGGGTGTTTCATGCTGCACTGCTGAGAACCAGGACAGAGAAGGCAGCAAAAAAGGAAGTGAAAAGAGAAAGTAGTTTGGAGCAGGGGGCCCGTGTGGAATCAAGATCCGTGTGAAATTAAGACACACAGAATTTTCTTAAAAGGCTCTTTGAGCTGTCATTAGGTGGTGGAGGCGCTGCTGAGAATGTTAATGGTGTGAAAGTGTGTGTGTGTGTCTGTGTGTGTGTGTGTGTTTGAGGAGGGGGGGTGCGTTAATGTGTCTTACACACAGAGCACTGCATACTCCTGTTTCAGTGTCCAGCTGTACTGCCAACTCGACTTGAGGGAAGGAACGCCTCTTAAATGTGGATATGAAGATACAACATTTAATGCATTTATGCTTCCTGTTTTCAACAGTGCATTGCTAGAGTGGCACTTGATGTTGCTGAAAGGATCTTGATAATAAACAAAAATACGAAAGAAAATCCTTCCAAAGGGTTTTTGCGTTTTACTGGGTGGTGCGGAGATCCGGGTGCTGATTCCGCCATCCTCCAGAGCAGAGATGGAGTTTTGTAAATGCGAAGGGAATGCCGATGCAGCCGTTTACCAGATCAGATGCATTATTAGATAAACAGCTGTGATCAGATATGGCCTGTAGAGCTGAGCTCACGCACTCTGTATCTTGACAGGCCTGTGCTTTCCACTGCATTAGAAAGGATTTATTACTCAGGGTTGCAGGCTGTTGACATGAGCAAGATATAGCATTTCGATGAGATAGTGTCCTGTAGAGAGTGTAATGACGTTATTCCTTGTCCTATCATGGCCAGATGAACTGTGTGCTCAAGTCCTGTCCAGCTACGAATTATGCCCAGGTTGTTTTTATTTCACAATAGCCTCAGATCTTACAGCTTATGCAGCCTGGACGTGACTTGATACTTAAACAGCTGCATTCATAAGATCAGTCGTGACAATATTGGTTAAAATGTTGTCAGAAAGGATCAAATTAGCTGGCAAGAGTAGAATGCCGTTGATTTATAACATCAGAAAAAATTCTGGGGTTTGTAGTATGTAGGTGCCTTGCACTTGTTTTATGGTCAATTGGATTAATAATTGGGGCTAACAGGCTATCAAAATCCAATTCACACACACAGAAACACTCGGGGAGCACATATTATCTAATTAAATGGACCACTCCTTATTTCTTTATTACTCTTCTTCGTGTCATAATTCACCATTCATACAAATGAGGAGAACTGATGGCTTCATCAAAAGGAAATAGAGAATGAAAAGTGGTAGATGCTTTGGCCTTAGTATGGTTGAGCACATTACACACCTTCTATTAAAATGCAGCAACTTGTAATACATTTTCAGGATGATGTGATTAATTTTTTCATCCTTTTGAATCCTGATCTTATCGCCTCTGTATTATTTTATGTCCTGCCATGTAAAATGTTTATCCTGGGATTCATGGGATTGTGTAAAATTGATTTATCTGGCTGTGGTTTGTGGTTGAGGCTGTGTATGTGTGTGTGTGTGTGTGTGTGTGCACAGTTGGGAGGAAGAGTCTCTCAGTTTGAGGAGAAAAATAAAGGGGAATTTCACAGATTTTTCACATTTCTGCATGATTCGCTTGTTGAGAAGTACACAAAGTCATTTCAATTATTTGGATGAACAATGCACCATTTTTGAGAATTGTTCACAAAACCAGTGAGCCTGATTAAAGCCTTTAAAATCTCTACACTACATCAAGTGGTTACAAATTTGCTTTGTGATGCTGTAAGCACTGTTTTGCAATAATATTTTGTCCAGGTTTTTTTTTTTTTTTTTTTTTTTTTGTATAAACCTGTATCCTCTGGTTACTTCCATGTTACATTCTCATTGTAAAGCGAGCAACGTGAAAGTTTAAGTTTCTGTTATGAAGTTTTTGTGCCCTGTTATGAACCATTATTCACATGTTTTGGTACTACCAATCATTCCTATTCACAGCTCATGGTCTAGCCTGATACTCGTTATGCTGCTACAAGTGTTTAATATACCCAAATGTGTTTTTACTAATGTTTTTTTTTTTTTTTTTTTTTTTAATAGAAGGCAGTTATGAAGAGTTAACATTAATTTCAGCTAATTCTGACACTAGTAGATGGTAAAGCACAGTATGGAGGCATACAATAATTATTAATTTTTATTTTTATTCTTTATTTTTATTTTTAAATCAGTACATTTGGTTAAAATGACCAAAACATTGCATTGTTGCCAGAAATAAAAACATCATTAGGTCAGTGGTTTTGCAAATGTTCTGGTATCTAAGGCAAAAAAAACACTTTTTTTAAGCTTTATATACACGTATCCTAAAAAAAAAAAAAAAAAAAAAAACAGTGTATGAGGACATTGATGAGTTTTGTTATTTCCAAAATGTCTCCAAGATGTATTAGACATGGAATATACAGATGAACAAAAAGAGAGGCAGGAGAGAGAGAAAGAGAGAGAGAGAGAGAGAGAGAGAGAGAACCGGATGGTGCAGAGCAGAAGAAAATTGCTGGTGTTGGTGCAGCAAATGGCCTCCCATGCAGGCCAAAATTGAATGTCTATTTGTATCCACAATTGGCAATTCACAGTCCTGCTATTTGAGGACTTGACGTGTCTGAAGATGAGACAGTGGCTGCGTGGGGGTTTCCCTCCATTCTTTTGTGGGAACTTTTAAAATGTGAATACAGAAAACTTGAATAGAAAAGCCAGAAAAGCCAAATATATATATACCCATATGTGATTCTTCCCTAAACTGTTGCCACAAACTTGGATACACATAACATCACCCAACGTCAGTGCCTAACCTTTCACAATCTAGTACAAAGGCTTCCCAGAAGAGTGGGGGTTATTATAACAGCAAAAGGAACTAAATCTGGAATGGGCTGTTCAACAAGCACATACGTATGGGTGTGATGGCCAGGTGTCCACAAACTCTTGGCCGTGTAGTGTATATCTAAACATAAACATGGCTGTAGGAAACACTCAGATGGCTTTTGGGTAGACAAAAGTATTTCTTTGTTTAATTAACTAAAGTTATCATGTCCGTGACTGGGATAAAGTGATAACTGAAGACAAATGAATGAATGAAGGAGATTCAATATCAAACACCATATCTATCCATTATGCTGCTCATTTGGCAGTCTGTTCTTTCTGTACAGAGGTGAAACACCTGTGCATTTTGGGTATTGTAGTCTTTTCTCTCTAATCATCATCTTCAGGATTTTTGCATGACTATAATTGATGGAAAATCACATTTTATCACATCATTAACATTTTATGAGTGTGCTGTGCATTACTAGCATTGACATGACACTCATAATGCAATCAATACTAAGTAGTTAAAGTGTTATAAAAAGAAACGCTACACTTTGAAAAGGCTTCATTTCCTGCAGCAGCCACACATTTCTTTTTCTCTGCCACATTATGTACAGTAGGTGACAAAAACAGAACAGACAGAATAAGCTATATAGACTACAGATCTACAGTGAAAAGTTTATTATCTATACAATCAACAGCATCTACAAGATGATGGCAAAGTGAAATTACAAGACATGGCCCTTTTAATGTGCTGTTGTTTCCCATCAAAGACATTGTACTATTTTTATCTAATTAACTAAGAAAATTCCCATTTTCTACTTAATCTCGATGCACACCTACGCCAGTGTTGATAAATCTTGCTTTGTTTACGTCATAATTCCTGTATCTAATCATCTCTGTGAAAACATATTCTGAATAAAATATTAATATGAATATGTTGAAATAACATATTACAACCTTATATGAGCTTTTAAGACCTTATGTCTTAATTTGAAGCTTTTGAATTTACTTAGATCCTGTTTAAAACAGAATGTGTTTATTGAACCGCTTTCACTGTCCCATGGTTCAGCCTACAAATAATATTTTTTAAGAATAATACATTATTGCAAACTCTTTCTACCCATATAGTGTATGTTTACTATTAAGACAGTACATATTTCCTGTTGGAAACAGACAGTTATAGAGAGAACATCTTTTAGGGACTGATATACATTTTGACACTTTTAATATGGTGCTTTTCCTGCTGGTGTTTTATTGGCTTGTTGTAGTGGAGGCATAGGATTAAATGATGCCACATGATACAAGATTTATGCATAATTTCAGTGTTTTATCCTGACAAAAAAGCCACTATAGTTTCACATATCAACAACTATGTTATTCTTTAAAGTTAAATAGAATTGTGTTTTTCTCCTCAATATGGTCACCTACCAATTCCCAGCCACCAGCCAGATCTACCTTATAATATGACCAAAACAAACCTGCGAAGGGGGTGAAGGGAATCAGATACTGTACTTCCTCCAAAGCCAGCTAACTGTATCATTTCTATCTGATTTTTACAAATTCACCATGTTAGCGTTAGCAATGTTACATAGAAAAACTCTGGATAACAAACAAAATGTGCTGTAAGAAACGTAACCCTGTTTTCTTTCACAAAAAAGTAGAGAAATCAAAGCATGTAAAATTTTGTCCGCAGCATTGTCACTGACCATATTATGCTGCATTTTTATTATTATTATTATTTTTTTTTTTTTAATCCCCATCCTTCTTTCTCTTGTGTGGTCATTTTGTTAATGGAGGATCAGAGAGGTGATGCTGTTACAATTCCAGCAGCTTCATCACTGTGATTGCTGATTATTAAATTCTCATATTAGACACAATTGTTAGACCTTAAGCTTGAGCCAGCAGAAATTTACCAGATAATCTTCATTCACATCTGCAGTAGTGCATCTTATTGTGTACCGTGGATTTCACATAAGAAACATCAACTTAAGAAAATGGTGATGTTTGCAACAGGAAAATATATTAATATATATTAATATATTAATAAAGATGGAATGGGTAGCAACTGATTAAAAAAATTGCAGTCGTCACTCATTTAAATATGAACACCTTTTATAGACATGAATTGCAACTTTCTGCTGAGAAGCTTTTAGAGCAGTCTCTGATTGAGTCTAATAAGTAATTCAAAATAAAACGGCCCCTTACTAGTTACAAAACTGCTGACTGATATTGAATTTAAGGGTCACGAGATTAACCTGATAGCTCTGATGATTTGGAAAGTGTGTTAGATTGGCTTCATATTGCTAGAGTTGTCCATTCTCTTCTGACCTCTCTCCTCAACAAGGCGTTTCCCTCTAAAGAACTGCCACTCATTGAATGTTTTTTGGTTTCTGCAACATTATGTGTAGCCTCTATAGACATTTTCCCTATTCTGATGGTTGATGTGAAGATTAGCTGTAGCTCTGGACCTGTATCTGCATGATTTTATGCATTGTGCTGCTGTGACCTGACTGGCTGATTAGATGACGGCATGAATGACCAGGGGTAATGGTGTTCCTATTAAAGTGACTTGAGTGTATATATAATATAAAAGTACACCGTAGACTATGCTGTGCATTGAATTAGGCCCTTCCACTTTAAGTTTCATTTTCATTGATTCATCTTTGGTAACAGCTTTATCCTGGACAGGCCACCATGCGCATACATTCACACCAAATTTATGTTCGCCAATCCACCTACTAGAGCTGTGAGACAGCAAAGCCCCCCTGTTAACTAAATTATTGTCTATAATCAAAAGAAAAAAATGTAAAGGGAAGTAAAATGTTACCGAAAGGGAATGTTGCTTTTGCAGAATATCAGTGGAGGGAAAATGTCTGTTACCAGAAAATGTTTTCGAGTTCAAGAGCTGCTCATTTATTTTTAATTAGTGAAATCACCAATGTACAGCCTGTTGCCTGGGTAATGCAGGACTTGCTAAATTAGTGTTCTCTGATGCATGCATGTTAACAATTATATCTGCACAATATGCTCTATTTTAGAATAATTAAAATTAAAACATTAAAAATTTAAAACATTTACACACACACACACACATATATATATATATATATTTTAGAAATTGGCATTTGTAAATGACACTCTTTAAACACAGCTGATTGGTAGCTTAATGAGACGGGATCACAAGGTTGAACTGCAGCTTAGTTTAGTTTAGTTGGGTGAAACTGCAGTGTGTAAATGGGATCGAATTAAGGTGTGTTTTGGTGCGTAGAGCAAACCCAAAGAACACACACCAACCAGATATATTTAGGGACGTCCATTGTTGGACTGGCTTGGCTTGGCCCATAAAAAGATGTTGTAATTGGGACCAGTTGTCTTTAATGTGTCCTCAGGAAAAAAAAAAAAAAAAAAAAGAAAGGAAAAAAAAAACATTCAATCTGGGTAAAAGCTAGACATCACATGAACATGTTCTTCATGTCCTTTAAACGTCTTTGTGCTCACTGGGAATGTCTTCTTCGTTGTCATTGTGCTCTCTGTGTGACATTCAGGGGTGCATTAGATGGGGCAAGAATGCAAGACGGCTTGCAGCCAAGCCTTGTCACGTGAATACACTACAGGTCACTAGACGTGATCAATGTTAACGGCCGATACAGTGTGTTCCTGCTGCCATATTCAGCATACTCTAGTTTATTGTAAGCAGTCTTTTCTTTCAGACAAAATGAATTTGACTGGCTCACTGTGTGTATATCTGTGTGTGTGTGTGTGTGTGTGTGTGTGTGTGTGTGTGTGTGTGTGTGTGTGGATTTGTGTCTATATGGTTGATAACCTCTCTCTTGTCTTGCTCCACAGCCCGTATCGTGAGGACCAAGCAGTGGTGTGACATGGTGCCATGTCTGGACGATGAAGGCTGTGACCTTTTGGTAAATAGATCAGGCTGGACTTGCACACAGCCTGGCGGCCGGGTCAAAACTACCACGGTGAGTCTCCTCCATCACACCACTTCCCTCTATAGTTAGCTTTTTTAGTGCAGGAATAATAATAAAAAAGCCTAGTTAGTTTGCTAACAAAGTTTTTCCTAAACATCATTAAAAAAATTGCTCTGGAAATTCCTTCCAGCTATTCGACTAATGTAATAGCCTAATTAATATAACATAATTAAAAGAATTTCCCCAAGATTGTAAACTCAAATTTATAGTTTTATTAATTTACGATATCTGTCACAAGTTAAACACTGGCTTTTTTTCTCTTCTATTTTTTAAGTCCAGTGATAACATAATTAAATAATAATATAATTAATATTATTAGAGATTATAAAGTCAAGTGTATAGTTCTATCTATTTCTGACATCGTTTATACAATAAACACTGGTTATCATGTTTTATTACCTTCTTTTTTAAGTACAGTGATAATATGTCATAAATATTAACGTAATTAAGTATACTTAATTAATATAAGATTTTAATAACATAATTAAAGGTTATTAATTATGTACTTCACAAGATTATAAACACAAATAGAATTACTCATTTCTGACATTTCTCTTAGGATAAACATCACAAAATAAAGATCATATCTTTTTTGCTGTTGTTTTGTTTTAGTACTAACACATTTAAATATTATAAAGTGTTATTTATTATAACATAAATTACATACAGTATAATTAATTCTGCAAGATTTAACAACATATTTGACAGATTAAACACTGGTTATCATATCTGTTTCTTTCTTTCTTTCTTTCTTTTTTAAGGATAGTCAACTGAGCTAAATAAGAAATAAGTAATATTAATAAAATGATATTAAGTGATATAACAACATGAATCCAAAGAGAATGATAAAGGGAAATGGAAGTTTTGTCTTTTTTTTCTGATCCCACAACAGCATCCCATTGCATCCCTACATGAATTGTCTCTGGATACATTTTTAACTTTACAGTATAGGCATGTTTGACTTTTCTAAAGCATACTCAAAGCTCTTTTCAGCAAGTACAGAACTGATGGAATTTCTTTGCTTAGTAACACTGAGCTTGGACTTTCTTCTAATTAGATGTAATTGCATAAGACCACTCAGCATTAATGATGGGAGCAGATGGATGATCACGGATGGTATGTGTGCGAGTAGAAGTGTGAGAGAGGACTAGAGAGAGAGGTGAAGCTCTACAGCGCCTGTCTGTACTGTCATCTGCAATTAAAAAGTTTAATTTGTGCTCATTCGTTCTGCACTGCTCATTTGCATCTCTGCCGGTCTTTTAATGTCAGGCAGTGAACTTTACCAAACTGAGGGCTTCAGGAGCTTAACCATCACATACCACTAGTTTTTCATAGCACGGGAAAAGAAGGGGTGGACACGGAGGCAGATAGAGGCAGACAGGCAAATGTAAACAAGGAGGCAGAAATAAAGTGATATTATATTCTGACAGAATAGAAGTATGACTGTATACCATGATAAGTAAATGTGAGGTATTTATATAAAAACCCTAATGCTAAAGCAATATGGTGAGATTATTAGAAAGTGCTATTTCTGGGTGCAATGTGGCTCTTGAAATATTTTCATAACAGGGGTTATGTCTTTTTAAAGGGGGGTATTAGTTTCTATGTTCTTTTGATAAAATATTGAAAGTTAGGAATGATCCTGTTACCTCTGTAATCAAAAATATGTTCTATAAATGGTGAACTGTTGGATGGCTAATTCCAATTATATATGTTTTTGGTATCATTTATTAAAGCAGTGCAAAATTCATAGCACTGTACTTTGGTATTCATCTAAAATTTGTAAAAGTCCAGTTGCATAAAATTCCTTGCTTACATAGTCTGGATATGCAACTAACATGGCTGAATAACCACAACAGTTACCTTTTAGTGTTTGGATTATAGCCAACACTTGCAGCGCTTTATTAACATTAGAAATGAACAGAGCAGACACATCTGTTTGTGACTTTTCTTTAAAAGTCAGTTCACTAATCAGAAAAATGTTTGAACTAATTTCTGAACAGCACAGGTTCACCAAAACTGGACAGTTGAAGATTAGAAAAAAAAAATCACCTGGTCTTTTTCCCGGTCTTTTTCCAGTCTTCCAGACTCACTGTCCAGTTTCGGTGAGTCTGTACCCATGATAGTCAGAGAGATCACATTTTTCCCCATTCTGATGTTTAATGTGAACATTTTCTGAAGCTCTTGATCTGTATCTGCACGATTTTAAGATTTTATGCATTGAAAGCTGTCACATTGGATAACTGCATAAATGAGCAGGTTTAGAGGTGTTTCTATTAAATTGACCGGTGAATGTAATTTCATATTTCCTCTTTACTACACTGATAGTCTCTTTGGAAGTGCAAGGTTTTGCACAGTAGTTTGATGCCAAAAACCATGTTATAGGGTTTAATTTTTCATACTGTTTCATCCATAGACAGCACACACTAAAACCTCCTAAAACATGGGGTGCATATGATTCCCCGAAGTACAAATGCTCCTTCACCACGACAGTGACTCAGTCCAGGAAAGGGCCTTATCTGAAAACTAAGTTGATATGTTTTAAAAGAGCTCTTGAGTGGTGCTTCAGTCTTAAGTTAAGGCTTAAGTCGTCAGGAGTTTGTTATTTGAATCATAAGTGCCACAACTATTTTGAGAAAGGCCATGTCCATAACACCGAGTCACAACCCTCCAGGACCAGAAGGCCAAGAGAGCTTAATTAAACATAAACACTGACATTTCTGTCTCCCTTGTTATTCATATCAGTATTAGCCAATCATAAGCATCTGTGAGCTCATATGTAGAAAATAAGGCAGTTAACGCTTTCATTTGTTATCCTTGGCTGGTGTGTGTCTGAGTAAGTGAAAGAGAAAGAGAGAGTGTGTAAGTGGGAATGTATAGTTTGTCAGGGTGTCTGTTTCTTGGCACAGATCCATCCTAGATTCCCTTGTTTCCTTTCCTTTGGATAAAGTGGAAGCAGCTGCCAGATAGGAACATTACTGCCTGATCCATGCCAAGTTTTAATAGACAGGTTTGAGTAGGACAGACTCGGGGATGCTGCAGTAACAAGCGGACTCTCTCAAAATGAGCTCAATTACATAATATTACACCGCATTTTATAAAGTAGCAGATCTAAGACAAAGTGCGTAGTGGTGTTATATATATTATTACATACAGACTAAGTAGACAAGCGTGATTTATAGCTCGGAAAATCTGAACATTTCAACTGACTACAACTGAGAAAAACAATTTTCAGTAGACTTTGCGAGATCTCATTTGTACTGTACAGAGAGAGAGAAAGAGAGAGAGAGAGAGAGAGAGAGAGAACGGGGGTGGATGCTATTTCCAGCTAAATTACTACTCGTAATAAAACCCAGGTGTAACTCAGTGCTAGATAAGAATAAACACTCATTAAAATGATCTTATTGTGATTTGTTCCTCTGTGGAGGATAAAGTAACTAACATCTGATTGCAGCTACCTCCATTTTAAAGGCAGAACAACTAAACTCCTTCTCCTTGAGCAGGGGTCATCAGACTGGTGGACTGTGGTCTAGACGCAGACCCAGCAAAGCATTTCATTCTGGGCCAAACCAAGCACTGGAAAAAATAGCACAGCAAAGCCAATCAACAAAAAAACACCCTGACTGTAGTTCAGCAACTCGAGTTTTCTAAACATAAAGCAGCTTGGCTTCTGTAGCAGATTTTCTGTAGCAGTTTATTCAGTCATATGCAAATATGTAAATTATTTAGCTGAAGTTCATCAGCTCAGAGACTAGCAACAGGGTAGATACATTAAACGTTTTAACAGACATTCATAGATTTTTCATTGTATTTACCTCTCTGGGCTGATTAGCAAGCTGACGTTGAGGCCTGTTTAAAAAAAATAATTAAAAAAAAGAGCAAAAAAGTGTATTTATTCCCCCAGCATCAAATTCAGAATGGATAAAAAAAACTAATAATAAACTAATGGTTAAACTTTAAAATGTAACTGTTAAACATTAAACTGTTGTCAGTATTCAGTCTTTCAGTTAGTCGCTTATCTGGAAGTTTGTAATCGAGGAATTTTATGTATCTAGATCTTCACATAGTCTCAGAACTTCCACATACACATAGTGTGTGGGACAATTCAAAGGAACTGGAGCATGAGTTAGAGACAGAAAAGGGTTTATGAATAAACTGATAGATTGGAGAGATGAAATGAAAAGAGTATGTGTGTAGGTGTGTGTGTGTGTGTGTGTGTGTGTGTGTATGAGAGAGAAAGATAGAGAGAGGGAGAGGTAGAGGGAGAGAGAGAGCATTATCCTCTATTAGTATGAGGTCCATTTAACTTATTCAAGTCATTTCCAAATCAGAGCACTTCAGGAGCGCCTGTTCTCCTCCATGCTGCTTCTGAGAGGAGATGATGGTGAGAGGCTCTGATTTTCCACAGTGTTATCTTTGGAAATGGTAATTTTTATCATATTTGACAGCCTGCCAGCAAAAGGCATGACTGAGAGAGCTCATGCTCATGGAGGTTTTGGAGTAGTTTAGATGCCTTACTATAATTTCAAAAAGCTGAGGCAACAATAGCATTATAATTATTAAGCAAATATGTATTTCACTAGATAAGAATAATTACAAAAATAGTTTTAATAGGGTTAACAGAAATATAGCCAATTGCAATATCTTTTATTTTTTAATCTTTTATTTAGTAAAAAAAAAATCATATATATATAAAGTATATTTAGCTTTACCACTCAAACAACATATACAGAAGTCATATGGGAAATAATACACCACACATGTATCACTATCAAACTTCAGTATGTTGCTGTTAAAGAGGTTCTCGTAAGAACCTTTTTTTTATTATTATTTCGTTTGAAGTGCTATTACTGGATTTTACATTGCATCACACCAATCTGAGCAAATACTGTATGTAACTAACTAAAGTTTCATTTGCAGATGAAATACAAGTGCCCATTGCTTAGGAACTTCATACATCTTCAGTAAGCACTGAATCTAATATACCAAAATATTGTTTAATATTATTTAAAAGGTCACAATAAGGTTATGTTTAGCCCAACAAATACCTGGAAGTGTAGAGCACACATGGGCATTGTGCTCTGAGCTGAGGTCGAGACTACAGCGTCTCGGACACTTTAACTTCAACTCAAAACTTAGAGACACAGTTAGAGTTCAGACGGTTGACAACACCACAGATTTTCTTACAAGGAGGAGAATTGATTATAAATAAGTAAATAATATACAGTGGGGTCCAAAAGCCTGAGGCCACTAGTGAAAGTTTTGCATTCTTTTCTTATTTAATATATATATTTTTTTAATTACAAATGATATTATCAGCAACAACGTGAGTGAAACATACTTTAGAAATATTTACAGGAATTACAGAATTTCTTACCATCAATCTATGTTAGATCAAACACATGTTCCAGTGGAAGGGATAAGACTCGAGGAAAATCTGACCCTTTGTACAAAAATGACATTAACACAAATTAGAAGTGAGTAACCCCTCAGATCATCATACATGAACTTAAGCATGTTCTTTTGTAAGTCGCTACCTCTGTTTTTTTTTTTTTTTTTTTTTTTTTAATTCTCTGATTGTCACAGAAAATAAGCCTTGGGCCTGTAACATTCACAGAAAGTGAGTGCTAATGATTATAGTGATCAGCTACTTTTCTACGGCTGATACTCTGAAGGCTGCTTGTACTTTGATGTTCTTTGGTCTTTTTCTTTGGTGTGGGACTAAACAAGCTGTTCTCTAAGCCTCATCTAACATCTACCAGACTAAAGTGATGAATAATAGGGGACGGTCGATAAAATGCAGGACGTGTTCATGCAACCGGTTCATTAGTGTGTGTTAAAAATGAGTGTTTTTTTTTTTTTTTTAAAGAAAAAGGCCTGCTGGAAGTGTTAGGTGTCCGGTGGAGATCGGAGTGCAGACAATGGCTGCCCCTGCAGTGCTAAGGTGCATGCTGGGGCCTGTGTAATTGATCCCATTGGGCCTGCTTGGCACCTCAAGACACATCCCAAACCTCGGGTTGAACAGAACGACCGTTGAGACGACAGCTGCTTTTCCATGCAAATGCTCTCTCGGCCGCTGCAGACCATTAGCTTGCTCTGCCAGCTCTTATCCGCCAAGTCAGCAGTCCAGGCCCACTGCCTCCGTTTTGAGTCTCACTGGAAAATAGGGAATACACTGGAGAGTTAATTTCAGGCAAGGCTTCCTCCGAGTTATATTTAGGACATTGTAGGTCATGCTTAATAAAGTCGAACAGATATGATTATCAAGACAATACAACTTTGAGAAAGACTTCTAAAAAAAAGAACGCTTGTTGACTGCCTCTAAGTGGATTGCAAATTCTTTGCGTTTCACACTTTTCTGTGTTGCACATTTATTCCTGACCACCTTGCAGTGTTGGCTTGAAAAAGCAGTATTCTCATTCTTTGCCACCAAGTGAGCTTCATCCAAGAAAAGCAATAAGAGGAAGCAGCGTTGAAAGAGATGCATTTTATTTATCCATTTTTGGAACTTCCACAACAACACTGAATCAGGTGATGCTTTCCCAGGTAAACAACACTCTGTGTCTCAGATTGAGCCAAAAAAGCTCAAGAGACAGTCAGCATTGATGCTTGTCATGTCAGACTATCTACTCTCTCTTTCTCTCAATTATGATGCAGTGGGAATCTCCTTGCTCATTCCTCACTAAACATGGCAAAACACACAGCCTTGTGAGCATAGCAAGGTACAGAACTCCTCAGCTTTAAAGCTCTAATTAAGACAAATGCACCTAGAAAAACTGATCTATTTAAGAATGTGAGGTGGTAACATAATGGATTGTGTGATGATAAAAGATGTCCTATTTGTCCTTAGAGCTAGAGCCCCAGGTGTATACTTCAGGAGAAAGTGGAAAAAAATAGATCCACGTGAACTGCATTAGGGCAGCCCATTGATTTTGGAACCATTAATGTGCTGTATGCTCATATGTCCTCCCTTCATATGTCCTCAACATCCTAAAAGGTCAAGCAAGAATTTTCGAGCAACATAATGTGGATCATTACATCATTACTGCTGACAATGTGACAGCACTAAAGATTCTTGATACACATACAGCTTTGTGATATTGTCACTAACTGGCCTAGTAACACATGTGCTGGAAATAAAAATGTCTGTCCTACATTTCCATTGTTAGGAAACATAAAGGAATGCAAAAATTCTTAGTATTAGTGCATTAATATTCTCACAACACTTTCACCATTGCAGTTAGGGTTATGAATAACTCCAACATCTGCAGAATAAATTAGTGGTTTAAAAATGTTATTTGTTATTTGTGTAATAATAATAATAATAATAATAATAGTTCTCAAATATGATTGATCTAATTTTTACTCACTTATCTCTCTATAAAGACCGAATTAAAGCTAAAAATTCGTTAATTAGTTTCTCCTAGAATTTAAGAACATCATCAAATAGACTTTATCAAGATTGTCCAAATGTAGCTGATAAAAATAGAGAAGTCATTAAACAGATCAGATGCATTTTCACAAGCTAGCATTTTTCATATGTTATAAATCCTATGTTTCTTACTAAACATACCAAAAGGTTTAGTGGGCAGTAGTGGCACTGTGGCTATTGATCAGAGGGTTAAGAGTTTAAATACCAGCACATCCATATTTTAACTACTGGGCCCTTGAGCAAAGCCCTTACCCCTCAACTGTGCCAGAGATGCAGCATCATGGCTGAACCTTTGGTCTGACCCCAGCTTTCTAGCTGGAATTTATAGAGGAAAGAATTTTGTTGTACTGCACATGTGTACTCATTTGTTATAAAGGCTGTCTTTCTTTATTTAGCCCAGTATATTCCCAGGCCCAACTGGTTGTTCTTTTAATTGCATATATGTAATTACCTATTTTAATTACTAAATAATTTATAGTATTTCGCCCAGAGAAATATGAATTGGTACACCGACTACACCGTTCTCGGCTGACATCAGTGTCCAACCTCACTAATGCTCTTGTGGCTGAATTCTCACAGATATGCTAGTGGAAAATCTAGTGGAAAGCCTTGTGGAGAGTGGCGGTTAGTATAATAGCAAAGGGGGACCATCTGGATTGACATGTTCAAAAAGCACATAAGGTTATGATGGATAGGTGTCCACTTACTTTTGGCCAAATAGTGTGTGTCTGAATATATCATGTCTGTTGGAGAAACATCAGAAGCAGCTTAGTTTGAAAGGCGGTAATCACGCCTACTGAGAAGAACCTGATATATAAGATTGATTAACTATTCATTAAATATTTATTAAGATAGATGATTTTTTAACACTTTTGAATTAAATTATAATTCCATATGTGTCTTTTCATAGTTTTGTCTACACATTTCTTCTATTATATAAAGGAAAAACTTCAAAAAAAATCAGACAGTTTCTCAGTGAATTATCTCCAATAAAATCTATGTAAGTCTCACTAATGAGATAAAACTCTTGTTGCTGGGTAGCCGTGATTTCACACAGAGCAACTGTGCTAGCAGATTTCTCTTCTTATAAACATGGAACTTTGAGTTACCTATGGTTATATGTTAAATTTTTGGATAATGAATGCATTTACAGAACACTGCAATCATGCTTTCGTTGTATACATAAATATAACAGGATGAAATACCAATTTCATCAGCTTCATCACATTCTTAGATGGACTATTTCCTTTTCCTACTAATGGAGTCCTGATAAAGACAGTGTAGAGACAAAGTTCTTGAGACATTCTTGAGTTCTTGAGAAATTCTTGAGACATACTTTCAAAGCATCCATCATTTTGTGTTTGGATATACACAAAAATGACTGAATACAGTGTGAAATAGCTGAGTAAATACTTTATTATTTAAAATGAGAGATTTAAGACAGTTTATAGAAAGCCAGTAGGAAATTTAGGTTGGAAATTTAACAGGGCTGAAGAGATAAAAAAATATAGACATGACAGATCTGGGCAATAAAATGACCTGTTAGGACTGGATTTACCCCAGTTAAACTAACACCACCAAAATAGCGCATCAGTGTAATTACAGGTTTGATCAGCAGTTTTTTTCTATGTGTTACTGCTTTTGATGTTTATTGGATAAACAGAAAACATAATCTTAAACAGCAACATGGAAAGGTTGATTATAGAAACCGTATCTCTGGTTCAGAACTGCCCACATTACCCAGAGTCTTCCTCATGCAAAGATGATCATATCCAAATGCTGTATCATCCATTCCAGCTGCTGGATTTTATTTAACTCTGCAAGTGTTACTTCAAGATACTGAAAATACAGGAACAGAAACACGGTCCTTTCAGTTAGGGAAAAGATGACAAATTCATTCCATTAAAAAAGATATTCCCAACAAATGAGTGGATAGGGTGGTTAGACAGTTTGCTTCTCTGTGACATTTGAGGATGTGAAGTCATGCGAGTTCATTCAGGCAAAATGTCAGCTCGAGGCCATATGCTCCACTGGGCTTGTTTACTGTATGGAACACCCAGGTGAAAACCTCCATATGTGCTGTGAATAACAGTCTCTTCCTCTTTTTGGCTTCACTTGCGAATGTATCTTCGCCTTCTCACACAGTTCACCCATGAATCTGTTGCCTGCTTCCAAAATGTCCCACACACACCATGCAAAATTTAGCAGCCCTCCTTTTCTGTGGGATGTTTTATTGGCTCATGGGAGGATGCATTTTGGAAAAGATCAATTGATCCTAGGGCTCAAAAGGCCCCAGCAGTGGGACCATCTGTGGCATTTAGGATAAACTGAATTTGCGGCTTGTCATGATATTGTGCTTTCAGGAAACCGCTTATACTTTTGTCTGGGTTGTGTCTTAGACCTGTTAAAGCCTTACCAATGTCTATGTTTAAGAAGACAAAAGGACAAACACCTTCTCTACCCGAGTATAAAATAGAACTTTGACATACTGTCTGTCCATATTTAGTCTGGTTTACTTTCATAATTGCTTGTATGCATTGCTCCATGGGCATTTTCTGTATGCCTTAGTGAACTGACAACTATTTCATAGCCATATATACAGCAGCTGAACTGAAAACTGTTTTATATTCATACATCCGTCTCTCCATGAACTGAGAGTAAAAGTTTATGCTCCTTTCCAAACAGGCTTCTGAAGCCTTCAGAAGGTCAGAAAGATGGTTGTGAGGCAGCCCCTCTACGAAACAGAAATAAATATCCATAGCCACCCTCATTCAAAGCAGGAAGACAGAAGTGACTTATAAAGGGGGAGAGTGGGTTCCTGTGGACCTCAACACTGCCGCTTTGAAAAGATGAATCTGTTTGAGCATGTTGTCCAAGACTCAATGTTGGGCTATAGCATATATACAACTATAACATGTGTTAATTTAACTCCAGTGTCTACTAGGTGATAGCATTTTACCAAATGAGTAGCAGGGAATGGGTTAAAAATGCTAAAACATTTAATTATCTTAACCTAGGCTACAAAATATAGACCATTAATTCATCAAGTTATGTATGTCTTGTCAGTTGTCTAGAGCATTTCAATTAACAGAGCTGTTTCTTACGGAGTACATCTTTAAAGTAGTAAAAGAGTGACAAGTGGGTGATAATTACTGTCTATGAGGACACTTCCTCATGCTGAAAACAGAACTCATCTCTGACAAAGAGTGCCCCTTAACAAGCACCCCACTCAACTCGCCTCTTGGCTTCTGGCGCAGCACACCAGCAATGTAGTCGAACAAAGACAAACAAACAAATGAAAACAAACTAGCGGCTTTCCAGCTGCTCTGCTCTGCTCCACTGTCAGACGCTCACAAACATGTCAGACAGAGCAAGAGAGGAAACGAATATAAATACCTGCAGGAAATCAATTTCAAGTATGTCATATCAGTCATCACCCCTCTGGTTTGCCTTAAACCGCTCCCTGACAATACAAACCCATACCTAACCATACCTCCACCTTGCTATATCCCCTCACTGCCTGATGCAGGTTAGGGAGCTCTCCGACCAGGCAGCATATGTCCATACGGTATATTGCAGGAGACTGAGGCATGGGCATGGTAAATGTGGTCCTCACATTGGCATAATGTTATGGACTCACTGCAGGGGAATGTGGTCAGAAGGATGTAACAAGTTGTGCCAGACAGTGATGTGGTATGCCATGTCCCATCACTGCTCCCTCAGACAGCCCACCTGCCAGTTCCTGTTTGGTGATCTCATCCCAGCAGTAAGTGTGCCAGTCCATGTAGTGCCATAGACTGAGGGGGCAAAGGTACTTTTGGCTCTTGATCCTTCAAATGCATACTGGAATTTTGGTGGTGATCTGTACTGTACTGTACTGTACAGTATAGACTTCTCTGGCTTCACAAGGTTATCCTCATCCACTGCCTGCAGGAGTTCAGAAGCCTCTGTGCTAATATAAAGAGCCTATGGCAATGCCATCTCTCAGAACCACCAGTGATGAACTTCTAGTCTAGTCAACTTGCTCCAGGACTGCTCTCCTCAGTATAACTGGCTCTTGGGTGGGAGACTGTGGGTCACTGGCTGGGCTTCCCTGGTCATTAAAGCCTGAATGTGGAAGTTCACTAGTCCCTGGGACAGCCGCATGCCCAAGGCATTCAGTTCAAATATGTTTAGGTGTGCCTCAGTGTCATGTGGTGTCATCCTGGCCAGGGTGAGGTGCTTATTTGGTGAAGACACAGGAGAAGAGGAAAGGGTTATGACGCTCTTCAAAAGGGCCCAGTCTGCACCTCTGCTTATCCAGTTCTGGTGTTTGTTTCTTGCTGCTGTTGCTGCAGACCAAAAAGAGCCTGATATTGCTGTTCATTTAGGCTGGAGTGGCGGGAAGACCTGGGCAACAGTACTCTGCTCCACGTCCATGTTACTTTGGTCTCCAAGCACACCCAGGTTTCGGCACCAGTGTAAAAGAGAGAGCACCCCCTAGGAGAAAACAGCAGACTCAGCAGAAGGTTTATTTTTCCATCTCACCTTCTGGCATGACACCCTACAAAACAAGTGGGAGATAAGAAACAAAACCCAAATACATGCCGAAAAAAATGAAGTTCACTTGTGCCATTTTCCTAAACTACTCCTGATGCAGACCCACTTCACACTGCACATCCACCTGCTCTTGGCCCACTTTGTTTGAATAGACACCAACCTAACACACACTTCCACCTATTACTACTAGCTGTTTACTGCCCCACTCTGTTGTTTAATGGGCAGCCTGGAAATAGCTTCTGTTTTGTAAATCCATGAATGTTCCAGCCTTCGGGAAGTTTGTTTTGGGCTGCACAAGGAAAATGAAACTTCATTCAAAAAAACCTCATTCACCAGCTTGCAGAACAGCTGTAATTAAAGAATTTAAGGAAGGATTCCTTCACATAAGTCCTTCTGTGCTGATGAAAATTTACAGATATGGAAATTACTCATATTAAATCACCAAAGGGTAGCAGGGCTTGCATGGATAGAATTAATGTACACCTGTGTACTGACAGTGCTTTTATGGTGGATTTAATTGCCTAAAAGTTACAGTGGTGTATTAGAAATGTAGACTTGTCTTTAGCTCCACTCTTCTGCAATCATTCAATTACATTTCTCCCTGAGCATGTGACATTTGCCTATTAAATTGGGGTTTGTTCTGAATCTTGATTGCTCCATCCCTGCTGCTTTATAGTTAGACATGCTCATTTTTAAGCCAACACCTGTCTCTCCTCTGCCAGTTTGGCCCCTATGCATTTCAATAGTTCATTGTTATTAAAGACATTTGCCATTTTGCAAGCATTCGGTGGCCTTATCTCATTGGCAGTGGACCAAGCACCATCCAGATGGCATAGAGGTTTCTCAATATTCCCCCTGGTAGCAAAATCACTTGACAGTTCAATGGAGTAGCAAGCGACAGTTAAATTGACGTAAAGAATAAGCTTCATTTGACCTCTGGCATCTAATGCAGCACTGATCTGGCTACAAGAACAAAATGTTCTGTTCAGGTGAAAAGGGCCAGTTGGGTTAACCATGAAAAGTAATAAGTAATAAAACACATCAAATGACAAAAAATAAATAAATAAATTGACATTAAGCTGAATGTGCTTTGTTCAAATTAACTAGAAAATCACAATCTATGAGAAGGGTTAATATTCAAGTTACATTTTTGATTAGAAAGTACATAAAAGTGCTAAAAATCCAGAGACCATTGTATAAAATGTATGAAAACAAACATAAGTGTTATATAAACATCCAACAAAGTTTTAATTTAAAAAATGGCGGAAACATTGACTAAACAAAAGCTCACTTTGCTGATCAGACTGATCTGTGATCTGTGGGTGTGGTGTAATTCTAATGAGTGTGTTTCCCAACCAGCTTTTACTTTTAATTAGGTCAGTTTACATCTAAAGTATTGAATGTGGCAGATTTTGGAAGTACATCTAGACAAGTCACCACATGTATACATAATGTACAGCATACTGTGGCCTCCAAGTGGTCACAGAAACAAAAAAAGGGATTTTATTCCCGGTTACACTAACTTATCTGTTATTTCCACTCCCAGCTAAGAGCACATAGTTGGATACCCAAGCAAATTTTAATTCCATCATTCATTCATACATCATTCATTCACCTTGATTAACCACTTTATCCTGGTTAGGGTTGCAGCACCTATACCAAGAACAGTGGGCATGTGATGGGATTGCACAAACCCTGGAGCAGTGAGGTGACAACGCTACGCATTGTGCCACTATGCCACTGCAAATTCTGTATATAATGTTTATATTGGTAATACAGTATATAAAAGAGAACACAAAGTAAGGAACCAGCAACCTCTGGTACAATAGTCATGGTTGGTTGCAGTTATACAACCACTGATCCTCATCAGAGAAAAGTGAATATATGAAAAAAAAAACCATAAGTGCAGATTGGCAGATGAGGAACCAGAAGTAATTAAAAACCTTTTCATTTTGAAAAACCTACAGTTTATATTTAATTAAATATATTTAACGGTTTTCCATGGAACATCCATTGCCAAGTATATACACCTGGATGCATTTGTCTAAATGTGTTCCGTGTGTTTGTATGCCTACAGGTCTCCTAACACTGGCCGAAGTTCTAATGGTGTGGAGAGCTTCACATGGACTCTATAGAAGCCTGACGAGCTCTTTGCTCCCACTTGCCTGCTGTAGATAACTTGCTGTCTGTCATCAGCTCAACATCCGCCTCCAACTGCGTGTCTGTAGCTCCGCTTTGTAAATGGGCAGCGTCCCCTAGTGCCACGGAGGACATACGTCCACACAGCACCTCACACAGAGCACCTGAGAGCCTGCAGGACTGCTGCTTATAAGGAGCCTTGCGTTCTTTAAGGCTCACTGGATGTCTGCACCCTTTTCAAGGCCAGATCTGCGGTTCTAACCTGCGCGCTCTGTGAATAGGCCTTCTGCTGGAGTCCACCTTTGGCACTCAAACAACTTTTACTGACCAAAGAGGAAAAGTAACAAACAAACAGCTCAATAAACATTAACAAACGGAGTTCAGAGTGGAAGGGCTGAGCGAGGAGAAATTAAGACACCAAGCCCTGTTATCACACACCAGTATCCACCAGTTTAAAGCACTGGCATTGAAGAATTGATCTGTGCAAATGAACTGATCAAAATGAACTAAATTCCAGTAGTACCTTTAATACTTTGCATACATTTTTTTTCTTGAACTGAACCCACTGTATTTTGAAACTGGAAATATAGGCACTGTATACATACATTATGTGTATAAAGAAAATGAAATTTGCATTTTTTTCAGTAGCAAACTTTGCGACAATTTGCAATAAGCATGGTTGGTCACAGTTAAAGAGTACAAGCGTTGATCCTCATTGGACAAAAAAAAAGTGAATATCTGAAAAAAAAAAAATCATTTCAAATTGCCGGAAGAGGAGCCAGAAGTCATTAAATGTATTTTGAAAGGCCTACAGTTATATATTTAACAGTTTTCTATGTTGTATCTTTGTAGAGAACCTTATTTAACATGAATAATGTGGTGGGAATGGCAGTGATAGAATGTGGATAATAAGCTGTGTTTCATGCTGGCCTGCAGCAGCCTGCTCTTTCTCCTGCAGCAGTAGCAGCTCTCCTTTTACACCCATTTCACACACATGACAACTTCTTCTATACTAAACTGATGAATGGAAAAAGGACAGCACACAGAGGGGAAAAAAAAGAAATGATCGATCCGAGAGAACTGAACTTTATATCCCACTTTAGAATGCGGGGCCATGAAAATCGCTATTTGCTATCGTATTGTAAAGGTGTAGAAAAAAAAAAAAAAACCTGAGTCATTTCTCTATGGATTTTATCTAATTTATTTTTGTGCTTGTGTTTGTTTGCACAGTGCCACCATCAGAGTGCTGACACATACAGAGAGAGTTAAGAGAGTCTTAGAATCATTTACATGAAAATACTTTTTTATTATGAAATATTTTAAGAATAAATTAAATATGTGAAAGAAGAAATGAGTTGCTAAAATAGAATTTTAATATGCAAAGATTATGTTTGAGGCTGCTGACCTTTGTTTATTGTCCTGAAAAAAAAAATCTGTCTTTGCAGTGATGTCCACATTTGGATGAAAAAGAGCTGATATGGGTTAATGTGTGTGATAAAATTCATGAACACAGCTTGAGATCAAGCATTCACTCATAGATTTCAGAATCACTGTGGGATCAAAACACACAATACTCCAAATACCCAACAGAAAAAAAAGTGACTCCATTGAGTGTCTGTTGAAAATTGTAAACACTTTACAAGTAATAACACTTATAGGATGATTTTTGGTGTTTAATTTAAAAACAGAAACAGAAACTATGCTGTAAATGGCATACAATTTTTTTCTACATCAAGTGACAGGTTTAATATAGCCCAAAATAACACATTTTCACAGACTTACATTATGCAACTAAAGACAGAACATGAGAACTGTGAAATTTGTTCTGGCAGCCCTAGTGTGTATGCACACGCTGTTGCACAAACACATGAATACACACATAGCCACGGCTCAGTACATTTACACTGATAGAATTTAGGCACAGTGAGCAGCTCAGTAACTTTTCGCCCTGATTCATCACCAGCAGCTATAGAACCAGGACATGATGTTATATTATATAACTCTGGGGGTCACTTCACGCAATCAGACGAAGAATGAAGCCTGAGACATACACACTATTCTGCTGTAAATCTCTGACCATGATTATTGCCTCCAGACGGAGAGGACCCAGAGCAAACACACATACACACACCTGACAAAGGCAGTGAACCTGAGAAAGGCAGCGTCTCCTGTGTGTGCCTCTGTGTGTGTTTATATATGTGGAGTCCAAATGTCTCTACAAAAGTGACAGTATCTGACAGAGTTGACATTGTGGGGACATTTGACAGCTTGCTCTTTTTTTTTTTTTTTTTTTTTTTTTTTTTTAACAAAAACTGCAGCTTTTATTTACAAAAACTAAAAGAGGCAAAAGGTTTCCTTTTGGTTTAGGTGTAGGCATTAGGCATAGCATTGATTAGCTGCATTGATGATCATGTTAAGGGAAAGATAATAAGACAAAGGTGTGTGTGTGTGTCAGTGGTATAGCCAGGTTAGCATTAATTTCAGGGGGATTGATGAAATATGCTAAATAAAATCACCACGTGATCTGTACAATTACACTAATGAGTGTGATGTGCTCGTGTAATTTGGATGGCAGTCAGACAGTAGTAAAAGTAGTGGTGGTGTTCAGAATGTGTCATTTAATTATTTAAGGGACAATCTACCTTCAGCCAATCTTGCCATATTAATAATGTGAATATGCTTAGGAAATAAAATAGCTTTATCACAGTTCCACTGAAAATGATGATGACATGCTAGTCATGGGGGCAAATGACATTGCATCTCATAAAACCAGATCCACCTTTCTTTTTCTCCTCGTGCATGAACCTCAAGTACTACACAGGCTGCCACCTCAATATCCCAATGCTCATAGTGTAGCCAGGTGGCTGACAGTTTTTAAACTGAACTGAGACAATGCAGGATTCCAATTGGTTAATCCAGTTTCTCTCACCATAGCATCTTGTAGCCAATAAAATGTGATGAAACTAAAAGTGGGATGCAATTGTGTGACATCTGGAATGGTTAAATGTGAAGGAATCATAATGATTGTAATGATTCAATGACCTTTTATGAACATCAGTGTAGGGCAGTTACTGCATAAAACAATGTTATTTGACAGGTAAGTGTGTTATGTTAACCACCCACATATAAGAATTTGTAACTGTTAAACTATTTCAGTCATGGTTCAAACCCTCCGGTTCCACCTCTGGTGTTTGTATGTGTGTGTGTGTGTGTGTGTGTGTTACTTGGACCTGTCTCCAGCTCTCTGTCTACTATGAAGCTGTGCACTCTGACTTGGCCACCGAATTCTCCTTTTCTTGCCAACACCAACTGAAGACTAATGACGTTATGTTGATTGTGGAATTTCCAGAGATGGTTCAAATGAGCTCTTCGGAGGAGAGTAATGCTGCTCTGTGCAAATCTCATTGTCTAGAGGGCCTTAATATTAAATTATGGGTTGATTAGATCCCAATAATCTGCCCTTTCTCTTTGGGCTGCTGGTTTACTAGAAGGCAAGCCTCATTGTTTTAATTTGGTTTGCAATACAGTGTAGAAATACAGTGTGATATTTTTTTTTACACCTACAGCAGGTACAAAGTCCAAGTCCCCAAAAATACGAGGCGGGCCACATACACGTGCACAAAACAGGAAAACTAAGTAGGTCATATGTTAATGATTTTGTGTGGGTAATATATTGTGTGTGTACTAGTGCAGCAAGTGAGGATACATTGTATGCGGGTGTGTGTGTCTATTTTTCACCCACATTTGCTATCTCTCAGGGCAGTTCTGTATTTGTGAACACAGCAGCTGTCTTCATTTCCTTCAGTGCTTGACATTTCTAACAGTGCTGAAGGATCTGCTTGGTGTGTTTGACGTGCTCTAGAGAGAGAGAGAGAGATGGGGGAAGAGAGACAGAATGAGCAGATAGAGAGGCGGGAGAAGTAGAGAGAGACAGCCAACAAAAGAATTAAATGGGCAGAGACAGAAAAACAGGGTGAAAACAGTGGCAGGAATTCAACATTTGAATAAAATTTTAATCAGCCAATCACAAATTTAACCATACAATATCACCATTGACCCAGTCATCTAGCATCACAATTTGGCCCATGTCGAAGTTGCTCAGATCCATATGCTTGCCCATTTTTCCTGCTTCCAACACATCAACTTTGAGAACTGCTGCCTGATATATCACACCGCTTGGCAAGTGCCATTGTAATGATAATGATAATCAATGATATTCACTTCAACTGTCAGTGGTTTTAATATTATGGCAGTTCGGGTTCTGTGCATTCATTGAAATGGTTATGGTGAAGCTCACATAAACTGCTTATGTGTAACAGAACATATAACACACATAATCAAAATAGCATAAAAAAATAATCAAAATAGAATAAAAAGAGTACTATAAAAATGCAATACGCAAAATACAATATGCAATATATAGGTGGGGAATAATTATTTTAAATGCTTGATTAATTTCTCTTCACAGTCAAATAGCGATCAGTAAAAATTTATTTTAAAAAAGAGAGAAAAGACAAAAGATGTGGACTGCCAACATCCAAAAATTCAGTTGTGTATCCACATGTAGATATACTTTGGGGGTGTGGTGTTGCAGAGAATACTGAGGGGAGGGACTTTTTGTTGTTATATTTCGTTGTTGTTACTTTTTGTTTGATTTTTTGTGATTCAAAACAGCTAGGTTCCAACTGACTTCCAGCAAAAGTACTGTGTGTACTCAGCCACTATAACAGTTTAGCAACATTGGTACATAAATGCCATTTTGTGTTAACATTAGTTATAGCTGAAGCCAATCTTTTACATACACCAAGGCTTAAGACTTTCAAATTCTATTTTTCACAGCTCCACACATTTCATATTAATAACTCTAGGGTATCAACTTTATTTCCATGAATTTTTCTCTGTAATTTCAAAATAATACTGTAGCTATATTTATGTATACTTTTATAGTATTCGGTGGCATTGCCATTTAATTATTAACTTATTATATTTAAAAAATTATAATTTATTAAAGATTATAAATTATAAATTATTATTATTAACTATATGGTTGATGTCTTGAGGTGTTGCTTCAGTATTTCTAGATAATCCTACTTCCTCATGATGCCATCTGTTTTCGAAGTGCACCAGGCCTTTTTCCAGCAAAACACCCCCACAACGTGATGCTGCCACCCCCATGCTTCACAGTTGGGATGGTGTTCTGGATTAAAAACCTCACCCTTTTTATGTTCATCCATAAGGCTGATCATTATGGCCAAACCAAAGTCCGTTCATCACTGGGAGTTAATTTACGCTTCTTTTCTGAATGATGCAGTGATGAATGATGCTTTCCTGAATGATGCTCCCAAGGTTTTTGTATTTGCATACAATCGTATATACAGATGCTCTTGGAACCTTCAGTTGTTTAAAAATTGCTCCTAAGGAGGAACCAGACTTGTGGATTTCCACTATTTTTTTCTGAAGTCTTGTCTGAGTGGCTTGGATATTTCCATGGCATCAAAGACAAAAACGCAGTGACTCTAATTACAGCCACAGATGCACTCCCAATTAAGTCTTAATTAAGACAATATCGATTTCTGGAATCTTCCAGACTGTTTAAAGAAACAGTCAACTTATTGTATGTAAACTTTTGACCCAAAGAAATTCTGACATGGTGTCTAACTATTTAATTAAGAAATGCTGCCATATAAAAGGAGGAATAGTTAGTGTGTGTATATGTCAGCTGATGCACTGCAATGGCTGAGCTGCATTACTGGCCATGTAGCACAGCCATGTTTGTTTGGGGGCTTTTTTTTTGGGGTGGAGGGGGTTGTCATGATTTTGACATTTTCAGATGTCTGAGTTTTTTGCCTTTTATTGGGCCTTGTAGCTGCCACTGCCACAAATTAATGTAAATTTGGTTGTCTTGGTAATTTACAATTAATTGAGATTAGCTTGCATATATGAGTATAAAGAAAATCAGCGTTAATGTAAGTTTTCAAAAATCTGTTTGGATTTTTTTGTTTGGTTGGCCTATGATAACATCTACACACAACTTTTCAAAAATGATTAATAAATGAGGCCCAGTGTAACACAAGCAAAACATACAATAGCTATTTTTTATTTATCACACAGCCTATCTGTAATGAGAATATTATAGGATGTTTATAAAAGAGCTATTTAGGAAAGCATGAATTTTTTACCCTTACATACTGTTCATAATCCTTTATATTATAAACCAGGTCACTTTTGACCAGGTCCATATACTGCCTCACAAATAGTGTCTATGACAGCTCACAACTGTTTTTCTTTTCCAAGACTTTTATAAATCAACAGTAAATGTATATACTGTATAATGCTAAATCATTTTTTTTTTGGGGATCGGCAGAAACTGTACTGTATACTTCTGAATGGAACAAATTTCTCATCCAGAGTAACCTTGGGACCAAGGTTATACATCCAAGGCATCAGCTCTACACATTTGTTCCAGACATGTCTGACTGCCACCAGTAAATCTGTGGCAAACTTTGCAGGCCTGGACTCATGATTGTGAAGTCTTATTGTTGCTGACAGGGACATGGTGGCATGGAGAATGGGTCATCCACTTTCAGACACTGTCAGCAGCTTCAACTTTGAACTTGCACATGCCACCTAATACAACGCAACGGTGACAAGTATATTAGTCACATCTATGCTCATCCATTACATCCATGCCACATAATACAGAAAGGTTTTTATCTTTTTCTTTTTTTTTTTTTTTCAAAAAATGAAGTCTTTGGGGTAAACTTGCAGACTGTCCTTTACAGATAGACGTGTCAGTGTTGTTTCATTCACTTTAATGGCCTCCTACAGATGATAGACAGTCTGTCAAGAAGCTGGGTCAGGTGTATTAACACAACATGTGCACTAACATTGAATGAACTGAAACACGTCTGTGACAAAAATAACTTTTTTTTCACCTTTTTGTGAGCCTGGGTGGTTTCATAGGATCAGTTATGGGTCAAAATTGATGTTGAAATATGTGTAGCACCTGTTCAAAAAAAGTTTGTCGAACTAGAATATTTTCATGTTCATCAATTTTGGGTCAGTTTAGGATAAGTTGCCAAATTGCAGGCATAACATTTATTTTTAGAATGTTTTAGTGGCCTATAAAACATTTTGACCTGAACATTTTGCCCTGAACAGTGTGTAAGGATATTGCTATACTCAAATATTGCTATACATTTTGCAATACATGCAATGATATTGGATTTTAAAAGCAGAGAGAGAGAGAGAGAGAGAGAGAGAGAGAGAGAGAGAGAGAGAGAGTAATTTAGGGGTTTAAAATGTAGGGGTTTTATCAATATAAATTACACCATAGTGCTGCTGAATGCTCAATTTTGATTGGTCAGAAGGTGTTTAAACTACGTAGCCAAGTTCACTAGCAAACTAATTAATGTTAAGTACATTATGGTATCATGTGATAAAGTTTTGGCTGGCTGATAAAGTTAAACTTCTACTTTGCTGACCTTGAGAAGACTGACAGAGGTAGAGAAGATGAGAAAGAAAGAGAAACAGGTAGAGAAAGAGAGACAGAGAGAGAAGGTGTGAAGACCATTCTGTTTATGCCCTCGAGTCAGCAGTAATACTCATACAGACTCATCCCTCCATCATCCCCTTTTACAACCCAGATAAATTCGCTGCAATCTCAACACTTCCAGCACCAAATATCATTTACTTTGATGGATCACAGTTACCTACTAATCCAAATTTCATATTGTAAGTCTTTGTTTACAATATAAATCTAATTAAGTGCGCCTATCACGATCTGAGCAACAGATCAATAAGCAATATGGCTCTCGCAGCTGCTTCCCACAGAGGATGTCTACTATTGCCAATATTTCAACCCATAAAACTGTTGGGGTCTCCTTATTCTCACTCAGCACATCCAATAATCTGTCAAGGTTAAGACAGAAAGAATCTAAACACTGCCTTTGAAGCTGTTAGATCAGAAGGAGAAAAACATATGAAATATGACAGACAATAGTATTTTCTTATGTTGTACATTTTTTTACTGATATACACCACAGTTGCACAGTCGGTAGCGTGTATGCCAGTAGGTGGATTGATGCCTCTAAATTTCCCCAAGGTGTGAATGAATGTTTGCAAAGTGCCTTGCAATGGATGGCATCTCATCCTGTTGTGCATTACACCTAATGCGTCTGTTCTCTTTCCTTGATATTAGTTTTCATATTTATGTTGATTTATGATCTACGTTCTTACTCTTTGTGGGACCTTAGATTGTGAAGCATCTAAATAACTCCAACAAAGTCTCACTGTAACCCATGTTCATGCATATAGCTAAAGGAGGACATCATCTTCTCAAATGGAGAAAATTCTGGGAGTCAAATGTTTAGATACATACAGCATAAACAACACAGAAAAAGCATCTCGAAAAATGGGTTTGAGATGAAAAATTGCCTTTGCCTTGCAAATGCACTTAAAAGAGAACCCAGTGAGTGATGGCTTAGTGCTGACCCACACTTATTCTTTCATATGGCCCACATACTGCTGTGGAATGACAGTGATGAACTCATCTGGCCACCAGATACAGCCACAATTCAACATTTATTAGACCAACAAACTTATAGTTGGGTCGCTGTTGCCCCAAAATTGAAATGCCACACAAGCATTAGACATGGTAGGTGGCATTTGGGTTATTTTTGTCCTAGAATCTAAATGCTATGAAAATATGGCAGCTTGACAGTGGGCTACAAACATATACAATTGCTGCAGTATAATATATATATATATATATATATATATATATATATATATATATATATATATATATATATAGAATGTGCGTAAAATGAGCCATGTTTGGTCCAGAATCATCTGCTATGTGACTAGTATAGAGAGCCACAAATCTCCCACTATTAAGGCATAAGTCTAAATGCGGGGCTCTAATGATCTGCTGTTAGGCATGTGGTACAGCCTGTGACTCAGCTCATAGTTAGGAGTTCATCTAATCTGTTGCCAAGCTAGAGATGGCATGTACACATCTTCTGCATGACACTGCCAGGAGCTTTTAATCATGATGAGAAGATCTCTAATACTCTGCTTGTCCACCTCCCTCAGCATCACTGTTCTAGCCATCTCTCTTTACAATATCTTTTTCTCTGAGAGAAATGAGAAGAAAAGAGGCTCCACTCACGCTCGTAATCAAGGCATGATGTGTTGAGTTTAGGCTGCTCTAATCTTCACACAGCCCGGCAGCTGGGAACCATGGCCAGCCCATTTGAGCTCTAAATGAGAGAAATGGCTGGCCTGTGCCAGCTCCCTTAAAAACTCATTTACATCCTGTCAGGTTTCATTATGCAGCCGGACGATGAGAGTGGACAGAATCGGGTCGGAATGCAGGCCGCTGTTCAACTCGACCCTGCAAGCTGACCGCCTCCTTGCATCAGACTTTCTTTTTCCCCTCCGGCTCATTCTTGTTTCACTCCTTCATTATTTTCTCCTTCTGCTCTGTTGCTTCTCTCCTCATTGCCAGTTGGTGATAATCAGGAATGCCCAAAATCCCATTTTTACACATTTATATAATTATCTAGCGCTAAGAGCATCAGTACAGGATTAGAGGTGCTAAACGCTGAGCCTTGGACAAATTATGTGAAAGGTTTTTGCATAATCATGAGGGGAGATAGAGAAAAGGTAGGACAGAGACAACGTAGGTAAAACGGATGGAGATGGACAGGGAGGGACTGCTGTACAGTAAACTCACTTAAACTCTTTTTTCTGCCAGCTGCCAAATAACTTAAAGCCAATTTGAAAGAAAAATCCAATACACACGAATACTTTCAGAAGGTACTCTCAAAGTGCTTCTCATGAAACTGTAACAATCTGAAATATTTATGATAAAACGCACTCCCAGAGGTTAGTGGTTCTAGAGCACTAGTCCCAACAGAGAACCGCTGTCAGTAAGCCATTATCACATGGTTTAAACCACGTTTCATTATTGTTATGGTTACTAACAGAGTGCAGTATGAGGTGATTCATAATTTAAATAACATGCTCTTGTGGGAAGTTTAAAAGCCACACAATCATTACACCTTAATTTCAGGCCTGTGAATTGTAAAGCTAAATTACCATGTCTGTTTCCTCCAATGAACAATTGCCTCTCTGCTGTACAAGGCCAAGTGGATAAAAATGCTTGCAAATAATAAGCTAATGAGAGATCTAAATTAAATACCTATGTTTTGATTGTAAACTGCTGCTTTTCCTACAGTAATTATGAGTAAGTAATTAAGGGCTGCTGTTGGAGATGTAAAGAGCCCTCAGGTTTAAAACTGATGGGGCTGGTGGAAATGGTCGGCCCACAACTGGGAGCCATGCAAAGCCTCTGCAACAAATACATTCACCACTTTTAAAGCTAATTTCCTCTGTTAGTATTTATGTACTACACACACTCTATTTGTGTAACTCAGTGCAATCTGTATGACTCATGGTGATCTCCCTGAGGCAATAGAGAACTTTGCAGTGCCTCTCTGTTCAGGTGTCAGGGGTGACATCTGTCGGGAGGTGGCACAAACATTGCCTAATGAATTTTTAATAAACGTGATCGCGATCGGGCAGCCTCCCTGTGAGAGGGGCATGGTTGGGGCATTACCTTGATTTGTAGGCTCACCTTAGAGACTCCACCATGTTAAGTGCACGCGGCAGGGGAGGCTCTTTGTGCCACGTCGGGGACCGAATGATGTTGCGAACATTTTAATCAAGTCCTGTCTGTTCATTAGTCTAACAATACGCATTGCACAGTGGGGTGGGATAGTCTAGCAGCCCCTGAGGGGGAGAGGCTTTTTGATGAAGTCACACCTCCTCTGGGAGTGGCAGCTTTTCCATACATTTAAATGGTCTGATAAGATTCATACTGTCTGTACTCATTTATTCAAAACGACCTTGCTGCGGCATTCTGACACGTCTTACAGCAAGTTCATCCTTGATATGTGTGCAGTAGAAAAATTACAAAAAATAAATACAGAAGTAAATACACCAAATGGGGATAATTTTTAAAAGTGCGATAGATGAGGTGGGAAACTCAGATAGAGGATATATCTCAAACGTGGATGACTTTAAGCTTATTTGAAAATACCAGTTCCTGACAGCACTATCTACATTTTTGTTTAATAGTATGTTCAGCCAAGTAGGAAAACATCTTACTTTTATATAAATGTTGAATCCTTTAGAAAAATACCAATGGAAAACTGGTATAAGGTCCAAGATTCATAGATTAAAGTTTCCAGTGAGATATGACAGAGTCCCATGCCTATGTAGAAAATATACAGTAAAATGTACCTATAAGAAATCAAGCTTGCACTCAAGATGTACACTGCATGGCCCATTTGTGCAATCAATCTGGCCACCTGAAGGACAGAATGATTTTATGCATTGCGCTGCTGCCACATGACTGCCTGATTGGATAATTGCATGGGCAGGCGTACGGGTGTTCCTATTAAAGTGGCCAGTGAGTGTAGTTTAACATGTTTAACATAATAATATGTATTTTTTTCATTCAACCTATTAAATGACTTTTGTATTACTTCATTTGTTTTGGGAGGATTTTGCAGGATTTTCCAATACTGAATATCGTCAGGCAGTAGTTTTTTTTCTGACAAAAGAAAAATAGAAAGTTCAGCAATCAAAGCATTACACTTTATCATTTCTTCTGAGACTTTCTGTGAGATATTGTTGAAAAGAATAAGCCTCAAGAAACAAATGTTCTCTATAAAGACTTTGGTGGATTGTTTTAATGTGACCTGAGATTCAAGATGAGTATAACAATGACAGTGTTTCTCTGTCCTGCCTCAAGCTGAACAGGGTGAATAAATTTCAGTTCTCCCACTCACCCACAATGCTATTTTACCAAGGACTAGAAGAGCTTTCAGCATGTCAAGGGAGTCATCTCTCATTTCGCTGTATAGCAGGGTCCTCACTAAAACAGACTCTCTTCAGCACTTCCCCTTAAGGGGCAATTACTCTATTAATACACCCCGGTTATTCCTATTACCCACACAAGCTATATCCTCAATAGCACTTTTTTTTGCTTTGTATTCGTGTACACCATTCAGGGTATTTCTGATTAAGGCACTGTGAGAAGAGTGGGGTCTCCATTACCATGCAGAGGAGCAGATTCCTGGGCTGGAATGGGGTTTATGTAACCTGCCCTTCAGGTAGAGCACCTGGTTCAGTCATTAATCATGTCCTGGTCCTCTGGTGAGGACCACAGCGGTGCCCGGCACATCCCACAAGCTAGTGCAGGACACCGAGCTGCACAGTTCCAACCTTAAAGGCCTCTATTTACGGGATTCCTCAGAGATACCGAATAGAGAACTAGGTGCCATATCGCCCCGTAAGAGTCCTTCTGCAGCTTTTGCCAACTGTTTGACTGAACCTTAATTTCATCTCAACACATATATATATATATATATATATATATATATATATATATATATATATATATATATATATATATATATATAAACAGTCCACACACAAGGCCGGAAAATATATAGAGTACATGTTAGCAAGACACATTCCAGAGGAAGTAAACGGAGCCCAGTACTACACCACTACCACACAGTGCTGGTCTGACATAGAAGAGGGAGTTATCTGCAGGGATCACAAGATCTTCTCAGACTTCTTTAAAGCAGTCCGAAACAGTTGAGAAGCAATCCTGGCATTCCCAAGGCTCCTTGCACTTTGTTAATAGAGGAGAGCTGAAGTGATTATCACACTAACAGGTTATCGCATGCAGGGAAATTCTCACCGGGCTTAGGTAGGATGTGTCCACCACACTGAAAACATGGCTCTGAGACCAGCAGGCTCAATTCACACCACACATCACTGTGACATGTTAAGAATTGCTCTCTGACCTATAAGAAGAAATGTCCTTCAAAAAAGAAGTTACTCCTAAAGTCTACTTTTTCTTGTAATGCTGAGAGAAGTTTTAAGATGACTTTCATTTTTTTTATTTCTTGAGCCAGTGTTGACAATAACCACAGGAAAATTTCAAATACAAATCAATCAACTAAATAATTATTCACCCTTGTGCTCAAAAGCTATGATGTAACAATGTTTTCCTAACCAAATAAAAATGAGATGTAGGTGTCAGAAACAGTCAAAAACACTTTACAGAAACAGTGCACTTACTCTGCAATGGCAATAACACAAGTTAAATAACTGTGACACTGATATTTGCTATATAATTGGAATCAGTTTAGCAGCTCTGCAAAGCTTGTGCACATTGCCACATAGACTCCAGAACTGTCTCCTTCTCTGATCTGTGTGTTTATGCTTATATTATAGATTTCTGGTTACTGTCATACTCCTAATTTAGCAATCTTTTGACTACAGTTACTTTATTTTTTCTAAAATATTTGAAAATGAAAATATTTTACTCCCTTAAAAATATGTATTTTTTTCTTGTTAGGCTAAAATAATACTAGCTAGTAGGAATGTAACTGAATATGAATACATTCATAGTGAACAGATACAAATAGGAGGTGCACTATTTGTTTGTTTGTTTTTAGAAAGCTTGCCATAAAGGTTCACAGGGCATTGGATTAAGACTAGAAGTTCCCGCTTGATGCAACATAAGCTGGATGTTTTTACTTTCATATGGGCCGGAGTGAGTGGTCAGATATGAAGCTTTTGGGACAAGGAAAGACCATTTTATTTAACTTGGACTTACAGCATCCTTAGTAACTGCCTGGTCAGGGTCAAGGTGGTTTAAGTTAGGGTACTAGTTTGGTTATATTTTGGGAATTAGAACCAACTAAATTTATTAGAAAACATGACAGGTAGGTACAAACAAAAATAATAACTGTGTGAACAGAAATAAAAAAACAGTCCCCCATACATCTCTAGTTGTGACCAATTATGAACTTGAATGATGTAGCTGAGGTTGAGGAGCAGTCAGAGCCAGAATTCACACACCAGAACGACAGAGCTGGAATTTGTACCGCTGGATTTTTTTTCAGTGTTTTATAAAAATGAAACAAAATTTTTATTTTAGGCCACACCCACTTTTAATCTGAATATAGATATAGATATGGATATTTGGAGCACTAAACACATATGAATACAGATCGTGGCATTGCATTACTTCTGCCAAGATAATATACTAGAAAAGTTACTGAAATTAATTTTAATAAGAGTGGTATATATATATATATATATATATATATATATATATATATATATATATATATATATATATATGTATATATATCTACGTCTCTCCTATATATATGTATAGGAGAGACGCAATCTCCTACAACAGATTTCGACTACTTTAAGCAATAAAGTAGAGACACAATGGACGCGAATGATGAGACAGCAGCTGAGTTCAAACTTCCTCTGCCATCCCCACTGACTAAGACACAATCTGATCATTAGGCTCAATGCCTGCCTAACCTTTGAGTGAGGTAGGCCCCCGTGACATGCCAGGACAATGAGCTAAGGAGCAGTCATGTTTAATCTCTTTCCATCTTCTCTAATCTGCCGTGTTATTGACGAGGGAGATATCCCTACATAATGAATTAATTACAAAAACAATGAGGCAGAGAGGAAGCAGAGAGATCAGCTCACGGGCAATTGGGACAGAAGCTCTAAGCTTTTCTCTGCTTGAATTCATATTAATGTTATCACTATGTTCTTGTGCAGTTTGGTTATCAGATGAATGGCACACTACATGTTTTAGCTTTAGGCAGTCAGATCTTATGGTGTATGCTTCAGTGGTCCTAAAAGATAACCCTGCCCATATACATGACACATACCTACCCTAAAAAAGGCAAAATCTAATTCTGTCCTCATCCTCCATGGTGAAACATCCATCTTATAATGATTTGTCTAGAGGTTGTAGGGCTCAAATTTTCACTCTTAGGCATCCATGTTTAATCCCCTCTAATCCCCTAAAACAATGGGTTTGGCTCAGCTCGGACTTTGCCAGATATTATCAGCTCCTTAGGGGGATCAGAGGTGTGATATGCTGCCAACAGCATGATGATAGCAGGTTAGAATATCTAGAATACAGGAAGCCCTAATTATAATGCAGTCATTATGCACTGTCAAAGCTGTGTCAGCTTATTGCAAAGAATAAGTAGAGATGAATAGAGTTGGATTTACATCCAATTTTGCAATTTTTTGATTTTCAGAAGCAGGTAGAACACATTTTAATCATCTTAGCATGGCTACTGAAGCAACAGTTAGGAACAGGAACAACGTAGTGAGGGGTTGGCTTTTGTCAGAAAGATGTTATAATTCGTCTGTTAGAAATGTCCTGTTAGAAATCTGAGTTAAATCCCACAAAGTGGATATTGCTAGATGTTTACAGAAATGTATGTTTACAGAGATGTTTATGAAATGGAATAAAGTAGGCTTTAATGCCATTCTTCTCAACACAGACAGATGTAATGTTAGGAGAAATACAGTTCCTCTAGAATCATAGTGCTACACTGCATCATGAGACAATATCAGACAAGCACTGCAAAAAAAAAAAAAAAAAAAGGAAAAAAGAAAAAAAATCATAGCAAGTGAAAATATCTTTAAATTAGTCTAGAATTTGTCTAGAATATCTTATTATAAGATTCTGATAAAACAAATATAAGATTCTTAAACTCTTTTCAATACATGTTTGTTCTAATTTCAAGCTTGAAATAGTCTTGTTCTATTGGCAGATAATTTTGCTAATTTTGAGCATTTATTTCTATAAAGAAGCAAAATTATCTGCCAAATGAGTAAGAAAATCTAAAGCTTGAATTAAAAGAATATCTAGAAATATGTTTAATATTCTTATATTTGGTTTACTGTAATCTTATAATAGAATCAATTTAAGGAAATACTAGATCGATTTAAGTATATTCACAATATTTATATTTACTAAGGTGTCATTTTTGCAGTGAGAACATGAGTAAAAGTGAAAGACAGTTCAAAAGTCAATAAATACAACAGACAACAGACTATACAATAAACTATAAACTACATTATAAACAATACAGTAACCAAACTATACAGTAAATATTAAACACTACAAAACCAAACTGCACTGGAGTATTGGTAGTGTAAACTCTGTTAATAGTCCTGAGCAGCAGTAAAACATGATAATTATCCTAGTTGGGTTGAGTTATATGCTCTCTTCTGTTCATTAAGGTGCTCTCTTCTGAACCATAAGCATGCCTATTTCATTTCAATAGAAAATCTATGAATGTGATGGGGTATGAATTTATAATTGTTCTCTACTGTTATATACTGTTATATAATATTTTTAAATTCTTTTACATAAATGTATCCGTGTTTAAATTTGTAATCATTTGATTCATATAGTTTTTCCTTGTGCATCCACATTTTTTTAATCTACTGTGGAGACTGATATTTTTTTTCCAGTTTGACCATCTTTTAATAATTTCCAAAAATAAGGATATTTGTGCTTGGATACGAATCAAACACTACTCCTGTAGATTATCAAAACTGAATAGTGAAGTCTCCAATGATTACAGCTGTTTATGCTACTACTGTTGAAATAACTACATTCAAGAGGAACATGCAAAAATAGTTAAAACAGCAAAGCAAAGCCAGGAAACAAAAGTCTAAAGTCAATGAACATGAGTAACAGAATAAATGATCTGAGATAGAATAATACTTGATACATTTCTTTATGAATAATACAGTCCAGGCTTGCAAATCTGCATCTGAAAACAAGGTATAAGCATTAGTCGCTCACATATACATTAAATACTCTTGTTTATGTAGAGCCCTTTTATCAGATTAAAGATATAAATTGACAAAATTAAATTCAGCCTCATTTAAGAGACCCATAAACTCCAGTTGAGACCCAGAAATTTTCTTGCATGGGTGTATAGGAGTTAAATATCAGGAATAAACATAAGAGATTCGGCTCTCAAGTTGTTGTGCAAGGAAAAGAAAAGAAAAAAACACCAGCAGCAGTTAATTTCCTCTTGTTTACTCAATGCAAAGCTGGATGTGAGGAGGTCACACACACATGGCACAGGTTAACGATCAATTTGAATGTGCTGTAAACACAAACCACTTTCTCACACAGCTACCCAAGTGAACTGCAGCCCAGTCACTCCATCTCCAGAAAGTTTCAATGGGAAAATGTTTAGAGCCTTGCCATATGATTCATCTGTTGTTGTTTTTTAATTTATTAAAATAAAAAAAGCCAATATGACCAATATAATCATAGCCGCTGTTATGCAGCAAGCTAGCAATAGAAAGAAACAGTGTGGCGAAAGCCACTGCCAAACTCCTGCTAGGACTGCTCTTTGGAAAACAACATTATCAAGGCATTAATGGCTGTGATGACTTTTCCGCTCATTTGGTTCAGGGTCTTTATGGGAGGTCAGAGCTTGTGTTTATCTTCTCAGCTACAGCCCCGTCTTCTAATGGAGCATGCCCAGAAAAAAAGGCCCCAGTGGGAAACCCTTCATGGGCCATGGACTCTTCAGGCAGCTAAATGGTCAAAAACGACATATCTATCCTCTGAATCACATCCGATGTGGTGTGAACAGATGAATGTGGATGGCTTTGGAGAAGCCTGTGATTGTCTGTTGGACATGTGGACATATCAGCTTTGAATCTGAAGTGCCTTGTGTTAGATATAGGGGAGCAACAAAGCTAAAACAACAGCCTTAGAACACAGCCTTTATATATATATATATACCTCGCAGATATTAACCAGCAGTAAAACACAGTTCTACTAGTGTGATAGCAGGCCATTATTTTGATACTGGTATCAGGTGTCCAAAACTTATTTCCTCCACATATGAGAAAATATTACGCAGATTTATCTCACAATTGTGAGTTAGTGTGACTTTGTGCTTACACTTATTAGGCTCCTTTCCCTAACTCCTACCCTTACCAAGCCAAACTAACACCTCAGGCACTGCGATCCTGTTCAGCCCTAGACAATCTCCTGGAGTGGCCTGTTCCTACTGAAAAGGATATTTTAGATAACTTCAGGTTATATTCCTTGTTTACAAACTGATGCGTGTGTTTTTTCCTTTTTCTTTTTTTTTTTTTTTGTAGTTTGATTATTGTAAACAGAAGCCCTAACTCACAATCACAAGAAAAAAGTACTAGTTGCATGAAAAAACTCACGATTTATGAAATAATAGTCACAGAGTGATAGTCATCGGTAATGTTAACTTGCAATCATGAGATAAAACGATGCAATTGCATGATATTTTCTCACAATTGTGAGATAAAGATTGTACGATATTAACTTGCAATGGTAAAGTTGAAATTGCAAGATAAATCTGCATAACATTTTCTCATACATGGCAGAAACCTGCTTCTGTAGGAGAAGTGTGTAAGTTTCACACAGTGCTCATTTTCTCATTTTCTCATTTTTCTCATACTCATAAAATGCCCCTATACAAACATCCAACAGGGAAAACAACAGCTCTTATCCAGTATATTGGTCTTGATGTTCAGCTTCGGTCATTAACAGCAATGGATTCCAGTACAATGAAGACAATAAAACATACTATCATGAGCAGGGGTTCCATAATCACATACAGCACCAAAGTAATAGAGCAACAAGCTTTTAATTAAAAGAGACTACTCCTCATTTAACAGTTAAGTATCTCCACTCTCATAGACATATTACACAGGAATGGCGAGAAACACATCTTACGTTACAAAAAACAGCACAAAATGGCTAAGAACATTAGCAAAAACATTCCAAACACTTAGTCATAAACAGAAAGCACAAAAACAACTTGTTTTATGTAATAACTGCTACAAATTATGCTGGGAAATATTCAAATTAGCAAATGCCTGATTGGACACAGGAACACAATATTTACAACTGTACAAAAGTGGAATAAACCCTGCTCATCTTCTCTGCAACTCTACTCGATCCAAGGTGACTAATGTAGCTAGCTGATACACTTAACTTACCATCAGCTAGCTAACATTTTAAAGAACAAGCCTAGTAGCCTTCATGCAGGAGCACTTCCGTGCATGTGTTTTTCATGGCCACTATGTAAACCATGAAACAAACAGAGCTAAATAAAATGTCCCATGATTCCCTGGATTGATTAATACTAACTACGTTACTCATTCTGGTATCAATATCAGTATCGGCAAGTACCAAAAAACACTCACTCGTACTCGTACGCCTACTCGGTCTGCAAAATCGCATTGATGCATCTCTAATTTTGAGGTCCACGCATTAACAGTAAATTTTAAAACAACCCAGCCAAGGAATCTAGTTGTGTACTTTGTGGGCTAGCACCTTGCTGACATTTTTAAATGCTTGCAGTTGACTGTGGCATCCACACTTCATTAACCACGTCAGCAAATCCTGCCGCCATTCTCCTGTTTGACTTTTTAATCTGCTGAAACCGCAGCGATTGGACGTCCATTGATCATGATGTTGATGTGGGCAGCAATGCCTCTCACCACGCTGACATTTTCCACAGGCTCCCTTGTTTGTGGCAAACCCTTCCTGCTGCATGGCCAAATCCACAGTGGCGTGACAAGTGAGTGACGCAGCTAACAATAGTGTGAGCGGACCGTGCCACAGACGGCCACATGATAAATTACCCTCATCAGTTTGTTTTGCCAGCAGCCTCTTGCAGGTCAGTGCTAAGGCTCCAGCTGACATTTTGTCCCATACTGTATATGCAAATACCTGCCAATCAATTAGTAGCCAACTCCCTCCTCATCCTCTTCCTGCTTGCTGGGCATTGTGATTAAAATGAATTGATTGTGCAGTAAAATCAACACAACAACTTGCCAAGAGCTCAGGGTCAAAAGGACACAGTGAAAACATAAACATTTTCTTCAGGCATGACAACAGTGCTTACTCTTAATTTTCACTGCCCACCCTTACACACACACACACACACACACACACGATCCCAACATCCACCTTCAGCATTATGGGCATAAAAGGGTGAAAAATGAATCTTATAGAATGTAAAGACTGTAATACACTAGAGCAGTGTTGACAGACTTATGTGATATTGGGGGGGTGCTGTGCATTTTGTAGAGAAATTTGCACAGACTTTCACACACCTGTTGTGGTTAAACCAAGTGAAATTTAAAAAAAAAAAATGGTGGTTTTGCAATGCCAATACATAGAGGTAATCACTCAAAAAAAATTAGGAAAATTAAAAATGGTCATGCAACCTGTATTGGACCACTTGAGATGGAATGACCCATAATTGTATCAACATTCACAGGTTTCTTTCAAAATTGATATGTGCTAGTTATTTCGATTCAGTTGTATACTTTTACACTTATTATGCCGCTATACTGATGGCCAGAAAGTTACAGCTAATTGATATTCATGTAGCTGGCTAATACCAGTAGCATATCATTACTGTTTACCTGCATCAGCATTCACAGTTTTTGTTAAAGTCAAGGTGTCTTGCCTGAAATGAAAGATATTTCTCTGAAGTCTGGAAAACTCAAATGAAATTGAGTCAAACTCTGTTCAAAGTTCTGTACAGTATCACCAAACAAATGGAAAGTAATTTTATTACCACTAGCTTATGCATGTATGATTTGATAGGAAAAAAAGAGATGGGTCTCCCAAATGGTGCAACAGTAAAGCATTCTTCCTATCATTGGGAAATTGCAAGTTCAAATCCCAAAGATGTCACAGCCATCCATGGCTGGAAAGTCCAAGAGACTAAAACCAGTGTGACTCCAACCAATTATGGGTAACTGTGAGCTCATGTATGCAATGGAGGGCATATAGAGCTTTCCTCTGAGAGTGTTCAGCTGCAATGTGATAGAACATGAACAGCAGTTCGAAAAGATGTAGATGGTTTTGCATGTCTCTGAGGAAGCATGTGCTAGCATTCATACTCCCCGGTTGGTAGCTGTCAGGTGATGGGACAGCTAGCTAGTGGTGGGAATTGGCAAGTGACAAAGTGGGAAAAAATGCAGTAAAAATCCCCATATCTACCAAACATCTACCTATAGTCCTGACTACAGTGGTGTCTTAACGATATGAGCTTGACTGGGTATTTTATATAAGTGCTGTGAGAGAAAACATGAGAAAGAAAACAAAGACAAAGAGAGAAAACAAGCTGTTGTCACGGAAGCTGGAACATTAAAAAACACCCACGAAAAAGTCAAGTACACGAAGCTCCACATTTTAATGCATTTTAATTTACACTGAAGAGTGCACACTTCTACAGCTGTACCTTTTTAGCATTGTTTATTAGATTCATTTTTATGCCTCAGAAATGAACCAAAAATCTCTGCTAATGAAACCACTCATTTTCTTCTCTATGGCCATGGCCCACTTGCTTCAAAAGAACATCTGCATGATGCAGCCTGTGGCCATTTTCATCTCCCTATTTTCCTGCCCCATTTTATTCTGCCTGAAACCAACAAGTGTCATCATAAACCCAACATATCGCCCAAATATGCTTCAAGTCTTCTATTTTGACCATCCACTTGTACAGATGAGATGCTGGAAAGTCATGTACAGTGCTGCCTCAGATCTTTGTTCTCAATGAATCTTCAGTGAAGTGTTTTTGCCATTCCAGTGCCATCCTAAAATTAGCTAATCACTCAAAAGTGTGAATACAGAAAAGAACAGATTGGTAGTATTGCACTAATTTTAATCAGTTGCCTCTACTTCCGAAGATGTCAGATCTTCCGAGCACAGTCACGAGAAATTTAGAATCAAGCACCTAGATTTAATTAATATCCAACAAATAGAGCTACCAATGTACCCATCTTAGTTTGTCTAAATTTGTCACTGTTGCCTCCTGTATTTGTTCACAACCCATCTTGAATCTTTGTCATTAGATCGTAGTCACGTCCTAATTTTGTCATGCATAACTCTGCCCTGTAACCTGTAGGTTTTAGTTACCCTGCCTTTTCATTAGTAGTCCCAGGTGTTCTTTGTCTAACCGTGTGCAAAAATAGCCCTTAATTTCTGCCCTAGCTTGACTTTGACTTTGGTTATACGTTTCTGGATGTTGATTTAATGGTTTTCTGCTTGTTGGTCTGTTAAAAATTTTATTTTGTTTTCACATTTGTATCATGGATGGTCCTGGTCTTACCCATGCCACCTGTCTGATATACCCCGTTAAATAAATAAGTTAAATAAATAAGTTAAATAAATCTGGCTCAATATCCTCATCAGTTTCATCAGATTTATCTCTTGAACCTGTGTTGGCATTACCGTAAACTCACAACTCTGTAGTGTAGGATGGAATTACTTTTCAGAGGTTCTTGACTACAGGCTCGGACCCTCTCACAGCTCTCCTCGTCTGTTATCTTCAGCCAAGCATGACTGATGTGCACCACAGCATTTTTCCGCAGAGCATCATGGGAAGGCAGCATCCACCAGAGGCACCAGTCATGACCCATGCTTGTAAGACTTAGTTCTTTAGGCTGTCAGAGTGTTGGACATTTGAAAAGGGCGTTTAATATCTCTGAGAGCCAAAAGTGGTTCTGGTGGGTCTGACCAGGCTTCTGTAGGTGACAAGAGGCGACGTGTCCAAGCATTAGACAGACTTCAAGTTTCTCCGATGACAAAAATGGACACCAAAAATTCAGTTAGGGACAGTGTAAGCTGCGTTCACTCGTTTTTAGAGAAATGAAAATGGGAAAACAAGGAAATTTTATTTTTGTTTTTTTGTCATTTTCTACTTAATTTTTTTCCCATAAACTTATTTTAATAAAATAAGTTATAAATGTTTTTAATTGTTTCTACTTGTTTCACCACACACAGTCTAAAAATCAAATATTCATGAAAAATATGAAATATGTATGAAAAAATGAAAAAATGCCCACTGCAATACATTTTAACATGAACAGGGGCATCCTCCTTTACATTCACCCTCTTGTTATTTTTAAATAACACTCTACAAGTGATCCATATTACAATTACATCAGACACTAACAGCTATCCTTAATCTCCCCATCTTTGTACTCAGTAATCGCTGATACACATTTGAGTCATTTAAGATCGTTTATTAATTTTAGCCTCAAAATGAACTGAAATGATGAAAAGCAAGCAAAGGAAAAAAGAAAGCCATTTTGTAGAATTTATTATTTTGAAGCCAAAAACTGTTTCAAACATATATTTGATTTTTTTAATTTAATTTTTAAATACAAATAGATGCAAAAAGAAAATTGTAAATTTATCTGAATTTGAATGTTATTGTTTTGAATTTGTATAATACCATCTGAAAATGATTTTTTTTTAAAATAAAATTGAATTTCTTGGTTTGCAAAAGAGTAATCTAAAATCTGAAACTGCTTAAGGGTATGCCATTGAATGTCTGCAAATTCATAAAAAAGTACATATAATGTATAATCAATTTCTACAAAGCATTCGGTATGTTGACTAAGTCCTATTTTTAGATTCACTTTCAAAATAAAATCAGTAATTTCAGAAGTAAAAGCAGTTAAACAGTAAATTTAATTTGAAATTTCTATTGATATGATTCTAACTCCATGAGCACAGTCTTAGTCTATGGTGGTTAAAAAAGAAAATGGAGCTTTTGCACCAACAATACAAAGGCAATAACAATGCAAATTGTGGAAGCTGATTATGAATAGAAAGCGGATTGTGCATCTGTCTTTGTAAATTAAATTTCATACACAACATTATATTATTTGTCTGCATTCTGTTTTCTTATGGCTGAGAATAAATATGTGCTGCCCATACAATCCACAGCCTGTGTAATAAGCCACCGCACTTGGCAGGTAGTGACATCAAACCAGCGCAAACAGAGTGCGAATGGAAAACGACAGCAATTTCCCTGAACAAAGCGACAGCCTGCAGCACACAGGGCTCACTGGGAGAGAGAACGAGGGAGAAGGAAATCAAGATAGAGACACACACACACACACACACAGAGAGAGAGAGAGAGAGAGAGAGAGAGGTGATCTACATCTAAAGAGAAGTGATTCCATTTCTGGAAAGGAGCGAGAGAATACGTGGCGTCAGGGTCAGAGGTGGCCTATTTCTGAGAGAGTAGAAGAATAACTTTCTTGAGGCAGGTTCTCAAGAGACAAATAGAAAGGTTATTATTTTACGGTCTGTTTATAAGACAGGGACGAGAGTATGCGGTGAGAAGCCGAATGAAGATGTGTGTTTGTGTGTTTTTGCATTCTGGGATCACCAAGATCTGTTGTCTTTTATTCACCGCATTAAAACTCATTTACCCTTTTGTTTTTTATATACAGTGTACATATATATATATATATATATATATATATATATATATATATATATATAAACACCCAGAACATAGAAGTGGAAGTGTGAATTGCTAGTGAAAAAACTGTAAATAAGTCAAATGTAAGTTTGGTTACTTTGTAGATGAGCCAAAACCATCTTCAGTAACCTCTTCATCCTGGTCAAGGTTGTGGTAGATCACGAGAACACTGGGTGTGAGGCAGTCACCCACCCTGGATGGGATCCCAGGACATCATAGGACAAAGGGGCAATTTAGAGCATCCAATCTACTTATCAGAATGTTTTCAGGAAGTGGAAAACCCAGACAAAATCCACTCCAGACAGGGTTCATACAGAGTCCATACAAGGTACACTATAATGTCTTCAAAATTTCAGTATAAGATTTACTTATTAAAACTTAAGATTTTTTCTTGCCCTCATAAATATAGTTCTTCCTTACAGCCCTGCTAAAATGTCCCAAAATCAAGTCATATCTAGCACCAGAAGTGTTACCTCAGGGGCTATATGCAAATGTTCTATACCTAAGAGGCTTTTCCTTTTCTTTTTTCCTTCATCTACTGCACTATATCAGAATGTTATAATATGCTGCTATCTCACCTAGAAAAAACAAAGAAAAGTAACGCATAAAAAATAGCCATGTTCCCACCTTCCTATACTAATAAAAGAAATCTGAAAATGTGCTTTGGTCCTGTTGAAAGCTTTGGGCCTGTTCTAATAAGCCTTGTCATTAAGCAGACAGAAAAGCGGGACAAATTGCCCTCCACTGAGACTGTTCTACCAAAACAGTTCAGTTCAAATTTCTCTGGAAAATATTGACTCAAAAACATAAAGCATATCAACTACTGAATTTAAGTCCTAGAACATTACACAGACCTGCAGGGGTTGTAAATAAACGCCTGGTTGATAAATGGCACTTGTGTATGGGGATTAAAACAAAAGTCTATTAAGTCCTGTGTATTGAGAAAATGAATAAAGCAGCATGGTGTCAGCTGAACCGGCATGACCCCATTGCTTTGTCTACTCAGTGCACTGAAATGGAGCAATATCTTTGTTTTTTTGGAGAAATATTTGTTTTCTGCGGAGACAAAAAACAACGATAACACAGAGCCAAATTAGGTTAATATATCCAATTACTTGTGGTCCACTAAAGTAGGAGGACCATGTTTTTAAAAGGGGCTTTAAATCCTAGATGATTTACCCAATACAGATGTAAATATCTTCCTCATATTATATGTGTTTGAGCACCACAAAGCCATTAGAACTGTGTCACTGTCCTATCAATTACACAGTGCTCCTGCGGTGGCTTGTTCATAGGGGCAGCTGTTTAACAACTGTTAATCTTCTTAAAGTCCTCATTCACAACTCAACACATTTTAAATTCCATTGTAATATTTATTACCTTTTTTGTGACCAACAATAAAATAAATGTTGCAATTTGACAGATATAAGCTGATTCCATTGATTTGCTCAGCATTCTAGATGTTGCGCATTCAAGAGGTAGTACGCTCACTGCTCCTTTTTGCTACGGTGAATTACTATACACCTAGTGGTCAAAAATGGGAATTACAACGAGCACCAGTAGAGACCCAGTGGGGCAGGGATCACACTTCCCCATGCCTAGGGGAGGAGAAGAGGACAGGACAGTTAATAGGGTTGGCAGGGTTGTGATCTTTATGCCAAACTGTATCTTGTTTCGTAACAAATAATCACAAGTAAATCTAATACATTTCCACAAACAAAAGCAAAATGTAAATATAGACAGTATGTCTATGATGTAGAACCATTTCTATCTTAATATACAGTACTGTATACTGCAAATATTAGGAGAGGCACTATAGAGCGTACTGTATAAGGGGCATTATTGAATGGATAATATCTGTGACAAGCCACTGCTGGACTGTCCTGTATGTTATTAAATAATACAGATTTAATAGTTGCTCTTTATGTGTGCAACTAGACATCTAAGCTAAACCCACATGTGGCAAAATGGCTGTTCTCCTGTTTCAAGTTTAACCTCTGCAGAACATCTAACACATTGTGTTTGAGCTTGAACCTGTGAAGGCTGTTCAAATGTTCCTCTGTAGGTCACTACAGGATCGTTCCTTTAGAAGGACAAAAAGAAAAACAGCTGCATTTTGAGGTCAAGCTTATTTTAGGGCATATATCTGAAGTGTAAGTCTCCTACACACACACACACACACACACACACAATTTCCCTGAAGGAACATGATGGCAAGGAAGGCTCTTCTAATGTAAGCTGGTGTCACTGTCCCACATTAAGAGCTAAAATATGGTCCTCTCAGCAGAGCATATGGTAATTTGAAGTGATGCCATGTCATATCATGTCATATTGCATATGAAAACTATCAGAATAAATAAAACAGCACAGACAGATTCAGATGAGGACCGACACAGAAAACGCCCTAGGAATGAATGTTCCCCTAACAACATCTGAATCCACAATGCATCAGCCCCAGGTCGTATCCGAAAATGTAATACAGACTCACTAGCTTTTATCCTTACTGGAATATAAGTACAAATTATTCATGTAGTCAAGGAAACTCTTCAGGAGTGTTGAATAAGCTCTTTGCAAACAATTGTTCCTTATGGACAGCGAAAAAGAGGACACTTTCATCACCGTGATTTTGGCAAGATGCCTGTAATACATTCATTTTCATTACTGCTTCTATAATACTGTGGACTATTTTGAGAATATTTCAAACTTTTTTAAAAAAATTGATAAATGATTCTTTCTTATGCTGAAGTTAGCAGCAGATTGGAAAGAAGTAATAAAAAAATGCAACGTTTCTGAGGTCAAATTTTAACGTTTTAACCTTCATTTTTTGGTAATGCTACTCAAGGGTTCATAGGGCTAAATGACAATGACATAAACCTACATAAACATTTGTAATGGCTTATTGCAGCAGACATCAGCTGCCATAAAGACGTCTTTCATTAATATCATAATATAAGTTGTAATAATGTCAGAGTGATTTTTTTTGTTGACAAAATATGTTATAACATTTTTCAACTTGACATATCTTACAGCTTCATGACAACTGACTTTGTAAAAGATGCATTACTTTCTTATTATGGTGTCATGGTAATGCCATAAAAACCTTATATCAACAAGATCTTTTTATGAGGGATGTAATCAAAAACAAATACATTCTTGAATTTCCCCCACAGGGGATCAATAAAGGTACATCTTCTTATTTGGAATGAAGAGATAGTACAGACATTTGTTTTTATCCTGAAAGATCATATTTGATTCGAGTGCATCGGGACTTAGGTATTGTAGGACACAATAGAAGAAGTATCATGAGCTGGATCACACATCCTTAGTTGAGACCAATTATGAACTCAAGTAATCATGACCATGCTGACTAATCTAGCATTTCTACCTCTGGATGTTTCCAGTGTTTTCCGGTCTTTCCAGGGGCATAGTAATAGGGTTCATATTTAATTAAAAAAAAACAGTTTAGGCCAGTTTAGTTCATACTTAATTAAAAAAAAAATCTTCCAGTTTATTCCATGCTTACACAGGTTTAAATCCAAATACAGATATAGGTATTTGCAGCTCTAAACAGATAGTAGCATTGTGTTACACCCCTACTTTCTATCAGACAATGCTTTTTTGGAATAAGGCTTTGCAAATGTTTGTTTATGAAAATGGAAGTTTATGGAAGCTGTCCTGAAAGCTTTATATAAGTGCTGTGTAATTTCAGAGAAAGTATGACAACCATATATAAACAAAAATGTTATTTCACTCAAATGTTGTGGCATCTTGACATCAAAACTGAAAGAAGCTGTTTTTCTATTAGCTTAATGAAATAAGACTTTATAAAGGTTCATGTAAGTTTAGGTCAGTTTTCCAGAAAAGTTTTTATAGATGTCATGTATAGCTTTATGAATGCTACCCTTTAGTAAAGTGTCACCAATCAGCCTCGTAAGTCAATTTTGTAGTTTTATCTTTACACCCTTTCACTCCTAGTTTATTGTAATAGAATCAAAGAAATGAACAAATGTCATGCACAGGCCTTTAAATGGTGCTCTCAATGTCAGTTCATTAGTTGTTACTGTGAAAAAAATGTTGCTCTACCCAGTCTCCAAAAGTAAACCCGGATCGGGTTGTTCATGCATTAATAGAGCTCGGCTCTAGATGCGACAAACAGGAGCGGATGGCTCTGACCTGCCTGCTGCCTCTTCGCCACTCCACAGTCCCAGCAGCAGCTGTGCTCCAATTACAAACTCCTGACACTGCCTGGCCTGTATTAGCATTTCATTAGGACCCCCCATCCTCCCATGATTTAGACAGAGCGCACGGCTGCTGCTGACCACACCGAGCCCCTAATTGCCTCTTAATGTTGCCTGTAGCTCGGGTGACACCTTCGCTGCACCTCTTTTTCTCACTCCCCCTTTCTCTTAATCTCATCGAATATGTGGGGCAGCACCGTAACCTTTCTCCCCTAAGACAACCAGGGACGAGGGGGAAAAGAGCCAGTCATGAATGTTTAATCAGTCCGCAAGAATGTTTGATTCAATCAGTCAAGCTAGGAGAAAATGAAGATTTAAATATGCGCCATAAGAAAATGGAGAGGGGGGAAACTATGAAGCACAGCAGGATGTCCTAGTGAGAAGGATAAGCATGCCTTGGGCAATTTCTCAGGCCTAGATTCAACCCGGATCTGCACATAAAAATTGGATACTCTCAAACTGCTAAGTTCCATTTTGTTCAATGGCCATGTTCAACCCAGGCATTTTGACTCCATTTCTACTCATCTTGTCTATGTATATGTCCTACATAAATAAGTAAATTGCTAAGTGTTATCATCATAGCCAAGATCATCACCCAAAGTTTTAAATTCCTTATGCTATTTCTCATACGCAGCCAGTTGTACTAACTGGAAGTGGTATAATAACACAGATGCATAGACGGAGTCAAAGTTGTCCAGAGCACATGTGCAGATAGCACTGCCTGTCTCTGATAACAGGATGGTACAAAGGAGAGAGCAGAGACAGGAACATTATATCTCCTCATATGAAACAGGACTCATGGGAGTTTTTATGCCATCGAGAAACGGATGATGAAAGCTACAAATGCCAGCGCTGTATTCCCTATCAGCTGACACAACAGAATGATCTAGATTCCTTCGCTGGTCATGTTGATTCTGCATAATCTGGACACACACCATCTCCATAATTAATGGCAGCTAATTAAGCAACAGGAGTGGTAATGCATAAACGGAGGCACATAGAGCGATTCCTGTGTCACCGCCTGCAAGTTTCTATTTAATCTTAACAGTGTGAGAGAACCTTTCAGAGGCATATATCACTGCTGCGAATGAGCTCTGAGGAATGTGACAGTTCTGCAGATTTGGGGTATTATAACCAGGGTTGGAGTATTATCAGCATGGGAATAAAATCTCAGTTTAGAAGCTGTTCAAGTGACTGATTTTTATTGCATTTTCTCCAGAAGAAAATAGAAACTCTACCTCAAGCCTAGTCTACTTAAGCCTATGTTGTTAATGTTTTACAGTGTGTCAGAGGTTAATAGGGAGGTTAATATACAGTATATATATATATATATATATATATATATATATAGAGAGAGAGAGAGAGAGAGAGAGAGAGTATGAATAAACTGTAATTCCTGAATAAACTGTAATCCAGTCATTACTCCTTCTTTCATTCTTTCACTCGTGTCTCCACTACCTCCCACACACTGATCATCTCACTGACTGCTCAAGGACACTCATGGACAATCTCTTCACATGTTTCTGTCGCTTTGGGCATATTTCAATATTTTTAATAGCATTATTACCAGTTTACTGCTGCCAAGAACTGAGTCCTGTTTCTGTGCAATATATTGGTATATTGATCAATTGAGCAATTCTGTTTACGCATATGTGCTTGTTGAACATTGCATTCCGGATTTAATCCCCCCTTTGTTGGTATAATAAGCCTTCTCTACTCTTCTGAGAAGGCTTTCCACTAGATTTTGGAACGTGGCTGTGGGGATTTGTGTCCATTCTGCCACAAGAGCATTAGTGAGGTCAGGTACTGATGTTGTCCAAGAATGCCTGATGCACAGTGTTCTAATTCATCCCAAAAGTGATCAATGAGATTAGGTCAGGGCTCTGTGCAGGCCACACAACTTTTTCCACACCAACCTTGGCAAAACATGTCTTTATGGACCTTGCTTTGTGCGCAGGGATATTATCATGCTGGACCAGGTAGGAAAAGAGTGAAGGGAAATATTAATGCTACAAAGACATTCTAGATAATTCTGTGCTTCCAACTTTGTGCGATAATTTGCAGAAGACCCACATATTAGTGTGAAGGTCAGGTGCCCACAAACTTCTGAAATTCTGACATTTTCTACTATATGTAGAAAATAGTTCTGAATACTACAGGTTTTTCTGAACTGAAAATTGTTTATTTTTTTGCAGCTATTTTAACAAGAAATAACCAGAAGTTAACCATAACTTTTTAACATCTGACAATGCAAAAGTGAAAGAAGAGAAAATTGCATTTAAAGATTCTATTCTGACTCCTCTGAAAGACATCAATGCACTGATTGACTGAATGCAAATGCTATTTATTAATTTCATTTTCATTTAATCTAATAGGTAATAAATAAAATGTTTAATAAAAAAGAGGTTTAATATCAATAGCAGTTTCTGTTTTGTTGTAGTAGTCAAGACCTAGATTTCATAGCATGAGAAATCCCTGATATTTTTCTCCTTTGATTACAATGGTCTTAGAAGAAGCATTGTCAAATTTTGAAATCCAGTGTTGCCATTGTGGCTGTGAAAACATAAATAAAATAAATTAAAATCACTGCCATTCAAACTTCAACCCTATGCAATAGAAATGTTGTGACATCCTTTAAAGGTACCTGCAAAGTGCTGCCTAAAGTTTTCTTTCATCATATCCTGAGATGTTGACAGGAAATGGATTGCAGTGCTTTCACAGCCTGGTAAACACGGTCTTGCTCAGGAACATATAGAAGGATGTGATGTAGGATGCTGTTTAACCCAGAAAAAGACGTAAGAGGGGCCCCGGGGACAGACCTATTCCTCATGCTACACATCCATCATGGAGGGCAATGGGAAGCACTAGATCCCAGGGCCGCACATCCTCCTCCCAGGGGACGGTGGCTCGATGCTGAGGGGGAGCCGAGGACATTCTTGCTGTATGTGGAAACGGTGTGCAACTGCTTTTGTGTTTGGCCTCCTTGGTCTTTGAATAAAGTGAACAAAAGTGAGCACTGAAAAGGTGAACAACACACAAATCTAAATACAAAAGGAGTCAGAAGAAAGTACTGCCATTAGGTTATGAGCAAGAACAGGGTGTACCTGTTTATTTCATAGAACATCATTACACATATGATAATTCATTACACTCACTGTCATAAAATTGAATATTTCACCATATACTGTATGCAAATTTAAGTAATATTTTCATTGTGCTATGAAGCAGGCAAATGGACACAAGTGTAGGGTTTCTGGTTTCATTAAACTCAGTGTACCAGACGAAAAAGGACTACGCAATACTTAGAAATTTGAGGTAGGTTAAAGGTCAAGCTATCAGCAAAAAGGCATAAATTAGACAAGACTAAATCAGTAAATGTGAAACAGGCTATAGTTAAACACTAGTTAAGAGGGAGGTAGCAAATGACTGGAGTTGTCACAGATGCAACAGACTTCACAAAGTAACTTTGAGAGTAGTGTAATGGCAAACAGTTGCGTGTCATTAATAATCAAGTGACTTTGAGCAGGGATAGTTGCTTGAGTGAAGGTCATGTGATGAAGTTATGGGCTGATGATCATGAGAGTTGCAGACATGGGCATGTCACAGTGATTCGAGCATTGAAAATTAATTTCAATAATATTCGTTGAAATAGTATTCATAATATTTTTCATAATATTTAAATATTCTGAGGCAAAAAAAATCACATTTGAACACTAAAAATTCCATTTTATGCAGTGAAAACACTTTTGTAGATTTGGCAAAATTGGCTAAATCATCCTAATGTCACTTGGGCCTCTCCATCAGAGTTTAGCTTGGCTCCATGTCAAAGTCTGATGAAGTCTGTGACTTAAGTTTCCACTTTCAGCTCAAAATTCTGTAGCTTTGGCCATTCACCAAGACACAGTGACCAGCTGCACGTGCATTTGAAAAAATCTATCCCTTTCCCAGCTTAACGACACAGTCAGGCCACAGGAAGGAAAACTGCTATAGTGGGAATAGGCTACAGATGAGATCAAAATGAGATTTTAAAAAAGGGTCAATTTATATATACACCTATCTACAAGTGTCAGTGAGGGTGCGATGAGCTCTCCAACACATATTTCTAAAGTACTGGAAGGGCTGCCTCTTCTTGACCAGTCGCTATTTTACTCTCAAACCAAATCCTGCAGGTAGTCTTGTCTTTTTATTCTTGTTCTATTTGAGGGTGTCATATTCCTCTACACATATGTGGGTGAAAATGAGTGCTATCAAATGTGAGTATGAGGAGACAAAACTCATCCCGGGCCTGTCTGTACCACCAAGCATGTGACAGCCTCCAGGAAAAAAAGGGTTCTAATAATATATTTGATTTGCTGAAGGCTTCATGTTTCACTTGGATTCACTTGACCATTTGTGCAACCTTGCAGTGGTTGGAGCTCCTCCATGATGTCATTAGTAGAGAGGATTAGGAACCTGAGGCAGTGTCTTTTTTTCCCCTTATATAAAGCTTAAAATAAAGCTCGTTAGTTACTGGACTTTTAATAATTTGGGTCCTTCAAGGTGTTGGAGATGATTGATTTAATTATATACGCACTATTTTGTGTATATATATATATATGATGAAATTTTTCCATCATTAAATTTTTCCATATATATATATATATATATATATATATATTTTTTTTTTTTTTTTAATTAATCATAATGAATCACGTCACCTGCATGTACACTTTTGCTTGTGTCTTGTATAATATATACAGTAGATATAAAAAGTCTACACACCCCTGTTACAATGTTCAAAAGTAATTATCATACAGCTGTCATCAATGAAGTGATTCTGATTAACCCCAAATAAAGATCAGGTGTTTCTCTAGGATTTTCTTGACATTGTATTGGTTTCGTGTGACTGCTGAAGCCATGGTCCACAAAGAATTTACAAAGCATGTATGGTATCTCATTGTAGAATGGTATCAATCAGAAGAGGGGAACAAAACAATTCCCAATTCATTAAATGTACCATGGAACACTGTTAAGGCCATCATCAACAAGTGGAGAAAATGGCACACCACAGTGACATCACCAGGAACAGGACGTCCGTCTGAAATTGATGAAAGGACAAGACAAAAATTTATCAGGGAGTGTTCCAAGAGATGTACAGCAACATTAAAGGAACTGCAGGAATATCTAACAAGTACTGATTACTCTCTGAATGTGATAAGAATCTCTTGTATTCTTCTTATTTTTGGGCTGTGAGGTAGAGTGGCTAGACAGAAGCCCTTTCTCACAAACAAACAAAAAAAAAGCCAGACTAAATTTTTCCATCTGTTATGGTCTGATGAGACCAAGGTAGAACTGTTGGGCATAATTCTAAAAGATATGTTTTCTTGCAAAAACAAGACAGCTTATCACCCAAAGAACACCATACCTATGGTGAAGCATAGTGGTGGCAGCATCATGCTATGGGAATGCTTCTCTTCAACTGGGACTGGGGCTCTAGTCAAGATATAGGTAATCATGGATAGCTCCAAATACCAAAAAACAAAAACTACAGGCCTTTATTTCACCTTCCAGCATGACAACAATTCAAAGCACAAATCCAAGTCAAAAAAAGAATGGTTTTAGAAGACAAAACTCAATGTTTTGGAATGGCCCAGTCAGAGTCCAGCTCTAAATCATATTGAAAACATTGTGAAGGCCATCACCAACAGGAGAAAATGGCTCACCACAGTGACAATACCAAGAACAGGACGTCCCTCCAAAATTGATGAAAGGACAAGACAAAAATTTATCAGGGAGGCTGCCAAGAGAAAACCTACGAAGAGGGCCGTGTACAGGAGAACCCCTCACGATTTGATGCATCTGGAGCATTTTTGCAATGAAGAGTGGAATAAAATTGCAAAAACAAAATGTGCTAATATGGTAGATTCTTGCCCAAAAAACTGTGTGCTGTATTGTAACATTTATGCACACTTATGCATTCAAGTTATTGTAAGTTTCTATCTTTCACAATTCTATTTGTTTTTCACTTAAATGTTTGTTGCTGTGTCAGATTAAAGGTGGACAAAAAGATCTGACATGAATTATCTTTGTTTATTATTACTATTTTTTTTACATCACATGAATCTTCAAATTTATGAGGGGTGTGTAAACTATTTATTTCCACTGTATGTATGGTGGTCCGGGAAAAATTGTTGGATGTTGCTGTGGCTGAATTCTGGCAAACAGACAAAAATCAAAATGAAGAATTTCAGCCAATAATATACACTTCTGACACCTCTACTTCAAGAAAACATAAATATATGTTACCAAAATGACAGATATGTTTTATTTACTTTACAATCTTGCCTAGGCATCCTGCAAAGATCTAAAACTTTGCTAGATAAATGTGATTTCCTCACATAGTGAATATCACAATTTGATCGTAGTTGGATAGTGACATGTTGTCCAGGAATTGACATATTCATAATTAATTTACTTTGTAATCAGATACCAGCTGTCAAAATTCCTGCGACGCTTCTGCTCCATCACAACATCAAAATAGAAAAGAGCATTATGTGAAAAGACTAAAGAGGTGGATTATCCTGATGATCAAAATGATCACATATTTCCTGTTATCTTAAAAATACGTGATAACATTTTCAACATAAATATTCTAATATTTCAATTTTACTTGTATATTTTAATGTAAGCCTATATTTTAATAAATATTAAATACTAAAACTTTATTCATTACATATTAAATTAAATGCAAATGAAATCAATTCAATCTTTTAGAAAATAAATGCATTTGGGTGTAGCAGTGGAAAATAAATACAATTTTTAACCTTAATTTTATCCACCTTTGGGGATAACCAGAAGTCAAAATGCTATCGATTTACTTGTGATTGAGATTCATGCTAACAAGAGACATATTTCAGTACAAGATAATATTAAATATCAACATTTTACCATGTGAAGGCTTTTCCCTGGCTCTCACACATACTGTATTATACACACTAAAGACATATGCAGATAGGCTTCCGTTTCAATACAATAGTTCATTGCAACCCCATTGCAAGATGAAGTACACATTTTGTGGTGATCTTGTGCATAGCTAAAGCACCATTACATTCACTTTTGTCACATAATTATTCCTCAGGAGAGGCAATTAGCCACCGTGCAGCAGTACGGGATAAGGCAACTTGAAACATGCTCTAACACACATAGACGCATGCAGAGTAATTACTCAGGAGCCAGGTCCAGCGAGAGCAGTGCACAGTGTGAGATAAAAGAGCCTCAAAAACCACAAGTGTATTTTTAGATTCTCAATTTAATCAGATAAACATCTTTGTTAGAAAAAACACATAAATCTAAATGCATATCCCAGATCTCTGCATATCAAAGGCTTTTCCAGCAAAAGACAATATACATAAATATAATAATATGAGGTTAGGCAGAGGATAACATTGCCTGAAATGTTTTACTATGTACTACTTGTATAAGTACAATGTTTCAAATGAGTTATTATCACACCACATCTGTGATTAGCTAGTATCATCTCACATACTAGTCTTGTGCTAAATATGTCACGCTGCTTCTATTTGAATCAGTAGTGGTTTGAGCCATGTACAAACACAACGAGCTGATTGAATTTCTCAGAACCTGCTGAACTGTCACAACTAATCACACCTAATGAGCCTTTGTGCCAAACCAGACAAAATCAGCTTGAGAAAAACAACAAATGATGGCTCGAAGAGTATATAATTAATAAAACTCAGGGCACATTTCTAAACAATGACACTCTTTCATTTCCCAACAGACTGTGAATAGTTTCTTTAATCGTTCATCTATAATAGACTGAAAGAGTGTAAGGAGCATAATGTATAAAGCGCAAACCTTTAAATAGCAAATTAAGAAATGATGCAGAGATTAAAGATGCTTAACATGTTAAAAAAGGATCTTTATGTGTATGTGTATCTTTGTGTGTGTGCACTTTAGTATAATTATGTTGAGGTATATATATATATATTCATGATTTCTCTTGGTCTCATTTATATATATGTATGTATATGACCAAGATAAATCATTTCAGAACTTTTTCCACCTTTAATGTGACCTATAACCTGTACAACGCATCTGGAAAACACACTGAAATCTTTTAGGGTGGGTGAGTAAAAATAAAAAAACAAAACATAGTCGCATCTTACAGCAAAAGCCATGGTCCACAGAGAGCTTCCACAGCATCAGAGGGATCTGATTATTAAAAGGTATCAGTCAGGAGAAGGGTACAAAAGAATTTCCAAGGCATTAGATATACCATGGAACACAGTGAAGACCGTCATCATCAAGTGGAGAAAATGTGGCGCAACAGCGACATTACCAAGAACTGGACATCCCTCCAAAATTGATGAAAAGACAAGAAGAAAACTGGTCAGGGAGGCTGCCAAGAGGCCTACAGCAACATTAAAGGAGCTGCAGGAATTTCTGGCAAGTACTGGCTGTGTAATACGTGTGACAACAATCTCCCGTATTCTTCATATGTCTGGGCTATGGGGTAGGGTGGCAAGACGGAAGCCTTTTCTCACAAAGAAAAACATCCAAGCCCAGCTAAATTTTGTAAAAACACATTTGAAGTCTCCCAAAGCATGTGAGAAAATGTGTTATGGTCTGATGAAACCAAGGTTGAACTTTTTGACCATAATTCCAAAAGGTATGTTTGGCGCAAAAAGAACACTGCACATCACCAGAAGAACACCATACCCACAGTGAAGCATGGTGGTGGCAGCATCGTGCTTTGGGGTTGTTTTTCTTCAGCTGGAACTGGGGCCTTAGTCAAGGTGGAGGAAATTGTGAACAGTTCCAAATACCAGTCAATATTGGCACAAAACCTTCAGGCTTCTGCTAGAAAGCTGAAGATGAAGAAGAACTTCATCTTTCAGCACGACAATGACCCAAAGCATACATCCAAATCAACAAAAAATGGCTTCACCAGAAGAAGATTAAAGTTTTGGAATGGCCCAGCCAGAGCCCAGACCTGAATCCGATTGAAAATCTGTGGGGTGATCTGAAGAGGGCCGTGCACAGGAGATGCCCTCGCAATCTGACAGATTTGGAGCGTTTTTGCAATGAAGAGTGGGCGAATATCGCCAAGTTAAGATCACCATGCTGATAGACTCATCCCCAAAAAGACTGAGTGCTGTAATAAAATCAAAAGGTGCTTTAACAAAGTATTAGTTTAAAGGTGTGCACACTTATGCAACCACATTATTTTGTTTTTGTATTTTTACTCACCCAACCTAAAAGATTTCAGTTTGTTTTTCAATTGAGTTGTACAGGTTATAGGTCACATTAAAGGTCGAAAAAGTTCTGAAATGATTTATCTTGGTCTCATTTTTTTATATCACAGAAGCCTGGCATTTTAACAGGGGTGTGTAGACTTTTTATATCCACTGTATGTATATATATATATATATATATATATATATATATATATATATATATATATATATATATATATATATATATATATATATATAAATATACACACCTCAACATAATTATATTAAAGTGCTAGTTAAATGTGACTTGTGGAAAAGGGGGGAAATATGCTTTTGTATTTACACAAGTCATAAATCTAAAATGTCAACTCTAATGTCATCTCTAAAATATAGTTTTAAGACAAAGAATCCACAGCAAGCAGAAAAAGTAAAATTATACTTTGCTGCTGGGCTTTCATGCATTTACCAGTGTAAAAAGCTATACACATTGACACAGGATGACATCGCCATCTGTGCTGCAAGTGTTGAAGGAGTTTTAAGTGTGTTTTGAAATTAGCTTTAATATCCTCACTTTTAACGGCCTACTATCACACTGATAGCACTGCAGCATGTACAACCTAATTAACAACACGCCTTCCTTACACTGCTAGTCATAGATGAGTTGGATGAATGCTGAAGTGTCTGACTGTCTAATCATAGTCCAGCTACTTTGCTAATTCCTGTTATCCTCACAGGTTTTTTTTTTTTTTTTTTTTTTTTTTTAAAACACTTAAAAACAGAAGTGACTATGCATATTGCAGAACTAAAAATGTGTATTCAAAATGCTAGGTCCTGTAGATAAGAGCTCTGTAGCTTAGGTACAAAGAGCTACGTAAATAGAAAAAAAAGGTCACTTTAGCTTCTGTGTTGGTGGTAATAGGGAAATGAGTAAATATACTGCTAATTGTCACAACTAACACCAGATCTAACATCTGGATTCACTTCCCATCCAGAGGCAACCACACAATCGAGTCAGGGCGTTATAATACTCCCACTCAAATGTTTACTGACTGCACAATGTTATCTTTTATATATGTACAGTGGATTCCAAAAGTCTGAGACAACATTGAAAATGTGAGATTTTTTTTTTTTTTTTTTTTGGAAGTAAACGGAAGGAAGTAAAAGTTCAATATCATGAATATTTAATATTCAAGATTCTGCACCATCTCTAGATCCTTATTTAAATGTAAGCAAATTTGTGATATTGATCATATTAACTGCTTTGTACAGAAGGTCAGATTTTCCTCATGCCTAATCTCTTCTCTTGAAGCATATGTTCACTCAATAATTGTGTTCACTCAATAATTTGTAATGAAAACTGTTAAATTAGAAAACAGTACCATATCGAAGCATTTTCATTAGTGGCCTCAGACTTTTGGACCCCACTATGTACACCAGCTCACTCACCTCCAGTCTATTTAAGGTTTTTCCATTTCCCATTTGCACTTCTTCTTTTTTTTTTCTCCACAAAGATTTTCCACAATGTAGTCAACTGCCAGTTCCCACCCACTTGCTAGTCCTCCCCATCATACAGTAAGGGAGGGTGAAGGCAAACATGTGCTTCCTCCAAGACATGTGAAGCCAGCCAACCTCAACTTTTAGAACTGCTGCTGCTCACACAGGGCCCCAAGTGTGCATTTCTGAGCATTGTTTCTCTGTTTGCTATTTCTCATTTGGCATCTTTGCTTCCTTCCTTGGGTTTACATTTTGATTATCATTATCATTACGCTGATTCTGATTCTGAATCTGATTGACCCTCGCCTCATTCCTGACTATGATTTTGTCTGATGATTTGGATTTTTAATACACACATGGGGTTATCTAGCATCACCTACTAGCAGTATAGTCCCTCCACCAACTCCCTGCCAAAAAAAAGAAAAGAACAAATTATTTTGTTTGTCCTTTCATGCATAAATTATTTTTAAAAATATATCCACAGTATGTATCTCATCCAAAAATCCAAAAATTGCTTCTCATATTAATTTGGACTATTCTAAATATCACTCATATTAAAAGGTAAATGTTTGTGTAGGAATACAATGAGAAATAAAAAGAATTATAGAAAATATCATTTTGAAAATAATGTAGCAATATTCCTGACATTCAAATGTAAAATGATATAGAATGATATATATATAATGTAAAATATAATACAATATAATATAAAATATAATGATATATATATCATTCCCAAGGTTAAAAAAATAATAATTAATAAATACAGTAAATATCTTCAATTTGGAGGTCATCTTATATTTTCCTAAAACATCCTTAAACATACTGAAATTCAGGCACAGAAGCCACTGATAATAAAAAACATACATAAATATTAATTTAATATATAAATGAATAATATAATGAATTGTGCAATAGCATCTCAATACTTCCCACAAAGAGTCAATGGCTACATCCTGTAAGTAGGCTAGATATGTAAGCAATCTTTATTTGGCTTCCACACACACGTGTACAGATACACATGCAAACACCTTGTTGATGAGGTATGCATTTTATGTACGTGAGTGCAACATACTAGAGAATCTGAAATCCTGGTGAGAATATTTATAAAGGTTATTAAGTACTCGGTGAAGCATTCCTTTTGCTGTGCGCACAACCATGGATGTGACATTTATCAAGAATGTCCAGCTAAATGTCACAAGACGAGATAGCAGTCCTGCTCTTAATTAGGACCTGAAAGTCTTTGAGGAGTCCTCTTACTTCAACTTCTACTTCAAGCCTGCGTTGATCTTCCTCTTTCTCGCTCGCTTTCTCTCTTCCTTTATATCGTTCTCTTGAACTACATTCAGGGAATGCGTGTTAAGCAAAGTTGGGATAACAATTGATAAAGCGAAGGAAGATAAAGCACAGACAAATGGCTGAGGATGTAGCTCATCCATCATGCTCACAAGACTCATTGTTTGCAGATTTTAACCTATAGGAGTTCTGTTCCCTTCCCCACTGAGTCTCACAAATCATACGAAACCGAGAGAGCATTCTGGGCAGGCCTGCGGATCTCAGGATACACGTAGGATTCTGCTGCAGAAAGAAGAAAGAAATGAAGTGGAGGGGGTTAGAGAGGAATGCAGAGAAGGGAAGGAACAGGAAACACACCTGCCACTATCTTCTCTAAGCTCCCAGGCCGAAAATGTCAGGCATAACAGAGCATCCCACTACATACAAGCAGAGTTCTGCCTGTGTAAATATTGACTGTGCTGACACGGTGCAGTGCTCCGTCGATGGAGAAATGTTTGGCTTATCGCTCCATTTTCTCTGCAGTGGAAGGAAGGAGGGCAGAACATAGTGGGACAATGGTAAACACCTCAAAAGATTATTTAAAGCCCTCAACTGCAACGTATTAAAATGTGTACTAGATTTTTAAAAATACAGGTGCCAGAAAACATTTTTCAATTTCCAAATGATGCCATTAAAGAGCTATTTTCTCTTAGAGAACATTTTGAATGATGGATCTTTAAACAATTGCCAGAGAGAACTTTTTTTGGAGAATGGTGTTTTTTGATGGAGAATGATTCAGTTGATTGGGCAAAATAATGATTAAATAATTACGGACTGAAAGGATCTTTAGGACTCCCTCACAGTGGGTCCAGGAGTCCATGAAGCATAGACAGTGGGTTTACAACTTTTGAATTTTACTATAATCCATCATTATTATATTAATTATTGATATTGAAGATATTATATTCATCACTGAGTTCTAATAACTCTTATTAATCTGTTTAACTGGTCAATTGAATTGAATGGTTTCATCCAAACCTCAATTTGTCTTTTAAATCTAATGACGATTTTATTAAAAATATGTTCTCAGAGTGAAAAAGGCTTTAAGTTCCACCCACTTGTCACAATCGTGTGATGTGATATATCTGTGAAAAGCATGTTTCCAATATATAGTATATTTCAATTTATGTAACGTTATGATATGCATGTCAATTTCCATTATAAACCTTATTAGCTTGGTAGAGTGGAAACACATGGAACCACTTTGTATTTTTAAAACTGACCTCAAAATCAGCTTTTTTTTCTATATTCAGAAACAACAATCTCTGTTGGCTAGATGAGCTGCATTCATGAAATTTTACATATTCATTTCTATTCCTATTTAGAAAGAATAGAAGATAATATTACAGAGGAAGTTCCCAAATTTTGATTATTGTTGTATTAGCATTCAATTTTGTATGACAAAATGTCAAAAAAAACAAAAAAAACAAAACAGTCTGTGGTTTCAAGGCTTTCACTTCAGAGTGTCTTCACAGTGAAATAAATATTTTAATTCTTACATCATCCAAAGAGTAAATATTTGATTAGACACAATTTAATTATTTAATAAGACAAAGTCTTTTTTAAACAATATATATCAATAGATATCATAGTTAATCTTTGCCAGTTGATTGTTGAAAAATTACCCTATTCAACCGTAGACTCTTAAAAACATATAGCATAAAAACATCACCACCAACAGAAATTATAATTTGTAGTGCCATTAAATAAAGTTTTCTTGAAAAAAAATATGAAACAATTTTTTTATTAGGTGGTAGTTTTTATAACAGACTCATGGAAACTCAGACTTTTTGACCTTATTTTATATTTATCAGGCCCTCTGTTAATCCCAAACTGACCATGGCACTGTTTTCTACAGCTTTTCCTGATTAAAATAAAGTGATTTCATGTTGAGCTCCGACATCAGCTACCATTTTACAGCCACACACTCTGAGAGGCTTGAGACTGAAGCTCAAGATGTTTTGGTTTTTCTCCAATAAACGTCAGTTGTAATTTGTTCATCTTTGATGTAACAGACAAAAGACGGTGCAGTAGCTTTTTGATGTGGGCTGAGAAGGGGCCATGGAAAGAGTGTTTCTGTGTCAGGTGGCTTTGAGGGAGATAAAACCAGTAATCAATAAGAGCTCAGCGTGAAGCGTCGTGTCCCATTGTAAACTCGCATCATCACATCAAAAGCATTCCGGCAGGGAATGGAGATAAAACGCAGCCCAGCACTCCTCAGCTTCCTCCGCAGGGGCTGTTCTACATGTTCTGTTCATCCGCACTTTATTGGCTTAACCTGAATCAGAGAGTGTGATTTCAATTACTTCTGTAACTCCGTTTCCGCTTCCGTTGTGCATTACAGGGTTTATGCAGCTCTGACTGAAGAGTTGCAGCGAAATATAATAGGAGTGTGTGCTGTTTTAATGCAGGCCGGTTCAGTGGCCTGGTTGGAGGGAGGTGTCTGGAGACCTTGTCTAGGTACAGAGAGAAAGAGAGAGCCAGAAACAGAAGCAGAGACTCATGGGGGTCCTGCTCTGAAGGGTGAGATTGATGATACAAAGGGATTTCCTGAAAGTGTGTGTGTGTGTGTGTGTGAGTGAGAGTGCATGTGTGCACCTAAGAATATGCACCTCATCCTACCTACAATTTCATTTCAGCCCTCCTTTATTTTATTTCCCCTTCTCTGGTTACCCAGGGATCATGTGATTCCCCAAAGGCTTTCAGGACACACAATCAGCATTGCACTGCAAATCTCTCTATCCTGGGGCCTGGCCGGTGAGGGTAAATAATTCTTTGCATTTTTGTGCTTCCGAAGGAAGGTGATAATACTCTTTTTGTTTCTGTTTTGTCCCTCAGGAAAGATGCTGCCAGAGCTCCAGACTTTGCATACACATGCAATAGACATTGCTTTCGTGCATGTTTTTTTACCACTGTGAGACTTGAGTATTGATGTAACCACCCTCACAGTAGCGCTGCTAAAAGCATCACACAGCTATGGAGAGAGCAAGATGAATCTGCATAGATTGTCCAAGTATTTAATCTAGACCATCATATATTTAGTCAGTTCTCAACTTTTTTTAAGGGCTCAGAACTGTCACAATAATTGGGGAATAGTAGAAATTGTAAGCCTATTCCTTACATTTACAGTGCATTACTGTAAGTAAAATCACAATCTACAGAATGATAGGTAACTTATTTAACTTTACTTATTTAAAGATTAAAATTCATCTTGAGAAATTAATATAAACCATATAAAAACATAAAAAAACACATATATCGCAGGTCACATTTAATTGTTATACATCAAAGAAAGAAAGATTAGTTCTTTATATTTACACATTTGACAATATTTTTATCAAACCATGTGCAAACAGCTCACAACTGCACTCACAGCATTTAACCAGAGGACTGGGCTTCTGCGTCACACTGCGGCTTATCGATGTCAAGAGATGTAACTTTAATTATTATTATTGTTTATTAGTTTTCATTATAACAACTGCAAAATTCAAAATCAAGATACATTGTAATTAACAGCGTCAAAGAAATATAAAAATACACATTAAAACAAAAAAGACAAAATTATACAGCGCTCCAAAAGTCAAAAAAGAATATTTGAGAACATATCAAATATCAAATATCATCATGTCAGATATATAAATTATAACAAAATAAAATAACAAACCATATGTGGTCAGTGTACTATTAGTGAGTTATATTTTATGTAGACCAAAGGGTCTATATTATGGTCCAAAGGGTTCATGACAGGTCCAAAAAAGTTTCCCAGGTCTCTAAGAAGGCTTGGGTTTTATTTTTAAGTTGTATGTTAAATATTCCATATGTACTGTATAAATTATAGATTGTTTAAATAGTTTAAATGTTGGAGGGTGTTCTTTTTCCAATTTAACAGGACACATTTCTTAGATACATTAGAAATCAGACCTATCCTTTTGGTTAATACAGGGTCTAAAACCTCCCTTAAGTCTACACCAAAGAAATATCTTAAAGGGGTCTTATAGTATGTTATCCTTTTACAGAAAACCCATGTACAGATTTCCAGAATTTTTTAGTTTCTTACATTCGCAAAAAATATGCATTAACGTGTCAGTGACAGTGCAGATGAGGCAGCTTGGTCTCTTAGAATTATAAAGATCTCAGACATTTTTCCTTTCAGTATTGATGTGTTCTCTAAAATGTTTCTAATTTAGATATTTCCAATGAGATTTGTCCATTTATAAGAAGGTCATTTATTAAATGTCCAAATTGTAGGTCTTTATAGAAATCAATTTTGTCAATACCGATTTTATTTATTAATTCAGAGAAGGATTTTAGAGTACCCTTTTTAAAAAGTTGCTTAAAAGAGACAATACCTTGGTCTTTCCACTTTGTAAACAGCATCCTTCCCAAAGAAGATATTAGATTTGTTTTGAAAGACAAAGGGGACAAGATAGCAATTTTGGAATCCAAGCCACAAAATCTTTTAATTTCCTGTCAAGCTTTCATTACATTATGAATCACATATGTTTTTACACAGCCATCGACATGTTTTATGTTATTAATAAAGGGTAGTGACATGGATGGTACTGGGTAAATGGCCTGTTCCTCAATATGTGTCCATCGCGCAAGTGTGTACCAAGCTGATAATACCTTTTGTTGCTGCCTAGTAGTATAATAAGCAATAAAAGGCAATCCTTGGTGGATTGTTGTTCCAGATACAGGAGCTAATCTGCTCATTTAAAGTCTTAAAAAAATATTCAGATAGCATGGTAAAGGCTGGAAAATGTCGTTGTAGCGTGGTAGTACATTCCCTTTAATTACGGTGATAAGAGATGGAACTTTTCATATGCTACAATGTCTGTGTATACTTGAAGAGAAGTACACTAATTGTCAAAAATACTTTTGATATAGTATCATGTCTAAGTACACTTGAAGAGACGTACACTAATTATCAAGTATATTCAGGTTTCCTTTCGATATACTAGCATTTATAAGTGTACTCGAGGAGAAGTACACTAATCGCTAAGCTTACTTTAAATACACTAGCATGTCTAAGTATACTTGAAGAGAAGTACACTATTTGCCACGTACATTTTAGGTTAATTTTAAGATACTACTATGCCTAAGTATACTTGAAGAAAAGTATACTAAATGTTGAGTATAGTTAAGTTTACTTTTAATGTACTAGGATGTGTAAGCATACCGGAAGAGAAGCATACTTATTAAGTATACTTACGTTTACTTTTTATATACTAGCATGTCTAAGTATACTCCAAGAGAAACATATTTATTGTTAAGTATACGTTGGTTTACATTAGATATACTAACATGTCTAAGCATACTTGACGAGACAACACTAATTGCTGAGTAATTATGCAACAGTACTTTAAATTACAGGTACATACTTCCCACATGATATCATGCCTATGTTTGCTTCTTCAATATCATATATGCCAGTTTACTGATATCATCAGTGAGTGCTATAAAATTTCATTGAAACCAGGAGGAGTCCTGTGTTACTGTAGCAGCAAAGCGGCATAATTGTAATATTGTACGGTGGTGAGTTTCAATCAGTTCAGACACTGGTAAGGTCCCTGGCTCACTACACATTGGAATGCTGATGACTCAGTTTCTGGTGATATGACTATGTACTCGTAAAACATTGTTGAAACGTCACCACTGGCATTTATCAACATCAGGCAGGACCACTATCTTTCTGACATTTATTTTTTTTTATGTTGTTTAAAATACCTTATGAAAAAAACAGATTGTTCTGTTACATATCCTTGCAACATTTCAGCTGAATATTAATTATAAATGTTCACGAAATTGTTTTACCTGTCTAGAGATGTGTTTACATTTATGTTGAAATATAAAGGTTTGTCTTTTCAAAACTTCTATCGTGTATTGTTTATTGAGTTGGCTCATGCGATTTATATGTTTCGTGCCATTAATCCATATATCACTGCGAGAAGTAACTGTTGTGAAGTTTGTGAACTAACTGTTTGGCTCTGGTTCTTTTACAAAATATTTCCCTTCCTGATCATTTTTGAGAGTTTGTCCACCATTTTATTCGAGCTGAGAGGCTTCAGAAAATATGACGTCAGTTCCAGTAAGGGAACATAGTGAGCATCGATGCTCCCTGGTTTTTGCAGTGCATTGTGGGATTTTTTAGAGACCGAACGTTCCAGTGCATTGGAAGGATTTTCTAATTGAGACAGCCCTTAAAATGGCCGACCCCCTGATCAGTGCCCTGACTACCGAACTAGGGAGCTGATTGAGACGCCGAATGTAACACCACTCAAAATAAAAATAATAAAAAACAGTAAAATTACATGTACAACAGGAAAATCAGTGTTAAACTGTGATACATTTATTACTCTGTGTGATACACCTTTGAGCACATCTTGGAAAATATTAAGTAATTAAGCCACGTGGATTTCACTGGATGTCCATTACACACATGCACAGAAGCATGAAGAACAATTACCCATTTGAAGATGAACTGTAATTGATTGATGATGCAGAGCTCCTAAAGACATCATCCTTAATTTTTGTTTGTTTCCTTTGTTTCCATTTTATGTTATTTTTTTCTATACACTGTATATATCACAGTAACCATGGTTGCTACGGTATAGTATACAGTATGGCATATGGTTAGAGTATTACCCTTATAATTCTATAAATAAAGAAAAAGGATAACATCATTATGCACTCTGCACTGATTGCAATTCATTAATATGTATGCAGGATTTAGAGTCCACATCTTTTCTGTCTCAGTGCTGTCACCTTTTGCTCTTCTGAAACAGGATTCTGTATGATTATGAAAGATGTTACAACTGTACTGTAAGCAGCATGCACAAGCCATGCAAATAGGTAGTATAAAGACAAGTGTACATAACTGCACAGATTTCAGTTTTTGATCATGTAAGGAAGAAAATTATGTTAGAAAATACACCCAGTTTCATTTTTGGGGACAAAATTGATTTGTTACAAATATCTCCAGCAAGAGTGGATGAATCCTGCTGTTGCATGCATAGAGAAAACGAGCATGTTACAATTGTTCCAGCTATCCTCAACTAGCATGTCTACGTATACTTGAAGAGAAGTATGCTGTAGAAGTATACTAATTGTCAAGTATACTTCAGTTGATGAAAAAAAAAAAAAGAAAAATACACATGCGGAAAAATACGTAACGAAACATGTGAAGTGTCTAAAATGCACATGTGGAGCAGAGATATGTAAAATTCTAATGTATACCAAATAACGAATGCTAAATATAGTCACTAAAGTATGCTATAATTTTGCAAGGGCATTCTTCAATTGCAAATACTCATTGCACATAAACATGCCCAATTCTGACTCAAAAAATTTCCATGTAAATGTTCCCAATCCCCCCTGCTTGAATTTCTCATAAGCCACCACCCTGATCTATTACTTATACTTTCAATGCTGCAGCTAAGGATCTAAGCTATGAGTTTTTGTCATTTCTCCATGAGTTACAAGTTTTTTAGATCAATTATTAAGCAGATAAGTGACTTAGCTTGTACAGCTCTTTTTGAGACATCATAGCTTGGCGTCTCCGAGCAGTTGGTGGGCTTGTATGGTCGACGGATGGCATTTCATTGTATAAACACGGGCAGGCACTCACAGCAAGAACAGCAGCAGCTACACAGCAAACCCAGCCTTAGAAGGGCATTATGCCCCTCACTGAGACACTGTCCTGACAAAGAGGATTAATCTAACAGCCACCAGCACAGCTTTGTAGTTACATCAGCCCAAACAATGCTGCAGAGTTGCTCTTGTAGTTCAGTATTTTTGAGAAGAAATAAGGGCAATACTTCACATCCACTAGGCCATTAATGATGAAGTAGAATCTGAAGATCATTACATGTAAAGGAAGATGGCTGAGCCAAAGGCTTTTTTTTTATTTTGTTTTTTGTTTTTTTCTGGCTGAGAATGAAGGTAGTGAAAGTTTATAACTCCAGAGAGTGTAATACGGAGGGAGAACAGAGCTAGCTACTTCATAATAAGATGTGTTTGAAACGTTTATCTGGAAAATGCTGACTGCATAGCACATAATGCTAAATTATCATATAAATAATTAATCAGAAGGGTCTCTTAAATGGAAAGATAATAAAAGCATTAAGTCGTTGAGCCATTTAAAAGAATATAGTAAACAAAGCAGTAAAACTCTCTCTTATGCAACAGCCATGCAATCAGTTAGAATTATTTTCTTAGCTGGAGTAAAACTTTTATTGTGGAGGTTGCATTCAGTAGACAACTAATACATTTACTAGATGTGGGGAGCTGCCAATTAGTCGGGGGGTTTAAAAAAAAACCAGACAGATGGTAAAGAAAGCAGGCTAAATTTACTTTGGTAGTCTCATAATATTTCAGACTAGATGAAGCCGGTTACAGTCAATTACACATTGTGTAAGACTATGCTGGGATTTTTATTTATTTATTTATTTTTGCTTTAATAAAATAATCACTTTTATGGTTAAGTATAGCAGTGTGTGCTGGATTGTTTTTTTTTGTTTGTTTTTTTTTTGGCTCATTCCCAACAGAATTCTAACCAATCACACCAACTCCCGCAGCTATTTTTTGTCTTTAAAGCTAAATAATATTAAAATAAAATTCCTTGCACCATGACATAGTAAATTCCAACATGAACAGCACTGGGCGAAAGAGTGACTTCTGTGCTGAGGGTTGCACATAATTATCCACTTGCACTCAAGCCACTTTAAAGTCTAGTTTAAAGGCTTACATTTTTGCATGCCAGCTCACATCCAGACAGAGCTGAACATGGCGGTTAAAATCCCAGGTTATTTTCTGCATCGAAAAACCTCACCGATGCTGCTGTAGACATCGCAACCTCCATCCAAGCAAGGCTGATGGACATGAGCTTCCACGCTGTGCACTCTCAGTTTCAGAATCAACAATTTCACCTGAGCTGGATCCACTAGGTCAAACAGGTCATGAGTGCATTTTAATAGCTGGCACGTCCTTCAGTAATGTAATACGATACGCATATTCATTTTTTGTATATTTTTTTTTACACATATTTTATTTATTTTTTGGACTAGCATTGAAGCTGGAAATGGAATTCGTATCCTGTGTGTGGAATTGCAGTTTGACATGTTCATGGCTATTGTTTAACTGTACGAATAAAATAGCCTAAAACTGATGTTTTGCTTTAATTATGAAAAAGTCTACTACTTTTTTTAGTTGCTGGTTGACTTACAAAAATAAAAAGTCATGCAACTCCTAGTTCAGTGAACATATATACATGGAGTTAAGGCTCACTGGATGAACAAGAAATTAACTGCTAATGGTAGTGAGTTACTTTTTCACCTTCCCATACCCTTTCACATGCTTTTGCGTTTATTAGCCATTGGCTTTATTAGCCAGGCAAACTTTATTCATATTCATGTGACTGCTTTTTACTAGCTATAATCTACTGTATCTTACAGACCTGCTGCTACACTAATTACAGTAATGTGCTTTTGTGTTCGTGCCAGAGGCAGCTGTAAGATGGAGTTGAAGAAGGAGTTCACTGCAGGTAAACTAGAAGTGTGACAGTTATGTTTTTTTTCTGCATGCAATCTGCTGTTCTTCACACAAAACAACATGACAGAAATGGCTTTTTACTGTTGCTTCTCTGTTCTCACCTGAAACACTGGCACATTAACAAGTGAAACGACTTTCCCTGATTAAGTCATACCAGTGAAGCAGAGAGAACAATTTCTAAAAACTCTCTTTTCATGGCTTCTCTTGACTTGTTAGCTCATCAGCTAGTCACTCCAAGCGTGCACTAAAGGAGGCTTTCTTCTGTCAAAAACCAGACATGCAACACAAAGAGGAAATGTAATTTAGAGGAAAAAGACAGCTGAGTACAAGGATAATAATAACAATACAGCCATTTTAATATTATCCCAAAGCTGAAATGTTCTTTAAAAATTGATTAACAGCTTGTTTTATCCAGGGTGACAAATTTTTGGATCCAGTCTCTAGCCAGATGTATCGTGTCCATTATATGGTTAGGATGAAGAACTTGGTAAAAGAAGCTGGTCCAAAATCTATCTGTGCTCTACCTGCATCCCAGATATACAAATTGTGTTCTATTCTCTTGTCTTGATGCTAATTATTTTCTATTTCTTTGCACGATGAATTAGTAGTACAGTGGAAGAAAGCATGAAGCTTAGGCAGGGGAGAAAATGCTACATCTACTGCTGAGAGCTGCAACAAGTGACTAGGCAGGTCACAAAAAAATTTTACTTTTTTATTTTTTATATTGTTCGCCGACAGAGTTAATTGTGCTCACAGTTTAATTTGGCCATGAGACACTAAATTGAGGTCATTAGATAATAATATGCGTAGGCTGTTTTATCAAGCTTTTAATTCACTATTTTGAGTTGTTGATAATAAAATAATGCCAGTGTTCTTGTTAATTTGATGTGCTCTCCTTTAAAACAGAAAACATGCCCATAGTTTGAAGGATAAACTGACCAAGCACTCATGTCCTACATTTACAGCTCACTTTAAATATGTGTAGCTCATAATTTTATCCATATAAAATCTGGTGCTCAACAATAAAAAAAAAAAAAAAAGAATAGTGTGATGTTTAAGTATGTAATCCTGCCCAGTCTTTCCTCATGTCTAAATACCAAGCTGTAATGTTGCTTTGTATACATACTCCATACATATGGGAAATTAACACTTTTAACAAAATATCTTCCAAAATTTTTCATACTTAGTTTAAATCATTGAGGTTTTTTTTTTTTTTTTTTTTTTTTTTAAGATAGCCTTCAAGAATGGCTTTAACAAAAGCAGAACATATTGATGTACCAGGAAAAGATACAGCACAAAAATCATTTAAAGGACCACATTCGAAGTGCAATTACATGCATAACGCCAGATGTGTTAATGCGAGGTCTTTATGAGTGGGAGAGATGACTCTTTGTGTGCTTACAAAGCAATGGCAATCATGTAGAGAAGGTTTTGTAAATAAAGTTACATTTTGCTAAAAAAAAAAAAAAAAAAGAAAGTGTTAATTTCCCCTATGTATGAAGACTTTTTGGACACATTGAACATGTAATTCTTTGGGAAAGTAGAAGTCTTGTTAGTAAGCAAATATGAGGAGACATATTTCAATATTAATATTTCAGTGCTGCAATGAAATTAACACATTTGCTAGTTCTGCGAGGGTCATGGAGCAGTCCCACTTTAACTATAGCTGCATACAGTGTGTACAGCTGCGCTATGTTAAAAAAAAATTTTATTATTATTATTTGTTTGTTTGTTTTTAATTTTTAAATTTTTTTTTAATTATTATTTTTTTTCCCAAATTGATACTGGCTAGTGAGCCTGAACTAGTTAGGACTAGTGTTGTTATGGTTACACTATGTGAATTTCAAGAGCCACTTTTTTCATATCCACGCACACACAATACAGCCTGACCAGCGCTATTTCTGTAGAAAAAAAAAAATGCTTGGTGTGAAAGCAGCTTCATATCAGCACAGAAGGCACTCCAGCCAGAGCCTTTTCTGTGGTAGCATGCTTACACAATAGGCATTTTATTTGACAGAAAACAGCACTGGCACTCTGTACACGAGCCGTTTTTATTTATTTATTTTTTTTTTTTTTTACCCCCTCCCTTTCATACCTACACAGAGGTCTCTCTGGCCAGTTTTTTTTTCTGTATATAAAAATGTGTGAAAGCAGCCTAACTGAATATGTTTGTATTTGTTTAAGATGTCAAAATGTCATTCATTGCATGTGTTATTATATATAATGAGTAAGAGCAATTTTATTGGATTTCATTCCATTACGGTAATGAAGTCATAAAAAGGCTAATTCTGCTAAACGCGTACTTCGTCTTACATTCACAATGATCATAGCTTCATGAATTCTCAGAAATCTACAAATAATATGGCCAGACTCCATATTCATCAATCAAAGTTTAAAGAGTCTTAAGCTTTGCAAATGAAAACACTCCGGAGTGACATACTGTATCTACACACGGTGGAGATGGTCTTAACCGATCCATTCCATTTGATGTCTTTTTTAATGTTAATAACAACTGGATTTAGTATGTGTTTAACTGCCTTGGAGTTCGTTCTTTTACCCCAGTGCAGGACTGCTTGGGACCCTGATGAATGTTGGCTAATGTACACCGTCAGCCACGTGTTTCAGATTCATTCATCATGCTTTTAAAGGATCTCCAGATGGGAATATTAACAAGCACTTTGGCAAGGGTTACAGTCTTTACGATTCTTCTAGGCTGAATTCTCTTCCATCAGAGGAGCAGGAGATCTCAGACCCGTGAGGAAAATTCAGTATGTCAGGCTGGGGGAGCGATTACTCTAATAAACTAATAAGTACATGTCAGAAATACTGCCATGGTCTTAAATCTTCTTTTTTTATGATATTTTATAATAATGTAAGTAATTATCATTACGCATTAGTAAAAAAAATGTAAAAAGGTCAAAATCTGACTCAAACTTGCATTATAAATATTTCTTAACATGCACAATTCTCCTTTTGGCTATTATTTAACCCGATGCTGCCAGCCTGATGTATTTTTTATTCACCTGTGACCAACTTACAGGCAGAACCAGCACCGCCCGAGGGTGCAAGTCAAACGCAGAAATCGGTAAGAGACGGGGTGCATTTGCACAAAACCCAAAACTATTTTTTAGAAGCAATCTAACAGTGAGCCCAAAATGTGACAGCAGATCCTTTGCGGTTCAGAGCCACAGGACCTGTTCTGCTTTTCCAGCCATCTCATACGCAGCCTTCTCACCTGCAAAAGTAGAGCTCAGCGGGTTCTTCGTTCTCACTCGTTCCCCTATGTCATACACACACGCAAACCTACACACATGGTGTGACCTGTGGTTTTGATTTTAAACGGGTCTGTGGGTTGAGATCAGTGCAAACGCCTGTCCATATGGCATGGCTTTGGCGAGAGAAATGAAGGCTATAAAAGGAAAGCGAGTGAGAGAGAGAGAGGGGAAAAAAATGTTCACCTGGCCTGGCAGCCTGAGACGCGAGTCTGCCTCATGTCATGATCCCTGAAGGAAACAGGGACCAAGAGCCAGCCAAAAATGGGTTCACACATTTGCCAGCTCTCCAGAAAGGAAGAGAGATAGAGAGAGAGAGAGTGAGAGAAAGTGATCACAAGATAATCCAGATATCCTTGCCCTTCAGTTTGGACTCGGGCTACTGGGTCTCTATTTATAAATACTTTAGTCTGTACTGAAACATAACTTACATTCTCCTACAACCACACACACATGCACACATACTCTCTCTCTCTCTCTCTCTCTCTCTCTCTCTCTCACACACACACAAACACACACACGCACATTCAGAGAACAAGTGTCATTAAAGAGTCTCTCGGTTGCCAGCTCAGCTGGACACTTCTATCAAAGCTGTCTCAATCGTTCAGCTGGCTAACTTAAGCTAGATGGCTGGGTCATCAATCATCCATGACTCCCATGGCAGCCAAGCAAGAGGCCAAAACGGAGAGGTGGAGACGAGGAGTGGAGGCAAGATCTGAGTGGATGGACTAAAAGAAGGTGGGTGTAAAAAAAGAGCGGACAGTCCATTTGACATGAGCGAAAGAGAAAGGAGGAAGAGTAAGGGGTCAAAAGGTAACCTATATTTTAGGTAGGCTTGTCCCCTTCCAACCAAGGGAAATCTTCCAGGTTAATTAAGCATCGAAATGAGATCAAGAAGCATTCTCTTATAAACCATTAACCAATTACAGTGGCTTCTCAAAATAGATCAACATCTGTGTTTTGACATTTTTTAATTGGCTTTTAAAGTAAATGAAATACGTGGGTGCGAAATATCAGCAGGTGAGCAGTCCTCTTAACACGCCTGAAGATGTTATTCAGTGAACCGATTGACCTTCGCTGTTCCAGTGATTATATTCATTTACTCATAAAACTCTGAAACAATGAAACTTTATTGCTTAATAATGATGGAAAATTAGACAAATCACAGAACCACTCTTTAAACATGATTTAAAAATTAATTTACTTATTTAGTTTATTCTTTTTCTTATTTCAGTCATTTCATACAGCAGTTACTGGAATCCGCAGTTTGCCAATGCTAGTAAGAAGATTTTTGTATTTTTGTATTATATTTCTTCCATTTACAAACTGAGTTCACTGATGAAAAATGTCTGCCTTATACACTAGTTCTGCACACCATTCCTCATATATGAGAAGCTCTGCATATTCGTATATCTCCACAGTTAGAAATTTGTTCAGTTCTTCCTTCAGTTTATAAATACACAGCAAGATTTCCATCTGGGAGCCATCAGACCCCTGTACACAGCATCCCATCTCCTCACACAGCGTGACAAATAGGCATCTTTTCAACAATCTTCCCTTCACAAAGTTAACAATGCACACAAACTTATCCAATATATCTGAAAGTTTTTTTTTAACTAAAAGAAGTTGAGTTTATAATTCTTTCTTTGATTTGTTGATGTATTTTCACTTCGTTTAATCATTTCCTACATTACCCACAATGCCATTCGATGACCTGCTGACAGGGGGCTAATGGTTAGAGTCTCGGACTTGTAACTTGAAGGTGAATCTGAAGGTCGTGGGTTCGAGGTCCAGCAGGGATTGTACCATGACTGAGGTGAGACCTTTGAGCAAGGCACCGAACCCCCAACTGCTCCCCGGGCGCCACAGCAAAAAAAGGCTGCCCACCATTCCGGGTTTGTGTTCACGGTGTGTGTGTGTGTGTGTTCACTACTGTGTGTGTGCACTTGGATGGGTTAAATGCAGAGCACAAATTCCGAGTATGGGTCACCATACTTGGCTACATGTCACTTCACTTCACTTCACTTCAATAAAAGTAACCATTGCTTCATGTCTACCTAAACAGACCAATGCAGCATTGTGATTAATCTCACAGATCACTAACTAGCCGAGCTAAATCTATGCTGTAACTCAGCAAAACTGTCATATAGACGCAGTCCATTTGGTCAAATTATTATCAGTTGCTTGATTTCTTATTAATATGACCCTGAACACGAGAAAAACAAAAACAAGTGAGAAAAGGAGCACTTGCTATTTTTATAAATGTTGTATTACATTTGATTGTTGAAATATTTACTCCTATTCAGTGCTATTGTATCAGTGTTAGCAATGTCCCTGGAATGTCACAGTAATAACAAAAATACAGCATCAACCAACAAATTAGCACCAGAATCATTAATCATGTCACAAATATTTCAATCTAAGCATATTTGCTATGTTTTAGGATAGAAATTTCCTTTAACTCCGTTGACTCAAGCTGCAATGCAAATCTTCCACTAGTTTTTTTTTTTTTCCAGAATAACACTCACAGTTTGTGCAGATATATCATCGATATGTCTAGCATTTGTATTGTCTGAAAGAGAGACTCGTGCCATTTGTTCTTCAGCATCCCAACACTGTGTACAGCAAGTCAATAGCTAGCTCAGAGAGCTTATTCAGACACCTTGGCCCTTTTTCTTACCAAGTTTGCCTGCTTGTTTCAAGTGTACAAGGTAGGTTGAGTTCTTTTGAACGAGGACTCTTTTGTCATGAGGTGATGTATAAGTTCACTGGAAACCATGGCATGGATGGACAGTTTCTTCTCACAGAAAACTGACACGCCAGGAAAAGTGAATCCATATTTAATGTACTCCTCACTTTACTGTCTGCTCATCAGTTTTGCTTTCTTTTCTTTGCTGCAACAGGGTGCTGAATTGGCATAAAAACCATCAAACCTTCTAGTTTCCCCCTTCTAACTGCCAGAGACTGTGAAAATCACCTGCTTTGCTTATTCTGGTAATGTGCATGCATGCTAATACCTTCCAACAAAGTAACCAAGTGATGTTTGACACCTTATTTGCAATAGATACTGCCATCATACAGCCATCTTTCACTTTCTTCTTTGCACCTCATACACATCGGATCACATGTATACCATAAAGAGCTATCAGATTATGACTACAGGTACTACTGTTAAGCCTTCTAAAGCTGCCAATAGATTGCTATCTTCTCTTCTGCCATGGTGAGTGCATTTTTCTTATATTCTAGAAACCTTTCTGGAGAATGCTAGAGAAAATATAAACTAAGCCAAATAAAACATCTGCTTTAACCATTGTTTATCCCATCCATAGGTAAGATTAAGCTAACAATAACTTATATGAATCAACAACATGATGAATCAACTGATGTAAGCCTAAAGCGAGTTCCAATTTTTACACGTGGAGGTCAGAGTTCAGTAAGTTACCAACATTTAGGAACATGTTTTAATAAAATTTTTGCTAATTTATGTATACTTATTTTAGTCATGTTTTGAATAAACATTAGTCAAAGCAATTTTATTTTGTTAACATAAAAAATATCAGTATATACATGATATACATAATACATGTGTTAACTTACTTTATTACTTTGTCACTTAGCAAACATTACTTGTTAATTCATTCCTTCATTCATTAATCTTCAGTAACTGCTTTATCTTAGAATTCACCCTGATTTATTAATACTAAAGAATATTAACATTTGTTAATGTTAACTGATGCAGTGAATAGTATTAATTAAATAATGCTTGTTATAGACCAGGTTGCCTTGCACAGAGATGTATACTTTTGGATTGAGCCTCAGATAATGATTTTAAAAAGTCATTATTATTTAAATCACTATAATATTAAAACATTGATATCAAAATTTTAATTTTACTAACAATGATAGAATCAGTCAAAACCCGACTTCCTTAGATGAGAAAGTCGACTTATGAAGTCTAATACAATTATTAAAAAAGAAAAGATTTTTTTTTCAGAGAAAACGTGTGTCGGTGGGTGTTATTAATTTAACACTTATCACACACTTAAAAGCACTGAAAATGTCATCTTTAGAAGTAATTCTGAGGCTCTTTTGGGTGGCTCAACAGAAAAAAGTTTGTGCTCTCATGGAGAAAATGTGATTTCCAATCAGAACGATATCCAAGAAGTGTGTGAAAGAGTGAAGTTAGCACTTTCCTCTGAGTGTGTTCAGCTGCCTTGTAATGTAGCCTGATGCAGTCACTTTTGGCAAAGAAAGCATGTGATAGCCTTCTCCATCACCAATTGGTAGCTGTCATGAGATAAGGGAGTTCTAGGGTGGGAAATGGCAAAGACTAAAATTGAGAGGAAAATGTGGTGAAAATCCAAACAAACAAACAACAAAGGATTAGCTGTCAATTTACCCCAGCAGAAGAACTGCCAGATATACTGTCAATTTGTACTCATTCACGTTTTCATAAGGAAATGCCAATTTGATTTTTCTAGTGTAGTAAATTACTCTTTCCCTGTTCCTGCCTCCATAATTCCAGCTCTTTAACATTAAAGAAAAGCAAGCAGCTGGTGCCTGGACCAAGCATGCCCTTCACAATCCACTGGTTATCTCCCAGCAATCAACATAACATTACCCACTGGGTGTGTGCCAGCACAATTACTCTTCATCATAGTGTATAAACACCCGCAGCTCTGGTGCTCAATGGGAGTCAGAAGAATAATGGATAGCACACGTGTTCATATGCATTTTTGTTAGAAAGATAAGATATTGGTGACTTTGTGATTGAAAGCTTGTGAGGTGAAATCCTTGTTAGGCTAAGTAGCAACTGTTGGGTCCTTAAGCGAGCCCCTTAACCCACATGTACTCAATTGTATCATGTCATGTCATACATGTCATATGTAAGACATAGTATGTTTGTTAAAAGTTTGGGTCCAACTTTATATTGTCTCTTTAATAGCTGTTGTTACACATAAACAAAACATGCATCTATAACTACTGAGGATGTTGCACAGTTATAGACGCATTACAGCAGTATATCTTATGTAAATTCAGGTATACTCACTACATTTAAGTATATGCAATACATTTTTATGTTCCTTTACCATATTTGTGTTGTAACAAATTGAAGTGGATTTATACACATGTAAATTTGTGAGTACCTACATTCTAACTACACGAGAACAGTCCACAGTACATTCACTACGTATTACTTTTCTAATCATAAAGAAGAAACAGCCTTTCATACAAATTTAATTAGATAGCATTACTTCTGTACCCATTACTCCCACAAACTCTAATGACCATGATCAGTTTCCATGACACAAGACTCAACAGAAGACTCTGCACAAGACTAATCTCTGGATTTCTAATGAAGCACATCTCAACACAGACACACCCAACCATTTAAATAACTTGGACCTTCACAATAGGGGTGTTACAATCTGAAATGATATGATAACCTAGCCTAATAATATCACGGTATCACATCATTAATCTACTATGTAAAAATCACACAAGCCGGTGGGGAAAATTAAAGGAAAATTTTTTTAGTAAATTTTTGTACAAAAGTCTCTTTGCACATCCTTGTATATACAATAAAAACAAAATAGGACAAAAAGATGAAATCCACTAAATGTTCTTTCTTAGGAACATATTTTTGAGAATGACTTTTTACACAATATCACTTACACTGTCAGTATTTATTACATTGTCATTATAAGCTAAAAGAGCGTTGCTGTATAAGTGCTGTATAAGTAAGTAAACAAACAAACAAACAAATAAGTAAATAAATAAATAAATAAATAAATAACTTGGGCAACAGTATGCAGCACTGCTCAGCCAAAAAACAGGTAGTTGTCTTCATTTAATTCTGTTCAGCAGCACCATGTTCTTTTGTGTGTTCTTCTGTCTGTTGTATATGATAATGTAACAACATGCTAGGAGTGGCAGGATAGGTAGCAATGTAATGTGTTCACAATAGTAGTGGATTACACAGCCAGAGAATGTTCAGTGCAGAAGATGTTGTAGTGTAATTCAGTAGAGAGAGAGAGAGAGAGAGAGAGAGAGAGAGGGGGGTTGTGAACTCTTTGGGAAGTGGAGTCAAACACTGAATAACCTTCTGATCATACACCATGACTAACCATGAAACTGTGACACCCTAACAACCCTAATTCACACACTCATTACAAGTCTCTCTCCAGCTTTTTCCATTGATTTTGGTGCGCTGTTTGTATTCCAGTGTTGTTTTCCATAGTTTTCAATTATCAGTTTTGCTTGTCTCAGTTCATGCCTGTTCCTTGATTGCCTATCCTTCTGCCTGTTTGTCATTTTCAGAATTGCCTTACTCCTTCTGGTTTGTTTACTGTGGACTTATTTAATAAAAATGAAACCTGCACTTGCGTCAGCTTGCCTGTTCTGACTGACATATTTTGTCACAATCAAAAAGTAAATCTTATTGCAAAACCAGCAGCTCATACAAATACAATTACTCTCACCCTATTACCTGTGAGATAATATCCTAATACAACTGTCACCATGTGTACATGTGTACTTACACAAGCCAAAGCTGAGGTCTACACATGTGTATTTATATCAGATACTTCTGTCCTTCTGTCAATCATCTGTAGTGCACACATCCACTGGAGATATATATAATTTATTTGTAACTGTAGATATTAGAAACATTTAATATAAAGAAGGACCATGTTTTGAAGATCATCTAAAGGTGTTTTGAAGAATACTTATATTGCTGTATGAGAATAGATTGTACAGTGCATTTCCTAATTGTACAACTTTTTATACATTTTACAACTCATTGTGTAATGTTACAACCTGGAACTGAAATGGACCTAATTGAGATTGTCTCCATTTAATTTGAATATGGCTATCATTTGAAGGTGCATTTTTTTTTTTCAAACAAACAAACAAAAACATTTTGTTGGTTGTGTAAATATTCACTCCCTTGGTCATTACTTGGTAGAACCACCTTTGGCTGCAATTACAGCTGCACGTCCTCTGGAATATGTCTCTGTCTGCTTTGCACATCTGAATCCTGATTTTCTCGCCCCTTCTTCTTGGTAACATTGCTCAAGCTCTTATGCGAGGCATTGTAGTGGAGAGATTGCAAAACGCACATCCATCACATTCACAACAGCTTTTATTCTCCTTAGCAGAGATCAGACACCATCTCCACCATGGTGTCACTGTTGCATCGTATCTTAGATTGCAGTGATAGTTTTCAGCCACTAATACAAAACTGTATGCTTATACAATTTGTGTTCTACATAGAAAAATGGGGATATTTATTGAATTTGTCCTGCTGCCTGTAATGCAGTAAACATGATCCAAAGTTCTCCAGATTAAGGAGAATAAATAGTGCCAGCCAAATACAAACTTAATATCTGAGGATTATATCTAATTATTTCAGCTGACTTAAAGCTCAGCTTGAAGAAAGAGTACTGTAGGTGACTGCTGCCATTTTGTCTATATACAGGTTCATTGCCTATGAAAAAAATATCATTCATGCATCAACTTCAAAAGCCTAAATAGCATAAATATTTGTAGTAGCCTGTAGTTAACTAGCTGATAACAGAAAAAATTAAATATTAAATGTGTTTGTAAGATTAATAGTGTATTCTTTGTTTTCAGGGCGTGGCTGTTTTATTGACTCACTGGCTGCCACTAATACATTTACATCCCAGCTCTTAAAGAACATCTTATTTAGGATAAATACTTACAGTATGCATTGCAAGCATTTTGGGCTGCGAGTTATTATGTCAATATTTACAAAGGGGAAGTTCTTGGTATTCAGAGTTGGCTTATACTGGTAGCTACGTTACATAGATTGCTTTCAGATTATTGCAATTATGCATATGTACAGTATTTCATGTCTCAGTGTCTCAGAGGTACCAGATTTTCCTTAAGTAAGTCTGTCCAGGATTGTTATACAAATTAACATCTAATAGGATTCTGGTATGTTGCCAATATATTGCACTATGAAGTCTCTGGATTCACTGCTACCCTGACCAGAATAATATGATGATACAATAATATATGAATTAATTTTGCTAAAATAGCACTTGATCCAGTACATCCTACTATTTTGAACAATAAAATAGAAGTACAGAGGCAGAATTTGTGAAAGCCTATAAATGTAGTTCATAATTTTAACCATAAATGCTGTCTCCTATGTGTGAAAAAACTAATTAATTAATGTACTGTGATATTTATGTATTTAATCGCCCTTGAATGTCCATAGTTTTTTATAGTGTATTTACATTTACACCCCAAAACATTAATTTCAACATGACATATTGTGGTTACAGAATATATTCATTTTATATTCTTATTCTTATGTTCAAGGTCAGAATCATGTGTAACTGATACACACCTCTGTTTTAGGCAAACTCTGCCCCAAACATGTCAATGAGCAGTTATTCTTCACCTAACCTACTTATCTACTAGGCAGAACATGTATAATGTATAATGTTACGCATAATAGGATAAAAATAAATGTCTAAGTTGAATGTCTGATTACAGTAACCAGCCAAATCAGCTGGGAGAAAATCTCTATCTACCTCTATTCTACCTTTTCACTAATTCCCATAACCCCAGGTGCTCCATCTCTCCCTATCTGATTGCTCATAAACATTTCATGCTTTCTTTGTATGGCTATTTTGTATGTGAGATAGTCTTGCAGCGTGATTTCACACCATACTGACGGTGGAGTGGCACCCCTCATTTCTGAAGGAATTCCTCAGAGAAAGAGTTAGCTCAACTAAAATAAAACCTGCCCCCTGACTCAGTGTTCCAATTAGACATGATCTATTACACCCACACCAAAAGGTCCGAAGTCTATGTAGGTAGGTGCAGGGCTATTGACAGGGGGTTAGTGGGCGTCCAGGGTATCTTTCAGAGACCGATTTTTGTATTCCTGGTTTATTTTGTTTCTTAAATTAATAATTAGTTAAAATTTTAAAATGACTGATGTAATATTTACTGGCTGAGGCTATATTTAAAACAGAAAAAAAAAACTTTCTTCTCTATCACCTTAGGAAATGATCAGGCATTTGGTGACAGAATCTCATCAGGTGTGCAGACCACAAAATGAAAGAACAAAATATAAGCTATTGTAGCTTAGCCTAGTGAATAAGTTTTTGCCACCAAAACATCTGCAACAAGAAGATTTGGAGCCTCAATGATGAAGAGAGGACATACAGAAGTCACCTTGGCAATCAATTTGGCCAGAGACTCAGCATACACTCCTGGGCAAAAAAAATGGGCCAAGCCCAAAATGGAAATATTAAGCTTTTAACAGTCTTAACAACAAATTGTTGGTCAGAAAATTAGCAAGAATTAAACAAATGCACTCCTCAGAGCTCCTGTGCCACCATTTGCTGGTTTATTTTTGCTGCAGTGATCTGTTTGGGGAAAAGCTAGAAACAGGGAAATTCACTTATGTAGTCTTCTTGTATGCAAAGGTAAAATCATGATAATGATTAAAATGTTTGATGTAAAATGCAAACTAACACATATCTGAGTGTAAAAAATCTTCCAAAAATATCTTCTGCGTTTTTTTTTTTAAAGATTAGTCATTATTAGTCGTTATCTGCCACACCTGATGCAGCCCATCAAAGGCCACAAGGCTTAAACATTTAAAGAAATCAAAGGGAAAAGCTCCCATACTAAGTTCCCTTGTATTTGTTTAATTCTTGCTTGACCAATGGCTTGTTGTTAAGACCATTTAAAGCTTAACATTTTGCCATTTTGGGCTTGGCCCTTTTTTTTTTTTTTTTGCCCAGGAGTGTACAATATTGGTCAATGAAATATGGAACTAGGGAAAGTTATCATTTGTCTGGCTGTAATTTCAATTCATTTAAAAATGTTACATGAGCATGTTGCAGCAGAAATAAACAGCATATCTGTGTTTACTCTGGTTTCCCGTGTTCATGCAATAAAAAAATAACATCACTACTACACAAACAACACTGTACAAACACCTTAATTTGCAGCTAGAAGCAGGACAATTATGACGCCATTGTAGATTTTAATTATAGTTCACAGTGTACAACATACCGTAAGAAACACCTTCCTCACACACTCAGCTTGTGGATTGAAACATTGATTAAAATAGAAATGTATCTGTTCTGTGAGACACATGAGACCCACCAGTGAGAAACGCTTTCAGTGTGAATTGGCCTCTAGCAGGACGAGTGTGAGGCATGATGGAGTAGTGGGCGGCAGTGACCATATGGAAGTGAAGTGACATAACAGCAACTCTTAGAAGAAAGAACCTCTTGCTGGTTGCTCTGATTTGCACTCATCTCTAGTTAAAATCACACGAAAGACAGCAATATCACCTGATTAAAGTGTCCCATATTTATCAGTCCATCGCTCCACACTGAACTAATGCAGACATATTGATGGGAGACTAAAGGGTCCAGTGGATACATAACTATACTGCACTGCTCCAGCTGTCAGCCCTCACACTATTTCTATGCATCAGTGTGCAAATAAATAAAGTGATAGAGTTTACAGCTTACTTTCTAGTTCAGCTTTTCATGTTCTACAGCCTGCACTCCATTTAAGAAACCAGGCACCTTTTCTTCAGGTCATAAACCTGATGTAGTGAAGAGAAACTCCAATTGCTGCAATCATCTGTGGAGTTTCCACCCACATATTTTTTAAGCAAATGTTGAACTTGCATATAAGAATATTTGAACGCAGGCAACAGAAATTCAAGTTCAAGTTTTATGACTGTTTGCGGTACAATTAAAAAGTTGGTATATTAACAGAAGTGGGAAGTAACAAAGTGCATTTACTTACTCACTGTACTTAAGTCTGTTTTTTCTTCACCTAAAACTTTTGACTTCTCCTGACTTAATATCTGTACTTGCTGCTCACTACATTTTCAAACCCTATCACTACATTTTCTATAATATATTTATAAAGCAATACGGTGATTTTTTTTAAGCATCAAATAGCTCATCAAGGAGTTTATACATTCCTAACAAATCTAAAGTTTAACAGATGCGATACCAAGAATGAGATCAAATACCAATCACTGTTATCTATCTGTTGCTATGTATGCTTTATACTTATCAAGGCAGTTTGTGACAGCTTGCTACTAGCATTCAGCTAGTTTGCGTCATTGGACTTGTTAGCATGCTAACTAATGCTTGAGAGATTAGGGAAAAAAAAGCTGCTGTTGGTTTAAATTTAGCTAATGTTTTCCTATGTTCCTTGATTTATTGGTGAAAAGGGCACTAACTTACTATCAGTAACTAAAATCAGTGTGTGATTTGAGGCGTACGTTCTTGTACTTTTACTTTCGTACTTTACTGTATATTTATACTATTATATCTTATAATATAAAAGACAGATCCAATAAAAGCTGATGGACACAGATTTGACTGGTGCTCATTTGAATACATCATGGTGGACGATCAGTAATTCACTAATTAGTTTACAATGCGCAATATCTAATCCTTGTGCATTTATAATTTAAGTTACTAAAGGGCATAGACAGTAATTTACCTGATCAACAAATGAATAAATCTCAGGAATACAAATGGCGACATAATGGAACGAATGGCTCTTGTATATTGGTGCAGAAAAAAGCTTCTGTATTCAGTGCTTAATTTTTGATGCATGTCCCTGAAAGCTCAGTCCTGCAGGCTATAATCACAGTTATTTGCTTGATTAGCCTAGCACTTTAATCATGACAGAAATCGCAGGAACGGACAAGGCACTGCACAGATAATTAGTAGCTTCCAAAATGATGTGTTTCTCAGAAAATGACCCTTCCTTTTTTCTGCACGCCCCCACTTTTCCACACATACACACACCCATTCTCTCTAATGAGTTTACACTTAATTAACAGTTTGTCTCAGACAAACATGTGTTCACCCTAGTACTTTCACTCACTTCATACCTGCAGAGATAAATGCAGTGTTGCAGTGTCAGTGACTGTGTGTATACTGTGTGTTGCCGCAGTGTATTATCATTAATTGTTTGATGTTTGATAGAATAATAACCTTTATCCTATTAATGACAAAGACAATGACACATGTAGGACTGTATTCCTTGTAAAGACATGCACTTGACTTGACCACAGAAAGTGGACAGTTGAAGATTGGAAAAAGACCAGGCGAGGTTTTTCCAAACTTCAACTGTCTGGTGTTTCTGCTCTTCATGGTGGTGTGAGTGTTTTGTTGAGTTACTGTAGACTTCCTGTCAGCTTGAACCAGTTTGGCCATTTTCCTCTGACTTGTCTCATCAACAAGGCATTTCTGCCCACAGAACTGCCCCTCACTGTTTTTTTTTTTTTGTGTGTGTGTGTGTTTTGGTTTTTCCACCACTCTCTGCAACTCTAGAGACAGTTGTGGCCCAGGGGATACTTTGAAATACTCAAACCTGACCATCTGTTAGCAACAACGCTGCCATGGTTAAAGCCTCTGAGGTCACATTTTTTTTCACTATTCTAATGTTTGATGTGAACATTAACTCAAGCTCTTGACCTGTATCTGCATGATTTTATGCATTGTGCTGCTGCCACCTGATTGGCTGGCTGGATTGATTCTTATGTATGTGTGTATATATATATATATATATATATATAATAAGAATCAAAAAGAATCAATGAAATGCACATTAGTGGAATATGCAGATCGGTTTGTGGCTTTCTGTGAGTCACTTTGTGAAATTAATTTCTCATAATACAGCAAAGAGACAGGTGCCAAGCCATTTCTTTTAACATAAGGAAGAGTTTGCAACATTTGACTCAGCACTGACTCATTGTGCTGGGCCTAATCCACTAATCACATGTTTTCAGTAAACAGAAAATTGAAACAGACTGCAAAAAACCCTGATAATTCCACAAGTGAAAATATATAATACCCTTCTTCTCATTTTATCCAAGAGTCAAATTTGAATATAGCAGTTTACAAAGAGAACACACTGCCCTGGGCACAGTGCCATATTTCATAGCGAAAAACAATCACACAATGGAAATGTGATTCACAAATGGGCTCAGACTGTTCTTCTGGAAGGAAGATGGGCTTTAAGACACATGAGAGCTAGAGGTGATTGGACATAATTGCAATGTTTTTTATTTAGGCATTTGCTATCATCAGTGCTAGAACATACGCAAATCCAAAGCTTATCCCAACAAATAGGCTAGGTCAAAACAGAAGTTAGATAAAACACAAGACTTGGGGACTAGGAAATTAAGAACTAGCAGATGTAGAAGATATAGGGGCAGTGATGGTTAAAATTCTGAAACTGATAATTGGTCAAGTCAAATCTCAGGGCTACCAGAGAATCACTGTCGAGTCCTCGGCCATGGCCCCTAACCCCCAACTGCACAGCTGCGTATCTAAATTGTATATTATCTAAGCTCTCAGACAGTTTGGAAGTATCTGTCATTGACAGTGAAGCCAGTGAAATCATACATTCCAAGCCCAGACCTGTAGGAGTCACATATAAACAGCATATGCATACAGATACTACTCTTTTTTATAGAATGTTTGACAGAACGGTTCACAGCGACTCTGATTGACATTAGAGGTATGCATCAGGATAGCCATCCTGCAGGATACAACAAAAACACTGTGCTTGAAGCTTGCATGAAGCTTGGATGATAAAGAAAGACCACATGAACATGTGACAGTGAGCAACGCATTTACAGCATCCTTAGTGACTGCCTGGACAGATTCACTACTGGGATACTAGTTTAAATCAGACCTATATTCAACTATATTCATTAGAAAATATCATGGGCACGTGCAAACATCTACAACAGTGTGAGTAGGATCACTAGTTGAGACCAGTGATGAACTTGTGTGATATAGCTGAGGTTGAGGAATAGTCAAAGGCAGAATTCACAGACTGTGCTAACAGTGCTGGCATTTCTACCTCTGTCAGTGGCATTGTGCTAAATCCCTAATATGTAAAACATGCATAATATGCAGATAGGGACAACTGTACAAGCATAGTCATAGCTTACATTGCATACATACAGTATAGATACATATACTGTATATTATTGTGGTTTCCAATATACAGTGAGGGAAAATAAGTATTTAGACACTGTTGTTTATGTTATTTAATATAATTCTTTTTCCACTCAAGAAGCACAAATAAGTCAAAGTACATAACTTCAAAAAATGTGTGTAAATTTGAAATGAATACATGCACTGGATGTATATTAAATAACAAAAGCAAAAAAAAAACAAAAAAAAAAACACTTATTTCCCCTAACTGTACATAATTTTCTTGCGTGTTTTTACTGAGAACTATGTCAGAAACAGTACAACAAAATAACCTACTGTATATGATGGGTGCTGAACAATGACTTGAGCAGTAGACACTCTTTTGCATTAAGCTATTAATTAGTAATTGAGGGTAGCAGAAAACAGATATGACTAACAATGTTTGCTAATGGTAACACTTCTGTCGAAACTATAGCTCTTTATGAACTATATATCAAAAATCAAAATACATGTAGCACTGTTGGTTAAGCTAGCTAGTTATTATCAATATTTGTATTTTAGCACCATTTCTCTTAAGACAGAAACAGCTGAAATGACATGAAATTATACCATCCATGCGGTGCAAACTGGTCATATCCAACCCATTCGCTAACCTAACAGATGGCAGCTACTAAATTTATTACAGGTTTTACTGTGTAAGGCAACACATGTCTTCGAAAGGCTTATCAATGATCTATCAGCTATAATAACCAACAACAAACTAAAAAATAAATTATTAGCTGTGCCTGAGCCACTTTATATCTAAGTAAAACTCCTGCTGTTTGAATTCTATTTGTTTTGCATTTTATTAGCCTGTGTGTGTGTGTGTGTGTGTGTGTGTGTGTGTGTGTGTGTGTGTGTGTGCTCCCGCTTCTCACTGCTGCATACTGCCTCTTGCATATGTAAAATTGTGATAAGATAACTTAATTAACCTGTGTTTAAAATGATAAACAGGTCAGGTTTTAATCTGTTCAATTATTCATGTCAGTCACTATAAACAGTAGTTACTGTCTGTGGATTTTCTTCAAGGGCACTCAGATTTTTTTCATACTTCTAATAAAGTAATGGTTGAGTGAGTTCCTCCACATGCATAATATTAACATAGGCTCACAGATATTCAGCTTTGATAAATTACTTTATATACAGTAGGATTATTTATATGATATATTACAGAAATATATTCACTCTTCATTACTAAGTGGACTGTTTTGCCTAATTGTTTAGTAAAATTTATATAGACAATAGTTTCACTCACAAATTCACGGTTATTCACGAATACCCTTTCTAAAGAAACTGACAAAATATTCAAAGGGTTCTTGAATGTGGAATTTGAAAAGATCTCAGTGTTGCGTTTATACACATTGTTGAGAAATGGAATTTAATGGAATTCTATCAGATATTCATCTTACAGCATATTATTTAGTAACATCTGAGAGTAAGGAATAAACATCTGGAAGTGCCATGGTAGTTTAAGGGGTTAAACATGATGAGGGGGAAAAAAAACAACAGTTCTTAGGCCCTAATTTATATACTGATGTTTTACTGATGGCAAGGGTGGAAAGTAATAAAGTATATGTACTCTTGTTACAGTACTTGAGTGCATGGTTCACTGTAACAGTACATAGAGTATAATTAAATCATAGTACTTTAACTTATTCACTGCATAATTTAATTTTGAGAGCCAATCAAAAATAAAGCAATTTGCCAAAAGTCTACACTTCAGGCCCCAAATGCTTAGTGACAGTGGAGACAGATGTGCAACTCTGGCTTAATTTATCAGGTATCTTCAGTTTTAAATGATTCAAAGGAAACAGCATGATAATCATCTGTAAATTATGCAAACCAAATCCGTGAAGATATCGGCATTTCACAGCTCAACATCCAGCATGTGGAAACAGCTAGCCGTTAGCTAGATGAGAAAGCTAGACTAACTAGAAAGCTCTGTATTAAACTTAAGCTGTTACTTTGATGTTTGGTAGTAATTGCCTATTGTAATAAATATATCTAAGCACTGCTACATCCTATAAGTAACACGCGGGACAATGTATAAGAGGCATCTTTGCTATATAGCTAACTATGTAGCTAGAAATGAGCCTAGCAAACTACTGAAACCCCAACATCATTTGGCTAAGTTAACTAGCCAGATAACATGACAGTTCTATGTACTGTATATTGTTGATAATAGAGGTGGTGTTCACTTCAGCATAGCTCACTTGGTTAGTTAACATAATCGTTCAAAATGCATTCCTCAGATATGGTGAATCTGCTTAGTTTTATGTAATTTAGTTAAAATATACTTAATAATGTACTTGCCAGCCAAAAAAACAATCAAATAACTGAGACAATTTTGCCCTTTCTTTGATGGCTAGACAGATAAATAAAGAAATCGCAAAGGATGTCTATATTATGATTTTGGCAGTGTAGTAATATCTAAACATTGTGTAATAACCATTAAAATTCAAATAATAGAGACCAGTGAAGAAATTAATTAATTAATGCATTATTTCACTACTAGCGGCAGTTTTTTTTTTTTTTTTGGTCACAGTTATTTAAAAAATATAGAAAATATAACAAATAGAGCAGAATAGAAAAGGAGGTATTTTCGGATTAGTTGTGTCAGTTGTAGACATATGATTTAATTTGTGAATGAGCAATTTGAAAAGTAATTACTTGAGTAATTTCTCACCAGATGACTTATTTACTCTTACTTACTTCATTTTCTTGGTCACTACCTGTACTTTTACTCAAGTGAATTATTACTTCAGGAGCAGCACTTTCACTCAAGTCACAGGCCTGATTTCCGACAGTGATGAGGAGGCCTACAGAGAGGAGGTCAGAACCCCTGTCACTGTAATACCAGGAAAATGACCTCTACATAAACATAAACAAGACTAACAAACTGATCTTGGACTACAGCAAAAAGGGAAAAACACACACACACACACACACACACATACACACCCTCGCCCTAACTGGAGCTGCAGTAGTGAGGGTCAGCACCTTTCAATTCCTTGGTGTCCACATCACCAAGGGTCTTACATGTTCAGTTCACACCAGAGATGTGATAAGAAAGGCACAACAACACCTTTACAACACAGAGGTGATTCTAGGGACTTTAACTCTTTATTGCCATTATGTTACCCAGATACCTTTATAAAGAATCAGAACTCACATAACCTTTGATAGGTTAATTTTAATTTAAAACATATATTAAACAACCCCCTAAGCTAACAGAATATAAAATATAACCTAGAACAGGAAGATTAAATAATAATAATAATAATAATAATAATGTCTTTCTCTTTATGTTGAACCTTATACAACATTATATAGATTCAATTTATTTAATTAAGAAAAACTATAGACATTGCAAATGGAATTTAAAGCACGTGAAGCACAAACACACAAGAAAATAAAAATCTAAATTCTGAGGTTTCACACTGTGGTAATAATGCTCTACATATGTACAAATCCTGCCTTAGCTACTGCAAATACAGCCACTACGTCTTCAAGGTCCAAAGAACTTAATATATTGTGTTCAGTGGAAATTAGAGCCGGCCCTGAAAGCCTTTCCTAGCACAAGGTTGACGTCAGGTATGATTTTAAAAAGGTAAAAACTTTTCTTACGAGAGGCAACGCTGACAAAAACAGCTAGTCGGAGATGAAGGGCAATGCTTATGTTTCTATATACAGTGTTGTGCAAAAGTCTTAGGCACAATAATTTATTTAGTACAAATTTTGGTATAGATATTTATTTTATTTTTGCATTTATTTATTTATTTAATTCTGCATTATTGAGTTAGTACAAAAACATGTTAGATTTCCAAACATTACTTTGACAAAAAAAATAACGGTACAGAAAAATGTTTGTATATAAACCAAAAAAACAATATCTACAAGATGCTCAGTAAAAAAAACAGATAACTTCCTTATAAAACTCCACAAATTGTACCAGGGACAACTATTGACCCTGTGAACACCAGCCTTGATCTCCATAACCAAATCCTCAGAATCTTTGCCATGCATTATTTTCACCAAGTTCTTGCAGTTATCTTCAAGTAGACCACTCTAAATCATCTGTCTCATATTTTCTCTTGAAAAGAAAAAAAAAGAAACATACAGAACATAAAAATCTTTCAGTTTGGAAAATCAGTCATTCAAGCTTCCGTAGCTGTGTCCACTAAGCGGAGAAAGAGTTCTCTGCTAAAGGACTCCTCTGGTGTGGATTGGGTTTCCTCGTTGTTCTCATACAGGTACTGCCATGATGTCTTTCATCTTCTTTTCTAAGGAAATGTCATTTTAATTTCTAGATTTTGTGCAATCTCCCTAGCATCATTTTGACTAATTTCTCTCAGCAAGACCACTTTCTCTGAAGTTTTCCAGATAATGCTCTCCTCCCTAAATTTCATTTTAAATGTTTCAAGTGAAACATTTGGGGCTTTGAAGAAACTTGCTGAAATGGTTGATTTGATACAAGACCTTGTACCATATTACAGTATAATATATATATATATATATATATATATATATATATATATATATATATATATATATATATATATAATATACAGCACAATACACCAGGTCATTAACTCTTCCTGTATGTGTGTTTCTGTGGACATTGTTTCTCAGTCCTTCTTCTCCAACACAAACATTTGGAGGGCAAACAGTGCTGGCACAATCGATGGCATTTGGTAATGAACTACTTTCATGCTATCAATCCTAGCCATTCATCTTGTCATTGATAAAGATTTCACAGTGAAGTGCTTTGGTATTGCCCAGCATTGAAAAGAACGGTCTCTGAAGAACACCAAAGAAGGAGATAGATGTCACAGAAGATTTTGCTGCATCTACCACAACCAGGTTAAGCCTGTGACTGCTGCATGAGACATACATTGCCTTGTCTTTCTGTTGCTAAAGGCAGTGAGTGGTGCATGGTGGTGTTGATGTGATATTGCTGGTTGAGTGAGTGAGTGAGTGGTGCTGGTGTTTCCTTTTCCTCATGGACAGGTGATCATGTTGCTATGCTTAAAATGCAGGAGATGATGTAAGATATAAAAATAACAGGAAATTATACTGTCAGGATGACATTTTAGAGAGCATGTCATATAAAAATTTCATTTTTAGGATATTCGACTTAAAATTATCAGTATCAGTAGGCCTACTTGTAGAAAGTACTTCGATTTCTGCTGCCTAAAGATACTTTTAAAATGCTCCTACAGAGTTTAAAGAAATGTATATGGTAGTGTTATGCTTTAATTAATTTTATAACATAAAAATACATATATGGTAATTATTATAGGAAATACATGTATTTTAATTTATATATAGTCAGGGATTATACAAGGGGCAATACCAAGACATCTGCGTTTCATTTACAAAATAAACATTTACCCAATTTACCCAAACTGTACAGGTTTATATTATGCTTCAATACGATAAGCCAGCTATAGGGTAAAAGTCTATAGCATGCTTTAATACTCTGTGTAAACTTTAAAAGACCAAACTATCAAGACTAGCCTTTCTCCAGTTTGCTAGAAGGGTAAGTAAGTATTTTTCTATTTGATGAACATCATGTACAGTCATCTTTAACTGTAAAATACTACCACTGGGCCTTGTTTATCAAGCTGAATACAAATGGATTTATGCATAAATCATTAGTCGGAGCATTTACTCAAGAGATTTGGTATTCATGAAAATCCTGCAAATTCAGAAAAATGTTTGTATCCCACTAGTGCTCCTGAGTGTTTGTAAAATTACACATAAGATGACTAACTAATGTAAACCTCAACTTGATCGACTTCAAATCATATAAATAGCATGGATACTGTATATGGAATATGTTGTCGAGGTTAAATTGCTTATTTTTATTACGTTTAGAGCATTTAGCAGATGCCCATATCCAGAGCGACTTATAAAAGTGTGAAGAAAATCAGTGTTTCCCAAACCTTTGTAAATCTGGCAGAGATTTTTGGTTTACAAAAACATTTACACACAACTTTATTAAAAGATTGATGAATGAGGCACACTGGGAGTGTAGTGAAAGAACCAAAAAGCAGGAGCAGTAATAAGAAGAACGCAGAAGGTGCGCAAGTTGCACGTGCTAGGGAGTTCTTTAGGGGGGTTCCTGGTGTAGCATTGTCCATTATCCATTGGAGGTTTTGGGGAAGTTTGGGGCACTGTTCTGAAATGTGACATTTTCATGGACTTAGTGTCAGGCTTCAGGGGGCCCCCTCAATAGTCAGGGCTCCAAGGAATTGCCTGCCTTGCCTGTCCTATAGCTACGCCTCTGCTACACCCTCAGACGCATTAGGAGACTCTGTCTGAGCCCGAGACTCTTCAGATTGTTCGAGAGGATCCTATCAGGTAGCATTACCTTTCGTAACACTGGAGGTGAGCTTCCGTCCCCCCAGCTTCCCAAGCAACAACTTGTTCACACTACTACTTTCTGCCAGATGGTTCTGCAGTACTGGGACATACCGTACATGAACAGACTCAGAGACAGCACTAGCCATTACTTAGTTGTACTTTGCACATTATCTCATGTACTCTACTGTACAGTTTTTTATTTTTACACTACTGCACTCCACACTTGACTTACCCTCCCAATTGTTTATATACAGTATACTGCTATGCATATTCATATTACTGTTATTCATATGTCACTACTCACTACTATATACCAGAATTATTATATCATACTTGTACACATCATTTTGTATTTTACTTTCTCTACTTCCTAACTACCTGTTACTGACAATAAATCTAAATTTATATAAATCTGGGAGGAAATCAGAGAATCCGGAGGAAGCCCCTGCACACAGGGTCTGTGTACGTTTCCTAATATTTGTAAAGTGTTAGATTTGACACTTCGCTGTAGGCCTATTTATTTATTTATTTATTTAAAAAAATCCTGAGAGCTACAACAGAAAAGTGCTCTCCTCACTGGTAGATTGGTAGCGAGTTCAAATCTTGATGATACCACAGCCATCCATGGCCCAGTCTCAGAGGAAACACACCCTGGTAGGTAGCTGTTATATGCTAGGAGAGAGCTGGTTGGTGGGTGGGGTCTGGAGACACTGGCCACGTAATGCCTTAACCAAGTCTGGTTGTATTCCCTTCAATCTGGTTACCCCTCACCAACATGGTTATAGTTTTCAGAACAGAGTTTGCTATTGGGATTTGCAGTTGGCGTTGTTGCCATGACAGTTCTGAAGGTCCCAATGAGTCCAATTTTACATGGCACAGAGGACGTCTGAAGCTGTAAAGCAGAAGTTACTTTGCCCTTGTAGTGAACATGCATTATATCCATCACACATCAGCTGTGTTCCCTCTTGTCCTCTTTTCTCCTCCAGCTGCACACTTGCTGCAGAATGAGACAGGTGTCAGGCTGAAACTGAGTCTACAAGCAGGCACAGAGATTTTTGCATCATTACAGTGGAAGCACTTTTGCTGAACAGCTAGGATTATAAGATTCACAGAAGCACTTGGAAGAGTCGAGATTGTACTGGCCCAGCATTGTAAAGAATTTCTGTAATTTCTACAAGAAAATACAGTCTCCAAAGCAGTATGGTACTTTAAATGTGTTTTACAGTTTGATACTGTAACCTGCCTGGTGTTCTGGGAAAATATTTACAGTATTGGCAGATTACACAGCAACAGAAAGACTTTATAGCTTTACACATAGTATGTTAAAGCTACTTCATAGCTACATTTCCTCAAATGTATTATAATAAAAGTAAAAAAAAAAAATACAGCATCATTAACTACTCTAAAGCTACTTTCTACATATGACTTGTTTGATATTGAACTGAAACTAAATGACTGCTTTAATTAAAAACATTTGGCCAGATTCTTTTGTTCAGATTTTTGAATCTTTAGTTATGTAAGCTGTAATTTTGGCAATGAAAGAGTTAAAACAGTGGTATAACTGTAAAACTGTTTTGTTGTGTCTCATTAGCCTTTCTTTGTTTTGTGCGTTTGTGAAGACTTCCTAGCATTGTTGTCATATGGCAGTATTGTTAGAGATGTGATAACACAACCGTTCAGACTTTTTTTGCTGGAAGTGTGTGTTGTCAAATCCCAAGACAGCCACTTAACACAAATGCACAACTCTTTGCTTGGGTTTGATTCTCCCTTGTCACAAATGAATAAAGGTAAATTCTCAGTCTGGTTTACTAGTATTGAATATGGATGCACTTCTGTTAAACATGATTAGCAGTTTCCAGAGTGGTGCAACAGTGAAGTGTTCATGCTATCCCTGGGAGATTGTGAATTTAAGTCCAAGACAACATAACTGGCCCTACACTCTAGGTATTAAGCATTGGCTTTCTCTCTCCTCCGTTAATCAGAATGACACTAACCAGTTATGCCTATCTTTGAGCTCATGTATACAGAAGAAGGCAGTTATTAGTGACTCAGTGGTTAAGGCATTTGGTAGCTCTCATAATGGTTGGAATAGGCAGAGACTAAATCGGGAGAAAAACAAGGTAGACTTTGTTGTACTATAAAAATCTTTAAAATATAGCTGCTTATGTAGGTCCTACTCTGATGTTCAAAGGCACATGGGTATAACAGATGTATTCATAATGTAATTCTAATTATATGTAACAATATTGCAAATAAGCACTAGATAACTAAATTTATTCCATGATTCACCCAAATTTCACATTTCCTCATATAAAAAAGACAGATAAGATGACTGGTTCTAAAACATTTTTACTGCTTGGTGTCATTAGTACCTTTTACAGTGTTTCCTTTTCAGAAAAAAAAGCATGTTTCTTATTTTCTTAATATTAATGTCAGCAACATCCCATCACTACTCTAATTAGCTGCCATAATTAGAGCCTGTAGAAACTGTATAATTTGTTGATTACTCTGGTACATTTTAATGAGGAATTTTAGTTACAATCCATCCTAAATAATAATAATAATAATAATAATAATAATAATAATAATAATAACAATAATAATAATAATAATAATAACTGAATAAATGATAAACTGATTCAGGCTGTTCCTGTCCCTCAACAAACAGACACAAATCTTTAAGCACTTTGGTATGCCAACAAATGCAGAATAGTAATTTGCCTTAAAGATAAATGGGATCTGTTACTCACAAATGTGTTAAATTGTCAACATCATCTTACATCAAGAGAAGTGATTGCTGATGACCCTCAGAAGCATCTAAAGAAAATAGCTGCCACCATCAACATATCTGCACCATGCTGATGAGCTGTAAAGCCCAAACTGAAACATTTTACTGCATGCTCATTCTGAATGCTCAGAATGCTCATTGTGGCTTAACACAAATGATCTGATTTTTCATTTCATTCAACTAAGGGCCATAGGCTTCAGAGTGAGCCTAGGCCAAAGCAATAAACAAACCCTTAAAACTAAAAAGAAATATTTAAATGAACCAAGCTACTAGTGAAAACTCCACCAATTTTAATCCTATCTATATTATTTACCATGACAGATAAAAACGTGCCGCCCGAAAGAAATTGGAAGATCAACCCTATAAAAAAGCAAACGTAAGCATAGCCCTCAGAGAAACAGATAATGGTATGGTGTAGCTGTTCACAGAACTGACTAACATGGTTCAGGTTGTTAATATCAAGAGTTTGGGACAAAAACATTTCCTTAAGGAACTTGAATGGGCCCAGAAACCTTCTGCTTTAAAAGCTGCAAATACAGAAAAAAGGAACTCCATTGTCCAAATTTCTTCCTGACTTAAAGCAGTACTTACAGAGGATTAAACATTACAGCATGTGATTCAGGGTGGTAAGGACAAAATACTTTGACTATTTTTACTGGAAATAGTCTACAGTGATGCTTTATTTTCAGTGTGTAAATAGCCAATTTACACCATATACATGACTTTTTATATTTACACAATTATTGAGATAGGAAAATGAACAATTTATTTTCATAGAGTCTGTAGCTCTATGAAACCAACTGAAAGAGACCAAACACATAAAACACACAGCTATAAATAATCTGCTTACAAGGAAGAGCGCTACACAATCAACAAGTGAGCAGCCTAAGGCCTGGTTTATATTTGCATTTGCATTGGCATTGTGTGCAAGAGGTTAGCCTTCATTTTTGACAATAAAAAGAATTTATCTACTGAAGAGCATAAAAAAATAAATTAAAGTCTTGCTAAAGAATGACAGGAGATAAAGCAGCAGTAAAACAATGGGTTCATGGGGTATGCACCCAAACACACCCCTTGCCTCAAATAAACAGCACTCAACTGAAGGCTGGTTGATGCACAGCACTGTAGATATGCAAGATTTTGCATGTCAGTTTGCCAGTGTGACTCTGCCATGCTTACCCATAAACCCCTGAGTCGTGAAGACTCATTACAGAAATACAAACCAGCATTCATGCTTACTACCATGGACAAGTCTACTTGGATTTTTTTAGAGGGTTGGTGGGCTCTAATTAGTCATCCCCTGATGTACCACGGCAACTGTAGCCCTCTGTAAAGGAGTGACACAGACGCAAACCTACACACACAACTACAACCCCTACTAACTCGCACAAGCAAAGTCTTCACAAAGGATCATACTGAGAGTTGGCAAATTAAGTCCAAAAGTTACATCAGTAATTATGTGAGCAAAGTTAGTCTTATACAGAATCAAAAAAAGACTCCTATATTATAATATATGAATGAATTGTGCTCCTAGCTCGAGCCAGTATCATGTAAGAAAAATGGGCTTCAGTCAAGGTCAGAATCATGCGTAACTAAGACATAATTCTGTATTAGGCAAACTCGGTCCCAGATACGCAAGTCTCGTGAAACTGCATAGTGCTTGAGTGCATAGTTTTGAGGTCTGAAACTCCTCACTGCATTGCTTACGTCAACTCTGAATATGGACCTAAGTGTGTATGTGTGTATGTGAGCCATCTGGGGGGTGGGTTCTAAAGAGAGAGCAAAAAAGTTGGAAGGACCGTCATAAATGGAAGCACTGTTTGTGTGAAACTGAACATTTTCCAGTCTAATTGAAGAAAATTCAACACATCAAGACAGGACTGAAGATATCAACACTAAACCCTCAGAGTTGACCCTTCAAACAGAGCTGAACCTTTTCGACAAACACCACCGTGGTATGTACCCCACACAGACCTGGTCCTCTCACAGCCTGAACAGGAGGACAAACAGAGCAGAGCAGCTACAAGCTGCATAAACAACCTGAACATCTAGCTCATCTCTAGCCAATTTAACCAGCAATTAGTGTCGCTATTGAGCGAGGGTCATGCACTTCAGAGAAAAGTAGTGAGAAAAAAATAACAACTACAAAAAAAGCAAGTAGCACAGCATCCAAATTATCCAGCTATCTGAAGCTGGTGTCTGTTACTGCTTGTCCTTTTTTCCTCTGCACAACATCCAGATGCATTTGTCTTTAATTGACTCAAACTTACTAACATTATTCTGCCTGTTCGTTCCAGAAAATTTGCCTTGATTGTCTTTTTTATGTGAGTAAAGGAGGATCTATATGAATTTCATGTAAATAAAATCTATTCGTATATCTTGTTCAATTCCTAACTTTTTAATCCGCTGTGTTTTATAAATCACATCATATTAACAGTTAATATGGAACTGTATGCATTATTCATTGTTTTTATTGCTTTCAATCAATACGAACAAACATTTAATTATTGACTCAGGGCCATATTCAGAGATGGAGATTTAGGTTGGCAACTTTAAGACTTTAAGATATATGTCAATATTTATGCAGGGATTCAAAATTGGCTCACATGGGTGCTTTTTCATTTTTCACTTGCATCTAAACCACTGCTTTTAAAGACAAGCCAAAAAATTACGCAATAGAAAATATGGACTTACTGTCAATTGCAATATGAATATGAATAGAATAATAAGATAATTTACATATATCAAGCAGGCAATGATTCAAATAATATTCAAATAATTATTCAAATCTTATAGTACTTGTCTAAAATACATCAGGATCCTAGTTGTGATAATCATGTAATTCACAAATCACTGCAAATTTCTCAATTTAACAATACATACACTCTTTTATTAGTTGCCAGCCTACAAAATAACATTATAAAAGTAAATGTGCTATAGCTAATGTGTTAGAAATAGCTCAAAATATTGTAATATAGTAGCAGAAATGAAAACACAGAAGTGACTGAACTGGCCATAAAAATAATTATTCTTTTTTTTTCTTTTATTAATTCTATGTCCTGACATTTTTGTTAATTTGTGCTGTTCTTCAAAGAAAACATGCGCATGGTTTAATGGATATGTTTACCAAGAGGACATCTGCTATGGTTAAACCTCATAGGTTGGTGGAGTTCCTAATTTAATTGAAATAATCAGTGTGGTGTTTTAAATCATACTCTTTACATAGGTATCGTCTTCAATTAAAATAATTAAGTTACCTCCTCCAATTTTGCGTACGCACCAAAATAAAAAGATCAAACTCCCATGAAAATGCATACCACGTCAAATTCATGCATTATTTAAGGGTTAAATATTCCACTAAAGGCATTACAATGTGAGACGTGTCACTGAATATACCATATTTGCCATGCAGCTCATTCCATCACATCACCTAACATTAATGAAGCCTGCCGCTTTTAGTCCACCTCCCACCTGTCGTTCTCTATCTCACTCCTCTCTTCCTCAGCAATGTTATGAACCTTAATGCCAGTATATCCCAAGAGATTATCACTGCATTACTGATGGAGAGATGTGCAGTATCTCCGCAGGCAATGCCACTGTCACATATGGATGGTGCTCCACACATGACGCCACTAAACTATCTCCATCACTTTCATTGTGTTGCTATTTCTGTTTAAGGACACCATTAATCTGTTGAGTGGGATGAACAGACTATCTACACAGTAGCTCAAGTGCTAGCATCTGATAAAATTTTAATTTGATAAAACTTAAAAGAACATGTCATTTGGAATAATAAAAATATGTAGTGTTTTAGAAGAAAGATTGACAGGAAAAAGTGAGTAGAAAACTTTAAGCTAATACATTTATTTTAGTAGCAATCTTATAATATGATTAGCTAGCAGATTATAAACTTGCTACTGAATGAATTGCATTTCATTCAGTATATAGCTATGTAGAAGGCATATTTGCGTGTAGTGTGATAGCACGCTACACAAATCAGCATCCTGCTAACTACCTTTTCACCAACTCTTCAGAGCCATACACAGAAGAAAAAAACATTTCTCTAGGCTAGGGTCGGCCTTCTGAGCTTAAAAGTGTTGATTACGATCAACAGGTAGCGTCCGTAGGATTTTTACACTGCCCAGACTGCACCGGTTCCAAGGAACAAGCAGGGGTAGGAGACAAAACACCAGGCTCTACTACAACATCTTCAGTGAGAAAGGAATCTGATAGATCAACCACATCTGCCAGAAGATGAGCTTTACCACGCATCAGAACACACGCAGGGAAAACTGTGGGGCGATCACGAGAAAGTTCATCTGGTAAGGGACAGTCAGCAGAGCTCTAGATTTCCTTTACTAGAAAAAAGGATACATCCTAAATATCAAATAAAGTATACAAAGCCTAGAAACTCTAGATCAGTGGTCATCAATTAGGCCAAATTCTGGAACAAATAGTGTTTGGACCAGAATCACTGACCACTCCCAACAAATCTGTGGGAGGGTATTATATTATATTATATTATATAGTAGCCTTTTTTCACACACCATTTAATGCACTAATGTTAATGCATTAGTGTCTGTCTTTATATATTTACTCAAAAATCAGACTGACCTTCGTTTAGACCTATAGTACCAATTCCTCCTCTTTCACATTCTCACTCTTTCACTTCTTTTCCCAGGTTCTTTCCCCAAAACTCAGCTTAACAGCACTCATTTGTTGAGTCTAACTTCTATCAACAGTATTTTTGGATGTTTGTGTGTTCACTCTGCATGCACACACACACACACACACACACACACACACACACGAGAGCATATTGTCTATATTAACTTTCATTTCAGTTTTGATGGTAGATCAGTACCATACTTCTAAACAGATTCTACATAATTTTAATGTAACTGGGAAAATGTGTTGGATGATGAGTTGAGAGAAAAAAAAAAATTCAGATCCAGCCTTCAGGCCAACATTTGGGGATCCCAGCTCTAAATGAATAGACATTAAAGGATATGGAGACATATATTCAGGGACATGTGCTTCTTTTACAGTAATGAATGGTGTTCGTAAATGAACATATTCAACATAAAATGAGTCAAAATGATCTATGCACAGATACTAAATGCTGTAACCGTTCCTTTTTATTATTTTTTGCTAAACATTTTTGTGCCTGTCACGTGCCTGTAGACACTCCATGACGGGATCCTTTTTTTTTGCCACATTTCATTCTGCATACACAAATTTCAAAGTGCCCTGCATTCAAACTAGTGTCAGTGATGCTACATGGCATTGCAGACCATTCTTCATCATCATTGTCAGTCCCGCATGTGAGCCCATGGAATATTTTTTTAATAAAGTTAATAGAATAATATTTTAGCTTCTCTGTGCATTAATTCCATTTAGGACCCATCAGAATAAATTGATGTTGACAAAGTGATCTCACTTGTTGATTATGACTCAGTCTATAGCTGTATTTTGATGGAAATAAAGAGAGCATTACCAGGACACACGAGGTCACATGTATGTACTTTGCAACAAGTAAGGATTTGTATTAAGGTACCTTGAAGAACCTGCAGTATCTCATTAGTGACACTGTACACGAGTGCTAGATGTGGCTGGGATTTATACATTGAGGGAAAAAGGTATGATTTTAATTAATATTGCACAAGCCTTGACTTCTTATGTATCCATCATTATGTTTAGCATGTAGTATAAAATAACTTTGCTTAATGGTGATGCCACGAGAGAAATGTAAAAAAATAATAATTATAAATTTGCATACTAATTGAAGCAGCATGTAATTAAGAGACTCGAGTGCTCTCTCCTCAGTGGGATGCTGAGGATTAAAAACATGGGAAGGGAACTAGAGTCAGCATCCCAATTCACAGCTGTAGTGCCTATTCCCTGTGCACTAACTTCAACATTCAACCTGCATGCTGCCAGGGGAAGTTTCATTTCTTATATCTCACCCCAGCAGAGCCTTATTCATGGATTGCAGTGCTCTGTAGTGTCTGACTAAGAGGAGATCTGAGACTTCAGCATGCTAGTATTTTAGAACCTAGAGTAACTGTAGGGCCAACATGCTGTTTCCAAGTAAGACATCTAAAATGCCAAATAATGTCTTACCTCTCATTTAAAAGAGTAACGTCAGCTAACAATATAGGGGATTTATAGAACACCTGAGGAAACCCAGAATCCTCCTCTGAGATTTCCACATTGTGTTCAGCACCCACAGGGCCAGATTACTGAGAAGCCTCTCTATAAGAATAGAGAGGAATACGGAAGCTGCTCTTCCTTTTTTCTTCTTTCTTGATTACTGGCATCCGTACTGGCTCACTGTACAAGGAGAAGAGATAATTTTGTTGTGATATCCTTTTGGGAGATTAATTCATTTGACTAAAGTGACTTAGTAATTACAGTGACATCAAGGTTAATTGCCAAACCCGCACTTCCGTGCCAGTGTCCTGTCAAAAATCCCCACGCAATCTGTTCCGGAAATGGCAGCCAGAAGCTACACACGGGTATGGGAAATATCTGACCTATGTGAAGTTCCCTCAGTATTGCTTTGTTATAAAAGCTTTTGAGGAACAGCATTATCCAGAGACTTGTTAGTAATGATGCTATGATTTCTAAAGATAAAAAAATATCTTTTGCCCCAAGTGGAATAAAAGAAAGTGTGGCTACCAAATTATGAAAAATAAGCATAGACGGCATGGTGCTGCAGTGGGTAGCTTTGCGGCTTCGCAGCTCCAGAGTCTCTGATTCGATCCTAAGCTCAGGTTACTGTCTTCATCTATTCTCCTTATGTCCATGTAGGTTTCCTCTGGGTTCTCCAGGTTCCTTGCATGAGTAGATGGATTAATTATTAGAATGAGTGCGGGAATGTGTGTGCATGATGCCCTGTGATGGACTGGCATCCCATCCAGGGTGTATTCCCCTCTTTATTCTTACTGTTTCCAGGATAAGCTCCAAATCCAAAGTGCTTACTGAAGATGACTGAATAAGAAAGGAACACTGTTTGTCAAAAATGTCAGTGTAATTCAGACTGGTGTCATTATCTCCTGACACGATCCTGACTGAAACCACTAATAATGAGAATAACTAATGCAACATACTAATAATATAATAATAATAATATACTACTACAACTAATATCACACCCATAATCCTAGCAGAAGGTCATATGCAGTGTTGGGGAGTAGTTACAAGCTACAAGTATTGATGTTACTAGCTTAATTAAATTTTGAGTAGTGTGGCAGTAGCTAAGGTATTTTCAAAACAATGTAGCTTTTCTAGTAACACCAGCTACTTTTTCACCAAATTTTGTCGTACTACACCACTACAATTTTCCCTTTCACATAGCCAGTTCAATTCGCAAACTACCGTACCTATCCGGAACCAAGTGCAATACATTGTAGAACTCAGATGCCCATGTCACTTGAACAGAGCTTACTAATGATGCTATGTTGCAGTTAAGTAACGTTAACCACTTCTTACTAAGAGAGGTTTACAAATAGAAAAGCAAAGTCTTTGTTCTGGCATACCGTCTACAAAGCATGTACATTTTATTTTGTGCAATAAATTGGCACAAATGAAAATGTCACAATTGTTTTCCTCCGTTTAACAAAGTATCTTTGGTAAAAAAAAAATATCTTGTAGTGTAACTAGCTACTTTATCAAAAGGGTAGGTAAGCTTGTAGCTTAACAAGTTACAGTTGCAAAGTATCGTCCCCAACACTGGTCAAACGTACTTTTCTTTATATGATATTATGCTCAACAACACTGCTTTATTATAAGGTCTCTGACTACGATGAAATCTCAGGGAATACAAAAGCTGATTAACAAACTATTTTTCTTTCATCCTTGAAAAATGTAAATACAGCCTGGGCCACCACACTGCTCTGAGCTCTTTAGAAAACAGCACACACTTTGAAGTCTCTGTCTTCATTTGTACTTGTTTTCTGCATCCATTTATATCATGTTACTTGGGAGAAAAGTTGTTAACCAAGAAACAAAAATAGTGAAAGAGTTGCATACATTCATATTTACTGGGAAAGTAAGTCTGAGATGAGTCTGAGTTAATACTGTTTCATTTAGGAAGGTTTTACCAGGGTTAATCAGGAAAATATTTGATCGACCACAAAATCTGAAAGTCAAATGCATTCACACTTATTGCTAAAGAAGCAGTACGAAATCAGAAAGCTGTGTAAGGAATTAATTGCATACACACATGCAGCCATGCACACTCATGCATGCGCACACATTTATATTCACCCCCACACACTATAGCTAAAGATGTAGCTAAGAAGGGCTTAACAAAATCAAATCAAAAAGTTCTAAGACTCTAATCTCTTTCAGAAACACACACACACGCATACAGGCTAGTAGATGATCAATGGTCATGTCAAAGTGTGAGCTTTCTACCCTGTTGGCCAGGCTGGGGTCCTGAATCCTGAGCTGCAGCAGAGGCTGGCATTAGCAAACGTAAGGCGAGGGATGTCAGCGTACATCCCAGGAGGCCTTGGGGCCACAGCCAGGAGCTCACAGCGAAAGGTCAGTGCTCAGCCACGGGTGATTAATAAGGCCCAGCCGTGCGGCACCGGCATCATCAATAGCCTGAATTAAGCAGATGTCCTGTCCCCGAGTGAGCCACACACAAGAGGAGACTAACTAATCAGACGCACAGCGAGCCGTTACAGCCACACTGGCAGGTTGGCAAGGGTCAGAGAGCAGCACAACATACACAGGTAACAGGTGGCATTACTGCATCAGAGTCACTACTCAATCCAAGCACACTGCTGCGCCTCTGTCCAAGTTGTGTACAAATCCAAATGAGGCATTTAAAGCTGCAGTTTGTAATGTTGAAAAAGTTTCCAGATCTGTAGTAAAATAATTTCTATTATACAGTATATTCGAAAAAATATGGAATCTTTTTGTTTTGTATGTCTGTCTCCTGTTTACATAAATTAGCTCTACACCAGAAAAGGGGCAGTCGTGGCCTAATGGATAGAGAGTCTCAGGTCCGGCAGGGATTGTAGGTGGGGGGAGTGAATGACCAGCGCTCTCTTCCACCCTCAATACCACGACTGAGGTGAAACCCTTGAGCAAGGCACCGAACCCCCAACTGCTCCCCGGGTGCCGCAGCAAAAAAGGCTGCCCACTGCTCCGGGTGTGTGTTCACGGTGTGTGTGTGTGTGCGCACTTGGATGGGTTAAATACAGAGCACAGATTCCGAGTATGGGTCACCATACTTGACCACAAGTCACTTCACTTCACTTCACTTAATAATAAGTACTGATTACTCTCTGCATGTGACAACAATCTCTCATATTCTTCACATGTCTGGGCTTTGGGGTAGGGTGGCTAGACGGAAGCCCTTTCTCACAAAAAACGTCCAAGCTCAACTAAATCACCCCGTAGCATGTGGTCTGATGAGACCAATTCCAAAAGGTATGTTTGGTGAAAAAAAGAACACCATACATACATACCCATGGTGAAGCATGGTGGTGGCATCATCAGTCAGAATTGTGTTTTTTTTACCTAACCACTTTCCTTCTCCTTCTGCCGAGCTACACTCCTGAGCTGCCGGTGATCCAGACCTCCCCCCCTTCACTCTGGACCTGTCCACCGGCAATGCTTCATACTGCCACGAAAACGCTTCAGCTGTTTTCCATGGACTACACCAACACACATTGTGCTCACACACACGCACACTACAGTGTAAACCCATATGAGGATGGGTTCTCTGTTGAGCCTGGTTCCTCTCAAGGTTTCTTCCTATCACCATCTCAGGGAGTTTTTCCTTGCCACCGTCGCCCTGCTTGCTCATCAGAGACGGCACACACACACACTTCACTTTACTTTTGTTTGTGTAAAGCTGCTTTGAGACAATGACCTTTGTAAAAAGCGCTATACAAATAAAAATGAATTGAATTGAATTGAATTGAATTATCAATCTGGAGGGAATTATGAACAGCTACAAATACCAGTTGATTTTAGTGCAGGTGTCTGCTAGTAAGCTGAAGATGAAAAGGAATTTCACCTTTCAGCACAACAATGACCCAAAGTGTGCATCCAAATCAACAAAGGAACAGCTTAACCAAAAGAAGATCAAAGTTTCTGAATGGCCTAATCCAACTAAAACTCTGTGGGGTGACCTGAAGCGGACTGTGCACAGGAGATGACCTTACAATTTGATGGATCTAGAATGTTTCTGCAAGAAAGAGTGAACAAATATTGCCAAGTCAAGATGTGCCACGCTGATAGAGCCAAAAAGACTTCAACAATGTATTAGTTTAGGGATGTGCACACTTATGCAACTAGGTTATTGTTTGTAAGTTTTTTATTTTTCTTTTTTCCTTTTTTTCCCTATAAAAGTGTCTGACTATTTTTCACTTTATTTGTATAATTTATTGGTATAATTGCACATTAAAGGTGAGAAAAGATCTGACATGTTTTATCTTAGTGTCATTCTTTTACTTCACACAAATCTGCCATTTTAACTAGTGTGTGTTTTATATCCATTGTATATTAGGGATGCAATCAAATACACTATCTGGAATGAACAGATAACGTGCTTTAAATGGATACAAATGCAGAAACGAATTGGAGGTGCGCTATTCTTTTTTTTTTTGCTTGTTTTGTTTTTTAAAGCTTGCCAGAGCAGTTTACATTGCATCTGGTTGAGACTAGAGATGTGCTTCAGAGCTAAGATCGCATGAGGTTTTTACTTTCATGCAGGCATGAAAAAAGTGGAAAAATATGAAGCTTATAGGACAAAGAAATTAACACAAATATGCATACTCATTCATTGTTCGTTCATCCTTAGTAATTGCCTGGTCAGGGTCAAAGTGGTTTAAATTAGGCTACTAATTTATTTATATTTTGGGAAATAGAACCTAATAAATTCATTAGGAAATAATGGTACAAACAGATATGGATAATTGGAGCACTAAACAGATAGAGATACGCATAGAGGCATTACATTACATCCCTAATATACTATACACTAAATGTTGGCTATTTAGAATCTCATCTGTGATTTCATTGCAAGTGCAATTCCCTTCACATACAGCAGACGGCTCTAAAAAATTAGGAACTGCTCCTTTAAGTTTCCCTAACTATTCATTGCTTATACTAAAAACCCTGAGGCAACAACTGCTTCCGCATAAACTGGATTCAGCAAAAGAGTAT